>NC_133384.1:12821410-13184498 GCF_049309525.1 Garra rufa
CCCATAAATATGCCATTCAAGACCCATATATGCGTTCCCAGATCAAACCCATGTCCACTTGGCCCATAAATATGTCATGCAGGACCCATATATGTATTCCCAGATCAAACCCATGCCCACTTGGCCCATAAATATGCCATTCAAGACCCATATATGCGTTCCCAGATCAAACCCATGCCCACTTGGCCCATAAATATGTCATGCAGGACCCATATATGTATTCCCAGATCAAACCCATGCCCACTTGGCCCATAAATATGTCATGCAGGACCCATATATGTATTCCCAGATCAAACCCTATGCCCACTTGGCCCATAAATATGTCATGCAGGACCCATATTTGTGTTCCCAGTTCAAACCCATGCCCACTTGGCCTATAAAAATTCTATGCAGGACCCATATGTGCATTTCCAGTTCAAACCCATGCCCACTTTGCCCATAAATATGCCATGCAGGACCCATATATGCATTCCCAGTTCAAACCCATGCCCACTTGGCCCATAAATATGCCATGCAGGACCCATATATGCATTCCCAGATAAAACCCATGCCCACTTGGCCCATAAATATGTCATGCAAGACCCATATATGTGTTCCCAGATCAAACCCATGCCCACTTGGCCCATGCCTGTCCCTTATGTGACCCATGTAATCAGCTCATATGGGCTTCCTATGTGGGACTCATACTACAAAACCCACATGGGACCCGCTGATTTCACCCAGCCAAAGCCCATGCCCACACAGTTCCCATGGAACCCGTAGTTAACCCAGCTGGGCCCCACAAGTCATTGCTGGCTGGGGTACTGTTCATTCATCACCTGAAAACAGCATCAACCAAAAGCTTGATTGGGATTTAAGAATCAATTCTGGTTTATTAAACTGAGAATCTATTGAAATATTATTATTATTATTTTTTTTTTTTTTACCCAGCCGTAGCGTATTTTGTTGTTTTTAAACACTGCGCTGGCGTCCTGTAGGTTCATGACTAAAAATGACAATGTGAACAAAAATAAAAGCAAATAAATGTGTTAGCATAATTAAATTATGATAATTAAAATGAATGGTAATAATAGATTATGACAGAATTTTTCAAAATGACGGACAATGTTAAAGTCTAACGCAACCTGTGACCTAAACCTACCCGATAGTATGAACAAAAGCAACTGTGACGTTAAAACGCAATCATGCCGCTTGAGCCTGTCTTTCAATTTCTCATCTTTCAGCTCTTTCATCGTGAGTCATGTTTTCACGGGATTCGTACCCAAGAATTTTGCTTCCTAAGGCCAGTTCCGTGTCGGCTGATCTACCAAGCAAGCTTGTTATGTTCAGAAAGTGAAACATATGGAGCTGTAATCATAACTGTGTGCTAAAATGATTACAAGTGCTCACTGTTTTACTGTCTCTAGTGTTAATCTCTGTTGGAAACTGCAGTGATTTGTACTTATTGGTATGTATTTCGCGTCTTGCGAAAAGGTACACCAAACAAGACAGATCAGGTAGAAAACAAAACAAACATGTAAATCAAACATAAAACATGCAAATTGAGCATGACATTGACAAACTGCAACAGAAGTGTTATTGTTCGATATGTTCCATCCACATATTTTAATGCAAAATTTGGAATATTGCATACAAAATCCAGCATGGAAATGCCAAGACGTGCATAAAATCTTAAAATGTGCATAAAAAATGCATTCGCTCAATTAAGGCAGAAAACTTTTTTTAACCCGATAAGAAAACTCTGATGAAAACATGTTTAACTATCAAATTTATCGATGCACACCTAAAAACTTAACAGATCATGTGATTGGATACCTGGTCTAACCAGCGCACCAAATCTCATTGCGCACCATCTCAAATGTTGTTTTAATCTTTCTGAAATGTCTGCGGCAAAGTCCGTCATCCAGATGATTTGTTATGTTACCTCCCTGAACTGTCTCACACAACTGTGTTCCCAAACATCATCCGCCTTTAAGCATAAGATAACATGACACAGCTTGTTTTTGTGTTTCGTATATGCATGCTCTGATGTGGAAGTAATCTATTATTTAGGAAAGAGAGCCACAGGTTTTCCCCCGAATGCAGCAACTTTTCTTTTTATTATTAATCATTTGAGCCAGTTACCCAGAAAGTAACAATTTTGAACACATGGAACGGTGCTTTATTTGGAAATGTTTTATGCAATATTCTAATTTTCCTAATAAGTTAAATTTGCAACAAGCTAATGACAAACAAAAATGTCCACAATAAAGAAAATCGCCACAATTCCAAAATTCTTAGAAATCATGTTAGTTTCAAAAAACATTTCTTGAAGTATAATTTTTCCCCTAAAAAATTGAATAAATTATTTACATAAGTTTTCCCCTGCTGTCTGGCATATCTTCCACTTTTGGGTTACGACCCAGCAATTTTGAAACACAGCTGTACGGTCTAGTCTCCAACCAAGAGGAAACAGAACCTAGCCGCAATTTTTTTTTCCTAGAACGTTGTGAATTTTAGCAACGGCCTTGCTATTTCCATGTGTGCACGGACCCTAATAGAAAGCAGACATAATTAATATGAGATTCCTGTGTGTGATTAATGATATTGATTCAATTTTCCAATCCCGTGTTTTTCCCCAGTTCTGAAAGTTTCTTCGGTATTGCCATGGCCAATTACAATGATTGCTCACTGCTGGCATCAAAGGATGCTGAGAGAACATATCTCGCATTGGAACTTGCGTACTTTGGAGGACAGGAAAACAAGTCTGATGTCTCTCATTAGCCTTTGTACATAATCAGAAGGGATGGATGGAAAATGTCAGCTATTCAAATAATGCCTCAGTGTTGGCAAGTATAAATGATTACATGGATAAAAAAACGAGCTGCTAACAAGCCCAGCTGGACGTACATCTTCGTCTGTTTCAATGAAAGCACTTCATGTAAAAGCTCTGCAGCGTAAATACAACTGCAGAAGGAAAGGTTAGCCCACTAAGTTGTAAAAACTGATAACCCAGCCTGAAACGGAACTGTTAGATTAAGCACAATGAAAAAAAAAAACAACAACTGCCTTTATCAATGTCTGACTCACAGGCGTAACGGAGTTATCTCAAATGCAAATGTGTATATTGTAGGCAAGCCTTGACCCCGTGGTCACCCTTGTGCTAATCGCTTGTGTTTCACAGTCCATCTCTGTCATGAGCCAAGATGTTCTTACTGTTGCATAGCAGGTAAACAAATGACATTATTACAGCTGCAGTTGGATAAATCGTTCACTCAAAAATCTAAATTCTGGGACTAAAGGTTTTAAGCTTCAAAAATTACATTAACTATTAATGGCCTATTAATGTCTGAAAAGTCATCTTAAAGGGTCCTATTATGCTCTTTTACAAAGTCTTTATTTTGTTTTGGGGGTACATGCTCTCATGCTTGGTGGTTCGAAAAATGCATTATTTTCACATAATTTACATTATTACAATAGCTTTCTCCCCAGGCTGGCACAAAAGGCTCAGTTAGTTCTGGGTTTGATGAAGGTCCGCCTCCAGAAAAACAAAATGTGTTGTGATTGATTAGCATTCCCACTGCGATTGGCAAAATTTTTTTCTTACAAAAACATATTGGATCACTAAAGGAGGCTTTTACTGACCCCTCCAGAGCCATGTGAGGCACTTTTTTATTATGGATCGACTTGTTTTGAACTGATGGAGAGTAACACTTGTCTATGCTGTTCTAAAGCTTTGGAGTTTTAAATATAATTCTGATTGAATTTGTCTGAAAGCAGGAAGTCATATAAACCTAGGATGCATGGAGGATGAGTAAATAATACACTACAGTATTGTTGGTCCTATCGTCAGTCTGCGAGATTGCAGATACATTATATTATAATGATTGTGCTCATTTAGTTAATCTCTTACCACACACTGCACACGTCTATCGCGGGTCCGACGCGGACACCGGTGATCGTCACACTAATCAATGCTTGTGTTTATATCAGCCACGGCTCTGCATGTGTTTTGACCCTCTATACCAAAACACTTTAACGGCGCGGCTACCGGAGCAGTTCACGGACACTAGTCAATGCTCGCGTTTATACGAGCCGCCCTGCGGCTCACTGAAGCATCCCTAAAAGCGGCTGTCCATGCTACATCGCTAAAGTTATCCCCCACCTCGTCCCTCCCCACCCGCCAACGATTTTAATTTCCGTAGGCGGGATTTATTTGAATGATATTTTAATATTATGATAATTTAATATTTTAAAACAAATGCTGTAGTCCAAAGGAGCTCTTAGTTGTAATTCTTGAAAAGGGATTTTTTAAAAACTAAATACCCCCCTTTGGAGTGGACTTTGAGATTTGTAACTTTGTAGATGTTTTTTTATGCCCAAACATACACACCACACACTGACTAAAATTCAAAAAGTGATTAGGACCCCTTAATATGTGTTTCGTACTGTTCCAATTGAAAGTCGTCTGGTTCTACTCTTTTTATTTTCTTTTTCAATTTTGAAAGTTTATGCAAAAAAAAAAGGGTGCTGCATTTTCACGTCACTACCGAAACAGTGTATGTTTTAACTACACCCCTACATCTTATGATCAGGAAATATTTCTGTGTGTAACTTTAAGGAACGTCACCACTGAACACATTTTTCTGCAAATAAGCACACTTTTTTTGAGAGTTATTCCAAAACGTTTTTATATGTGTACATGTCATGATCTGGGCTGTGGGGTTTCCCTCAGCCCAGATCATGACAGTACATCTGTTCAGAACTGTGCTAGATAACCATGTGCTGATTAGCATCTTTGAGCTAGGTTCAAAATTTGGTGAAGTTTCGGTAGTGACATTTGTTTTATTGGGTGTTATTCCATAAAATTGTCACTACCGAAACAGCCACGACCGAAACATGTCATCATTGTTTTGGTAGTGACAAAAGGGAACACATAATCCTCATATTTGGGGGAAATAAATTACATTTTACAGTTATGCAATTTTATAGCATTGAGTATGTTCTAGTATTTTAGTATGTGAGTTAAAATTCTGTAATGTGATGTGGTCACTACCAATACTGTCACTACTGAAAATGTGCTGTCACGACTGAAACATGGGATGTTTTGTCAAAAATTAAGTATATTGAATTATCAACTAAGATGTTATGATAGTGTTTGGTTCAATGTATATTCAAACTAACGAATCCTTAACTTTGAAATCAGTATGATCAACTTTTTGCCTTGACTGGATTCATAAATGACACTTGGCATATTGTTACAAAATTAAATTGTTATTGATTTACCTCTGAAAAACGAAATAAAATAGCAAAACTATATATTTACGATGTAAAATCATAATAGTTCAATATAACCCTTCTAATTCAATTATTATTACTGTTTCGGTAGTGACACATTTGTGGAGAGGACACATATACAATATGAGAAATCACTGCATAATTACTAGAAATGTGTACCTTGGATATTACACATTTTGCTAACATAAAAATGTTTTTATAAAAATACACATTTTTTTCAAGACGTTTCCAACTCTGACTTTGGACAAATTCTGTGGAATGGTCCACAAACATTGAAATATTTGCTGCAATATTTTATGTCTTATATAGGCTTTTTTTTGTTGTTGTTGTTTTGTTTTTGTAATTTATTTGTAAATGTAATTTGTTGCTGGCTCTGATGTTTTGATTCTTTGAATCTTTGATTTCAAGTTAAGTTTTGTAACTTTTTAATATTTTTGGTAACACTTTATTTTAAGGATCAGGAATTAGACAGCAATTAATGACTAATAACTGCATTTGTAAATGACTAGTTATGGACTTGTATGCCATTATAAGCTATTTATAAGGCCTTTATTTGTTGTTGTCTTATTTTTGTCTTATAGACCCTTTATACTTGTTTCTGTCCAAACAGTGTACTAATTAGCTAAACATAAAACAAACTAATAGCTTGTATTGTGTGAATTACACACTTTATAAGTTCTCAATACACTATGTGAATGTGTAGCTTATAAGTATAAAATAAATATAGAATAGGCATTTCATCACAGACATTTCAGTTAACAGAAAAACACTTTTACACAAAAGTACAGTCTTTCTAGCAGTTGTTCCATACTAACAAATTATTTAAAAACTAAATATTCCCCATTCCCTGAATTTATTGATAGCTAACAAGCACATTTCTCACTAATACATTCAGTATTACTTCAGATTATGTTCCCTATTCTAAAGTAGAAAAGCGACATGAAAGTTTGCAGATGTGTCTCATCTGTAGTTTGTTCTCTTGTTGAACCATCAAACAATAAAGACAGAATTCTTCACTGCAGTCTTTCATGTGTCTTTTCTACTTTAGAATAGGGAAAATAATCTGAAGTAATACAGCATTTATTAGTGAGAAATGTGCTTGTTAGCTGTTAATAAATTAAGGGAATGGGGAATATTTTGTTTATTAATCATTTATTAGTATGGAACAACTGCTAGAAGACTGCTTTTGTGTAACTGTTTTTCAGCTAATTTAAATATCTGATGAAATTCCTATTCTATATTTATTTCATACTTATAAGCTACACATTCGCATAGTGTACTGAGAACTTATAAAGTTTGTAATTCGCACAATACAAGCTATTAGTTTGTTTTATGTTTAGCTAATTAGTACACTGTTAGGACAGAAACAAGTATAAAGGGTCTATAAGACCAATATAAGACAACAGCCAATAAAGGCCTTATAAATAGCTTGTAATGGCATACAAGTCCATAACTAGTCATTTACAAATGCAGTTATTAGTCATTAATTACTGTCTAATTCCTGATCCTTAAAATAAAGTGTTACCATATTTTTTTTTATATTTAGTTTTATATTTATATGTGGTTTTGAACTGTTTGCTTGTCTATATTTCCTACTGTTAAAAGAAATGTACACATTTACTATGGCTAGGCTACTATTGTTCGCTAAAACTAACATTAAACAAACAGAGAAACTTGCTTGTTAATTCAGTTAGTTAAGAAGCCTGATTGAGATACCAATATCACAACATATGCCAGTGACCTGATGTTCTCAGTATGATCGTGCAACAACTACTTACATTCTCCAGTCCCTTCCAATATATTATAATATGGCTCATGGAAAATCTGAGAGGTGACAACGTTAAAATCTAAATTTAGAAGACATCTGCTTTGTATGATTTTACAAACTCTTCATGTGTATTGTAACATCAGCTGTTTGACCCCAGCACTGATCTGGAAGAACAGTGCGAGAGAAAAAAAAATTAAAATTAAATAAAATTTCATTTTAATGACTGGTCAAATCTGGATATACAACAATTCTTTCTATGAGGTCTGTTTGCCAGATCCATCAGACTGCTTCATCTTCAGTGGTCTTAATTTGAGTGGCTATGGAAAGTACTTCGATATTGGGTATATTTGTGCAATATGTTTTACACCAGAAAACGCACTGGTGGGCAAAGACATGCAATTCTTAGATTGCAATTTACGTGGCAGCATATCAATCAGGTATGTTGCAGCATGGCCTGTTTGTTGCGTCCAATCAACTAACGCGGTTTTATCATGTGTCGGCTTTATCGATTGTGTAATAACATTTCTATCCGCAGGGTACCCCGCCCTAACTCGAACCAGATGAGGTGTATCATGTCATACTTGGAGGAGAACGAATCGAACATGACAAAAGTGGGTGGGTATTTTATATTTCTGATACAAAGAAGCGGGAACACATTTCTAAAGCGATATTCTCATGAAAATAAAGGTCTGCAGCTGTTGTGCAGATTGAAAAAGCGTTATGTTGGTAATGGGGTGACAGGCAGAGAGGAGAGCGAACTCCTGCAAGAGTCATTTAATGCTTTTAGAGTGCGTATGAGGGAGTGGACACACCTGTACTGATATGGACAACATAACTTGTATTTTTTCTTTGAATTTTTACGAAAACAATAGCCAACGTACATTACATCACACATTACACAACATGCAACTCAACAGTCCGACATAATCCAGCACTATCCATCACTATTACTATTGCTCACAGTTTGGGTTACTACTCTATGTTTTCTGAGAAAATGTAAAAATCTAGATCAATGTGATGCATTAGTACTCTGTGTTTGCCACAGTATGTTTGGAGAATGGTGGCACATTATTTTGAACACTTTCATAAATCAAATGTGAATTATTTCCTAGATGTGACTAAGCAGTGGGCACAATCCCGTCTGCAGCAGCAAAGTGAGGCAGAAAACACCTCTGATGGCTTGATTGGCCTCATGAATTTGAGTCTGACCACAATTCCCACATTTTAACGGCCTGGCACACGGCCACATTTATTACATTTGTGTGCACTTCAAAGTTCATTTGGATTCCTGAGCCTGCAGTACTCGCATTGCCTCAGTCATGCATTAGAGTCATGTGCAATACTAAAACAGACTGTAAACTTAAAGGCAGTCGTTATGTTTCATATATTTTCGGGTGTTTTCTGTTCAGCGTAAGCTTAATAATGTCTTTGATGGACATCAAGGCTGCAGTTTTGAGGCCAGCTGTATTTAAAGGACCACTGTGTGTTACAGTGAGTGCTTTCGCCTTTACATGTTTTAACTGTTAGCACTTTCAGTTGGTTGGGAGACTTGCAGTACATACTGCATGTGTGGTTAAAAGAACAGTTCACTCATAAATGAAAATTTTCAACACATGTACAGTAGGTGGGTAGTAAATAAAAATGTATGATTATGCTTCCATGGCACCTCTGAAAAAAACTTCAACCAACTAAAGGTGGCTTGATAGTCTTAGCTGGTTTTAGCTTGTCAGCCAACTGACCCTCCAGTCTGATCAGCTGACATGTGTCGAAAAATCCTCTAAAACCATCAAACCAGGCCAGCCAAACCAGCCAAAACTGATCTGTGCTCTGTTTTTTCAAAGGTGTTTTTAACAGACTGTGCAAGCTGCTGTTTTCCATACAATGAAACCGTGAAAGCTATGGCAGTAAAGCTCCAAAAATATGAGAGTAACATAAAAGTTCAATAAAATAAGTCCATAAGACTTTTCCATGCCTTTTGAAGCCATAGAGGTTGTAAACCAGAATTCATGTCATCATTCACCAAAATGTTCAAATCTGACCAAGATTTTCTGCAAAACTCCAAAACCATACCTACATTCTAACAACCCTGGTATATTTTTTTAACCCAAATGCTAGGTTCAGCCAGTTGGGTCATTTTATTGGGTTGTTTTTATATTTTTACCCAGTTGCTTTGTAATTTGTTTGCACTCTAAAAATGCTGGGGGAAATGTTTTAACCCAAATGCTGGGTTCAGCCAGTTGGGTCATTTTATTGTGTTGTTTTTATATTTTTGTGCTAGGTAGTGTTTTTGCACTCTAAAAAATGCTGGGTTATTTTTAAAACCCAAATGCTGGGTTTAGCTTGTTGGGTCATTTTATTGGGTTGTTTATATATATATATATTTTTTTTTTGTTTGTTTTTGTTTTTGCACTCTAAAAAATGCTGGATTCATGTTTTTTTAACCCAAATGCTGGGTTCAGCCAGCTGGATCATTTTATTGGATTGTTTGTAATACCTTTACCCAGTTGCTGGGTAGTTTTTCTGCACTCTAAAAAAAATGTTGGGTTATTTTTTTAACCCAAATGCTGGGTTCAGCAGTTGGGTCATTTTATTGGGTTGTTTTTATATTTTTACCCAGGTGCTTTGTAATTTGTTTGCACTCTAAAAATGCTGGGGTAAATGTTTTGGGTCATTTTATTGTTTTTTTTTTTTGCACTCTAAAAAATGCTGGATTAATTTTTTTAACCCAAATGCTGGGTTCTGCCAGTTGGGTCATTTTATTGGATTGATTGTAATACCTTTACCCAGTAGCTGGGTAGTTTTTCTGCACTCTAAAAAATGCTGGATTCATGTTTTTTAACCCAAATGCTGGGTTCAGCCAGTTGGGTCATTTTATTGGGTTGTTTTTATATTTTTACTCAGGTGCTAGGTAGTGTTTCTGCACTATAAAAAAGGCTGGGTTATTTTTTTAACCTCAAATCCTGGGTTCAGTTTTAAATTTTATTGGGTTGTTTTTATATTCTTACCCAGATGCTGGGAAGTGTTTTTTTTTTTGTTTTTTTTGCCCTCTAAAAATGCTGGGTTAGATTTTTTTAACCCAAATGCTGTGGTTGGTTCTGGAAAAACCTTTTGCCTTGCATAACAGACAGTAAACTGATTTTATTTGTTTTACTGAATTACTAAATTTAATTTAATTTGATGTTAAAATATGTTTTCTAATCTCAGTCCGTTTGTTTATGGGCAGGTTATGGAGTCAGTCACGGCATCTTTCAGCTACAAGTGAAACGTGAGGCGGCGGTCTGAGGTTCATAATTCCCCTTGCGAACAACAGCCCAACACCGGCTCAGATTTCGGCAACTCATAGGCACAAGAATTAGCACTATTTCGATGAAATCAGCTGGGCCAAAATAACCCAGCATGTGTGCTGTCCAGTATTTACCCAGCGCTGGGTTGCCAAATAACCCAATATGGGTTGTTTTTAACCCAGCATTTTTTAGAGTGTACGTTCAATGCAAAATTTACTGGAGCTTCCAGATGAAATTAAAAGTAGGGTCTGTAAAACACCAAGAGATTAAACAAATACATTTTTAAGTTTGCACCACACAACCAGCTCCATTATGGCTTTATTGATGATATGAACTTTGGTAGTTCATGGTACAGCATTGCACTTACTTGCATATGAATCCTGTGAAACAGAAGTCAAAATACAAGATCTCAAAGACTTGAAGGGGTCATATGATGTTGCTAAAAAGAGCATTATTTTGTTTATTTGTTGTAATGCAATGTGTTTATCAGTGGTGGACAGTAACGAAGTAGTTGTAATTCGTTACTGTACTTAAGTACATTTTTCAAGTATCTGTACTTTACTGGAGTAGTTTTATTTTGAGTAACTTTTACTTTTACTTCACTATATTCCAAAGCATAATATCGTACTTTTTACTCCACTACATTTAATAAAACATGTCGTTACTCTCCTTATAATATATCACGTGCTCCGAGACGCAGAAGCAGTGTCTGATTAATGAACAAACTGATTCTTTTCAATCGGTTCGCAAATCGCCACAAGCGATTCATTCACGAATTGGACTGATCCAATTGCAGCTGTTCAAACTCACTGATTCAAATGAGCCGTTTAGAGCGAGTCTCCAGTCATCTGAATTCACAAATAAGAACCGGGAGATTGTGAGCGCGCGCGACTGATGCTGCGAAAAGTAAGATATAATGTCGAGTTTTAGGATTAATTATTGCAACTGTCAGTTGCTTGCGAACTAAATCTGCTGTAAAGGGTGATGTATTTAAGCCCGCTGCAATGATTAAATGCAGACACATCATCAACATCGTCTCTTTTTAGGTAAAAAAACGAAACATTAAAATAACACAGATTAAATCAAATAACTCATAACGTTACACGTTCATATTCCTCGCTGCTGTAACCTCAACAGTTTTATTAAAATGCTACGCATTTAGCCCTATGTGACGTCTGTATTTATATTGTTTATTAACGGTATACTTTTTTATATTGTTTGAATCAACTAGCCTAATATACAGAAATAAATGTTTATTCATAACCAGACTGAAAATAAGTAAATATTGTTAGCTGATGCTAACTGTCTAGCTAACAAGCTTGCTGGTGCTAAATTGAGGTAATTTTCAGATATGAAGTCCAAATATTTATAATCAACCACCTAGACAGATTACATCTGAGGGAAAAGAAAATATGTGATGTTCAGATGGTAACTACAGAAATTATCAAAGTGGGAAGTGATGCCCTCTGGGGACATTTGGCCAGGGGTGTTTTTACACCACAGACAATGTTTGAGAAAAAATATAAATATTATGAAAATATAATTAAATTTTTCTTCCTAACTTCAGGCCTTATTCTCATATCATTTATAACTGTGCCGTTCCGCAAAATAACAAGCTTTAAAACACTTTTCTTACTGGTGAAAATGAGATGGTTAAATCAGTTTTCTCTCAGGTAACGTTACAATGCAATGTAAGCTTCACAGTGAACATTGTCAACGTAGACCATATCAACAACAAAAGTCTATCTTGACTCCATATAGGCTAGTGGTTATTTTGGGAAAAACCAAGGCTTATAGTAGGATTATAAAAAATATATATGCTAATATAAATTTATAGCCTTTATAAAATTGCAAAATATGTCAGTACTTTTTTACTTAAGTACACAAAAAATGTAGTACTTTTGTACTTTCACTCAAGTAAAATGGAAAAAGGAGTACTTTTACTTTTACTGGAGTAATATTCTATTATACGTATCTGTACTTTTACTCAAGTACTTGATTTGTGTACTTCGTCCACCACTGGTGTTTATGCAGTTTGAGGTTCAAAAAACATACTATTTTCCACATACTGTACATTATTGTGTACTCTCTGCCCCACCTTTCTGAAACGCTTCGATTTTTACAAAACTCATCTTTGATGGAAACCGAGGTGTTCTTTGATTGGCCAGCAATACGGTGCATTGTGATTGGCCGAATACCTCAAGCATGTGAAGGAAATGTTACGCCCCTTACCATGTTGTGATAACGTTTCTCGGCACGATGAGACAGAAACAATAAAACCCATTATAAATATGGCATTTGTTGCATCCATGACTTGTTTTCTACATGTTGCGTTTCATCGCGCCGCATAAACATAACACCATGTCTGCATTTGCAATCGTAGAATGAGAAACAAGCACTACTCTACACTGCTCAACAACTTAACTTTTATAATAAATATCTCTTTGGTTTTGAGACTTTAAGCTTTGAAACTTTACAGATCTTATCTATACACAAACAGCTTGTAACACTCCAAAGACAAAGGAAAACAAGAAACCACATCATATGCTAAAATGGCATGTTACGTCAGAAAATGAGTTTTTAAAGCACGTCTGTTTTTGTTCATACTTTAGCGTGGTGTTCAGTGTAGGTGGAATGTTATTTTATCAAACACGATAGAGCGATTAACCTTTAAGTGCCACTCACCGGACATTCAGTTTCTGAACTGATGTGATAAATAAAACAACTGATTTAATGAAAGATTGGCAGATTAAACATGCTTTTAGCGTCATTTACTCAACATTTCACTTTGAAAGTGCTGCAAAACGTATAAGAAGCAGTATAATATAATTTTGCAGATATGTCGCCATAGGCACGTTTTTCCAGTGAACCTGGGTTGGTTTACATACAGCTGGAAGTGCAGCAGACTTTTTGGAGATTGACAGCAATGACTCCATGAACATCTGGAACAGTAGTTCTCAACAACTGCCTCAACCGTACAACAAATGCAGCTTTGATTAAAGCAGCAGAGACCTTGAGAAGACTTCACTTAACATCTTCAGCTGATTTCTTTCATGAATGAGGTGTGTTGATAGCTCTGCTTTGAAAACTCGATTTACTTGTGAAATACATAAAGTGTGTTTATGTGGAAGAAATGTTGTCACTTACTCTATAGCCTTAATTGACCGTGGGAGCAGAAAATGTGCAGGTGCAATAATATTTATCAAAAAAAAGTTACCATCAAGCTACAAACTTCATCCATCTGCTCATATTTCTCTACTCTTAAAATTCCATATGTAAAATCTCCATAATATGAAAACTGGTCTTGAATTGGATTATAGTATATAGCCAAACCTCCAACTGCTTTATTACTATATAAAAATAAAACTTAAATAAAAAATAGGTTTTTAAGAAGTGTGGGTGAGAAAGCAAGTGAGAATCCATCTTTGGCTATAACTTTATGTCTCCCATGACTCTGAAAAGTGCTGGATTATGCAGAATCAAACCGTCAAACTAATGATGAATCTAGCAACGATAACCCCACCTGTTTCCCACGTTTGCCAGAGATTATATTATTTTTTTCCACTGAAGTCTGTTAAAAATGTAAGAGTTATTTCCACAGTTTTTGGGGGGATTATAATGGCAGTTTGGGAATCAGCACAGGTTCAGCCACCAGCTATTGCTTTGTAAAAACCCAGTTTTAGCATAATTCGAGCCTAGTGTTGTCCCATTAACCCTGCTTTATTAACGATACGTTCATCACAGATATACTCCCTTGAGAACTGGAGAGGGCCAAAGCCAGGCAGGGAGATGTTACTGGACAGGCAGGACCACGGGTTTGGGACAAACAATTCAGGTAATTCAGATATCAGGTAGGTCACATGTGAGTAGAGGTTTCCCCAACTAGTGGAATACAGAGAAAGGCAGGCAAGAATGAAGATTCTACACTTGACAGGATGAGATCGAGCATGGCTAGAATGGCCGGAGTGCAAAAACAATAGACACAACACAGTAGGGTGAGACACTACACACTAAATGACTAGACTTGAGGAGGCATGGACATTTTCGGTCCTGGAGGGCAAATTTCCTGCAAAGTTTAGTCCCATCTTTTCAAGTGATTCTAAAGACTTAAACTCTGTGCTAAACTCTGCAAGACCGTGGCCTTCCAGTACTGGAGTTGCCCATCATGGGACTAGAGCAAACATTGTGCTACTGGATCTTAGCGCTGCATTTGACACTATTGACCACAACATTCTTTTGAATAGATTTGAAAAGTATGTTGGCATTAGTGTATTGGCATGGTTCAAATCATACTTATCTGGCCGCCATCAATTCGGGGCAGTGAATGAAGAGGTATCATATCACACACAAGTGCAGTATGGAGTACCTCAAGGCTCAGTACTAGGGCCATTACTTTTTATGCTTTACATGTTACCCTTGGGAGATGTCATCAGAAAACATGTTGGCTTTAACTGTTATGCTGATGATACTCAGCTCTATATTTCTTCTCGGCCTGGTGAAACATACTAATTTGAAAAACTAACGGAATGCATAGTTGATATAAAAAAACTTGATGACGAGTAACTTCTTACGGCTAAATTCTGAAAAATACAGAGGTGTTAATTGTTTGTCATAAACCTCTGCATGTAATAACCTAAAACACTGTCTAATACTTGATGGCTGCTCTGTCAATTCTTCGTCATCAGTTAGGAACCTAGGTGTGCTATTTGATAGTGATCTTTCGTTCCATCTCAAAAATATATCGAAATTACGACCTATGCTCTCAATGCCAAATGCCAAAACATTACTTCATGCGTTCATGACCTCAGGGATAGATTATTGTATGGCTTTATTGGGTGGTTGTTCTGCACGCTTGATAAACAAACTCTAGCTGGTCCAAAATGCAGCAGCTAGAGTTCTTACTAGAACCAGAAAGTATGACCATATTAGCCCGGTTCTGTCAACACTGCACTGGCTCCCTATTAAACATCACACAGATTTTAAAATCTTGCTCATTACTTATTAAGCCCTCAATGGTTAAGCTCCTCAGTACTTGAGCAAGCTCTTATCACAATTTAGTCCCTCACATCCGCTGCGTTCTCAAAACTCTGGCAATTTAATAATACAAATCAACTGGGGCGGCAGATCATTCTCTTATTTAGTGCCCAAACTTTGGAACAATCTACCTAACACTGTTCGGGAGGCAGACACAATCTGTTAGTTTAAATCTAGATTAAAGACACACCTCTTTAACCTGGTTTACACATAACACACTAACATATTTCTATAATTCAAATCCGTTAAAGGATTGTTAGGCTGCATTAATTAGGTCAACCGGAACCGGGAAGACTTCCCATAACACCTGATGCACTCGTTGCATCGTAAGAAGAATGGCATCTATGCTAACATTAGTCTGTTTTGTTCTTATTCCGAGGTCACCTTAGCCACCAGATCCAGTCTGTATCCAGATCAGATGGTCACTGCAGTTCCCCGGATCCAGTCCTTACCCAGCTCAGATGGTGGATCAGCACCTAGAGATGACCTCTACAGCCCTGAATGTCGACTAGATGAGCTCCAGAGATGGATCATCAGTGAAGACCTTGTCACCTAGATGGCCATTGGCACAAGACCACAAGAACCTGATGAGTCCTTTGCTGCAACATGGAACAAACTGCTGGTTTCGCCTGGCCAGAGGAGAACTGGCCCCCAGACTGAGCCTGTTTTTTTTTTTTCTCTCCATTTCTGTCACCTGTAGAGTTTTGATTCCTTGTCACCGTCGCCTCTGGCTTGCTTATTTGGGGACACTTAATTTCCAGCGATATCACATATTATGTGAACTGAACTGAGCTGGATGAAGACATCACTGAATTCAGTGAAGAACTGCCTTTAATTGAACATTGGTTGTTTACAATACTGCATTACTGACACACTATTGTCCTGTTTAATACTGTGAAGTTGCTTTGACACAACCTGTATTGTTGAAAGCGCTAAATAAATAAAGGTGACCTGGCTTGACTGTTAAAAACAAAGGTTAGAACCAAAGAGGGTTTTTCAGCTTAATGCCATAGGAGAACCCTTTTAAGCTCCCCAAATAACCTTTACTCTAAAGTTCTTTAGGAAACCACTTACTACAATGTACTTTATAGCACCAATATTCTTAACACAAATTGTGGTTACATGAAAATCTTTTGTAATTTTTAAGCCTTTTAGCAAGTCACAATTATTACAGTGTCCGATGATTCCATTTAAGAAGATTGCATTGATTAACAAGTTGTTCACATTTTTTGAAGTTAAAGGGGTCATTGGATGCAAAACTCACTTTTACACGTTCTTTGAACATAAACGTGTGTTGGCAGTGTGTGTACACATCCACCCTATAATGACAAAAATCCACCTAGTGGTATTTTTTTCATCTTTATAAGTAATATCCCCTTTTTTAAATCAAGCTATTCTCAGCTTCCTGGGTGTGTGATGTCACACAAGCCAAGGCCGCTCCCAAGATAGTTAATAGACCCGTCCTGAGTGAGCTGAGAACAGTCCGCCATTGTGTTGATTCCAGTGCAGGGAAAGACAAGAATGTATCCTAAGTGATTGAGATGTTCTGTTGTTGGATATATATATATATATATATTAGTGGTGGGCCGTTATCGGCGTTAACGTGCTGCGTTAACGTGAGACTCTTATCGGGCGATAAAAAAAATATCGCCGTTAATCTATTCTCAAAGTTGGGTTGGGAGCTGGGTCTAAACTACGCAAGATATGATGACTTTCACCTTGATATTTTAGCACGGATGATGTATACCTAGTCGAATTGCACTGTAGGGGGCGAGAACGAGTCTTCAACTTCTGTGAAATTACCACATCAAATGAGACGCGCAAACATGAATGCAGTTATGAAGCCACTTCAGGGCAGGTTCGTTGCTAGACCCTTTTTACTGGGGCACGTGAGTTATAATTTACTTTGATAGTCCCGAAATAAAGACATTAAACTATATGCAACAACTAAATTGACGCTTCTAAAAGCAACGCAGTTTAACCCAAGACTATGCACGCAGATATCCATGCCGGTGCGCGTCTGTGCAGCACGCGCACGTCGTGCAGCCTTTTGCGCAGAAGTACTTGGTTACACAAGTTTGTATAGGTAATTATGTTGTAAATGCAATTGTCAAGCAGTTTGTGATGCATTTTGGAAACAGGAGATGAGCACCTGATCTAATGCGCTACCTGGCCCATTCTCGAATACTTACTTTTAGTCATTATTTGGGTAGCACACATATTCTGAATGCCTTCAGCAGAATTCAAATTAGCCATTTTAATCTAGATTAATTCCAAGATTTAATCTAGATTAAAAAAATTAATCTATGCCCACCCCTAATATATATATATGTAATAATTAACATAGCAGTCGTCATTCTTGACGTCTGAGCCGCTGAAGATGCAGAGGATTAACATTACTTTCGTTTTTGAATGAAATGCACCTACCAATCTACATAAATGTTTCTATGTTTAAGTATAAGGTTTTTAGGCATCTTTGCGAATTGCCTTTCTTAATAATGTTCTAGTTAGCAAGTTTTGCGGCTAAAGTGAACATTACAGCTCGTCACCCCACGGAAGAGGGGGGTGGGGTGAGCAGAGCTCATTAACATTTAAAGGCACATACAACAAAACAATCGCTGTGAAAAGGGCTGATTTTGATAAGGTAAAAAGTGTCTTTTTTTTACATTACCACTGAGAAATTCTAACCAAAGTGTGTTATAGAATTCTCATTAAGAAAAAAATTGACATCCAAAGACCCCTTTAAAATTTCTTGATAATTTAGTCATTAATGACTAGAGGAGACAGACTCTACTCTAGTCTTTGGCACAAAATAATTTGCCATCACTAGGGGAAGCACAATATATAGAAAGAAAATCACACAAGCCACAGGTGAGCACAATTACCAAAATGAGGACTGGACAAGGCTAAGCGAGGGGACATGGCAAGAGAAGCAAATGGACGACACAAACAAAAACAAAGCCATGCACTCAAGCTCAAAACAAACATTAACACCTTAGACAAAGACAATAAATGTTGCACTTTTAAAGACACAATCACATTAATGAATGCAATTTTACCTCTGGTTCAAATTAGTCAAACTTTAAAATTTATTGCACAAATGAGATTGGGGGAGGCACTGGTAAGTTTGATTTAATTTATGTATTTATAAAATAATTTAGATAACTACATTATATGCATATTTACTTTTAATTTAAAATATGATTTACTACAAAAAAATGTAGCTCTTCCACAAGCCTCTGTCTATTGCCTTAAGGCAACATAACAACGTAACCAAATGGAATGATGTAAGTTACTAATTTGCAACACTATATAAGCAGCCATTATATAAATGCTATATAACTATATAAACAGCACTTCTAATGTTAAGACTAGATGAAAAATACTAGATGAAAACTATATCTTTGGACTCTTTAGATGCTTCTTGGATGTAATCTTGGATCCTTCACTAATCTTGGAATTGTCTTATTTGTGGATAATACTGTACATGCAATTCTGCTTTAGGCTGTAGACTAAAATCAGGGATTTAGAGCCTACTGGAAATCTAAAATCTAATCTAAACTAGCCTGTAAGATTTGAAGTAACTAAGGGTCCTCAAATGCAATCATTGTGTGTTTTGCTCTAAGAGAGCAACCATACATTTGTGGTTTTACATTTTTTCTTTTATATTCATTCATTTTATTGTTCCATTTAATCATATAATCATTTAAGACATTTATATACTCATTTCCTTGATTTAATAATTAATGAGTCATTTATATTGTTATTTTTTCTTTTATTTTTCTATTGCTGTTTAGTTCTATGATTTGTGTGGTTTCAAGAGGTATTTGTCTTCATGAGTAAAGATAAAAGAATGTCTCCATTTCAAGGTTTTTTACCGTCAAGGGACAAAGTTGTGCAGTAATTTTCCATTGCTATTGCTTGTGTTAAAATAACACTTATTGCATTTTTGCTGGTCAGACAAAGTCTAAACATTGAAACATGAGCAACTAAGATTATTCAATAAACTCTTTTTATCATCATCACTTCATCTCCTGCTTCTGCTCTTCTCTGGCTTTGCTCAGTCAACTTCTTGGCTGATAGAAGACTGTTAATACAGTCTAATTTTATGTACCAGACAAGACTTGCTGTTAATGGGTTTTGGGTATTAGACAACTTTGCTGACTAGTTGCTCTGTTACCAGACAAAACGGATATTTTCTGACAGGATCTGGCGTCCGGGGCTGGATCTGATATTTCTGGCATTGAGAAATGATCTAACAGACTATTAGGCCTTAACATGCAACACTATCTTGACTGGACTTGAAACAAAAGGGTCATTTGTTCTGAATCAAATGAAGACAGAGAGATGATAAAGATGATTTAGTTACACCAAATACATGAGTGTAACCACGAAAAAATCAACTTATGGAAAATACATATTAATCTCATTAGAGAAGGACTTGGCATTTCACAACCTGACATTTGAGAGATGAGTAATTGCAGATCTTTTCACTTAGTCACTCAATGGTTGTATAAGGCTTACAACATGCCTGTGATTTTCAAGCAATCCTGAAGACTTGGGCTAGATTTTTCAGGTGTGTTTGATTAGGTATGGAGCTGAAATCTGCAGGACAGCAGTTCTCCAGAACAGAAGAGACAAGAGACTCGGACACACAAAAAAATGGCAATTATTAGGAAAGGAAGCACAATAGAGAAGAAAGCACACAAGCACAAAATAAAAATGGGACGAGACTAAACAAGGGGATGTGGTACAAGGAAACAAGGAGTCAGGGCAAGAGAAGCGCATGGATGACACAAGGAATGACTCAAAAACAACACAAACATTGACAGCTAAAACATAGACAATACAGAAAGTCACATTAATCTGTGCACGGAAATCTTCCACAGTCGGTCTTAATAAGAGAATCCATGCAATCAGCAATTTTGTGCAATGGAATTTTCTCACATTGGTTTCAAGTTTCTCAAAGCATAAATTTGCCACCTATTCGGCAAAACGTAAAAACGGTATGACTTGCCATGAGATGTTCATATTTCTAGCACTAAGCAACTCTCACAGGTTCTACTATTGACCACAACAACATCACACACCATTGTATTAACTCGTGTTTTTCAGTTGCATTAGTTTGCATTAATTTGCATAAATTCACAAGTAACCAAATGGAATGACAATGAAGTGACTACATAAGCAGCAAAACTCTGCTAACTACATAAATAGCACTACACTCTTACAAATAAAGGTGCTTCACAATGCCATAGAAGAACCTTTTTTGTCGAAATGGTTCCATAAAGAACCTTTAACATCTGAAGAACCTTTCTGTTTCATAAAAGGTTCTTTGTGGCAAAAGAAGGTTCTTCAGATTATAAAAAGGTAAGAAAGAGATGGTTCTTTAAAGAACCTTTGACTGAATAGTTTTTCGGGGAACCAAAAATAGCTCATCTATGGCATCGCTGTGAAGAACCTTTTAAAGCACCTTTATTTTTAAGAGTGTAGAAGTTATTTCAGATGTGTATGATGTTAAGCTAACAATACAATAAAATCGCAGAAGTTTTGTAACAGCTGATTGTTTCCCTTCACCAAACTATCCTGTAAAGAGCCTTGGGCAACAATATGTTCCTTCTTAGAAAAAAGTAAATTTATTTTAAATCAAATGAAGACAGAGATATGATTTAGTTTCGCCAAATGCATGTGTGTTACCAGGGAAGAATCAACTTATGAAAAAGACATATTTATCTTATTTGAGCAGCCCTTGGCATTTCACAACTTGACATTTGAGGGACGAGTAATTGTGGATCTTTTCACTTAGTCACTCAATGGGTGTATAAGGTTTGTGACCGTAAGGGAACAAAAGCCGCCGGCTGATTCATAAACATGCCCTCCGTTTCACCCATTAACACTTCACAATAGGCAGATTATGATTTTACGGTACCGTTCTGTTAAATCGTTTCTTATTACGCACCAAACAACCATAGCAATCGGGGGAAATTGTCTCAGCACTTTGGATCATTTTTGATGTCCCCCAAAACCAATTTGTTTTCAGTCCTTGCTTTGATTTGTTGGTTTCTATGGCCACAATTCATTAGAAACACTTTTCTTGTCAAAGCATTTACTGGTCTATCAATGGGGACCAGACCCTGCCTGGGAATAAATCAGCTGTCGGAGCCGAGCCGATGGAAAGAGAGTGTCGCTGCAATTAAACGCAGCTCGGATGGGCCCCCAGCATGAGCGGCGGCGACATCAAGCAGCAAGGTTGGATGCGCACCTCTGGAGATCGACTCGTAGGATGGGGCGAACAGGTCCACCCCTGTATCACTCCTCCAGAAGGCTGTCAACTTTGGCACATCGTTGCGCGGGACCACTGTATTTGTTCTCCAAATTGCAGTCAAGCTTCAGAAATAAAGAGCCCCTGAGACCCATTTGCTACAGCAGGCGAACCCAGCTTCAGCAGTGCGTCACACACTACACATTGACACTTTCATGGCTGCCTTTTTTTTTTTCTTCTTCGAACCAGCGCTTTGACCTTTGGAGAATTTTCCCAATTGTTCCCTTCTTTGTGTTTCTTTTTTTCTTTGTCCACTTTTTCCCTTCTGTGATGATTGCCCCTTTCTTGTTTTGTTTTACTGTTTCGTTCTCTTGATTTCTATGGTGACCGCAAGCTTCCCAGGAATAATGAAAGCCTAGGGATTAAGAAGCGTGAACAGTGATGGCTTTTTCATAAATAGATAGGAAACTCCTGGAATAAATGGGATGGGTTCATATGATGGCCTTCACAGATGGGACATTAAGTCAGATCAGAGAATTTTGGTCATTCGATGAAACTGGAGAAAATTATTGGAGAAAAGGCTTAAATTTGCTGCACCACTATGTCTTGATGGTGTAAGTCAGCGTTTATTTTAGCAATCATTTCTGCCCTTTAATGCCTCACCCATATCATGGGATGATTCATGAATTAATCAATTATTAGGCAGCTGTATTCTGGTCTGCTCTACTATCTAGCGGGTTATGGGCTTTTCTAACCACAGAAACAAACTCAAAAAACAAAACAAAAAAGCAAAACCTTTGTGTTGGCCACACCTGTTCATTTTCTGATTTCACCTGAAGTTTATAAGAGCATTAACTCACAGGTAGTGATGGGAAGATCAAATCAGTTTTCATCTTTGAATCTCGTTCATCAAAATGAACAAATCTTTTTTCAAATCATTTTGTTAATTTCCACAGAATATAATTCAAATGTATGTGAAACATCTACTGACAATGTTTCGAATAGGACTGTTAATGCAATAAAACCATAATGTAACAAAGGCCAAATTATGAGAAACAGAAATGGGTCCCACTTTATATTAGGTGGCCTTAACTACTATGCACTTACATTTGAATTAATAATTTGATACAATGCACTTATTGTGTACATACATGTTTTTACTTTGTACTTACATTTAAAAAAAAAAAAAACGACATTAAGTCACATCTGTAATTAATTTATGTAATTACATTTATAATTACACTGTCAAATCATCCCTTACACCTTAATCCACCCTTAAACCTACCATACCACCAAACCTGTCCCTAACCTTACCCATATCCCACCTCAATAGCAGCAAAAGTGTTTTGCAATACAATATGAACACAAGTACACAGTAGTTAAGGCCACTTAATGTAAAGTGGGTTCTTTTTTCACGTCACATCCCCATAAACTGAAGCTATGCAGTCTGTACTGGAAACAGAAATGATCAGTTCATCTCTCAAGTCTTCGGGTTTGAGTTGTTTGTTCCCAGCCCCATAGACTATAATGCTATGCAGTCCCGGAAACAGAATTGATTAATTCGTCTCTCAAGTCTTCAGGTTCGAGTCGTTCTTTTGTCACATGTCTGCTTCCCGGCTCAATATCTTACAACAAATACAAATATTATATTTAATTAACTGTATGCTGTTATTATATGTAGGTATCTTTGCATCATACGGGTAAAGTTTAAAAACCTCATTATTACCACATTAAATGTTAACCTTATTGAGAAATAAAAGAGGTGCAGTTTTAGACCAGAAATGCATTACATAACTAAAAAAGCATCTGCTCATACAACCCTGCTATTTTTAATATTTTTCTATGCAGGTTTGGTCAAACCATAGTTTCACAGGATTCGTACTGGAACACTTCACCTCACAAGTGCAGCGGCGTATCAGGTAAGATACCTACTGCGTTAGAAAACCCAAACATATGAAGCGTAAACATTCAAAGATATCATAACACAAAGGAGTCATAACATAATATTGTTCAAGGACTGTGTAAAAATAAGGCTTTCTTAATTGAAACTCTGGCCCTCTAAATCAAAATTTGTATCAAAAAGAATAAAAGGTATATTGTACATATAAGTATGTTCATATAAGTTTTGCAGAAATCTGGGTAGAGGCATGCATTTTTAAATGAGCCTGGGTAGCACACAGCTACTGTCAAGAGTCAATTAACTTTTGGATTTTTCACTCCAGGCCTGCATTGGCTACATGCAGACAGACAGCTGACTTAACCTAGTGTGTGCTACCATCAGCAGAGGCCTCTGGGACATCAGCAGGGCAGCTGGGTATTTGTAAATATATGGCTCAGGGGTGGGAATACTGGGTTAGTGTTAGCAGCAGTAGGCTCCTCTGCCACGGCGAGCTGGAGGGGTGCGTTTTATGCTGCATAAACATCCTGCACAGCCAGCTGAACATACAGTCTCATCCTCAGCAGCCCTACACCACTGTGGCTCTCAGCTAATAATGCACTGAACACAACTACACTCTCATGTGCTCCTTCACTGCGTCTGGAAAGATTAGCCATTTTCACACACAGTTCTTGTCCCTGTATATCCACTCAGTAATGTATACTGCAGGTGTGTGGGATGAGAAGGCACCAGTCCAGAGGAACTGAGTGATGTTATACTGATATACACCCTTTAATGACTGCTGCAGATTTGAGTATGATTAAAACACTTTAAAAGGGTCATATTCCACACCAGAGGTTGGCAGCCTTTTTGACAGGACTTTTTTTTCCCCTTTTTATCTCTCTGCACCACCTCTGTTAATGATGTGATGTTGGATGTCACCATCACTGTGTTTTGTGTGTGGTGGAATGCTGAAGGTTCTGTATGCTGGGTTGGAAATCTGTCAGATTTCATCAATAAAAAGATTTTTTTTTTCTCCGGATATCCTAGTTTTAGAAGTGAGGTTTTCAGACCTGTCCTGGAGAACCCTAGGTAAGAGCACTCATGAGGACACATTTTCCAAACCGTTTGTCTTAAGTAGGATTGCCGGGATGCTGGAGCATATCTCAGTGTCCTATTCCATAGACAGAAAAGCATCCCAAGTGGATGGCCAGATCACAGCGGGGCTAAAGCATAGCTTATCCTACTGAATTTCTGTGGGTTTTGAGTCAGGCCTGCTGTCCATTGAAAAGCTTGATTCTGTGGTCACTGAACCCTTTTGTTTTGCTTTGGATCATTGTCCTGCTGGAAGATCTATTGAAACCACAGCCGAATTAAGGCTTTCTGACAAGGCTGGTCAGGTTTTGATTCATTATCTGCTGTAACTTTGATGGAATTTATGATACCGTGTAATCCAAAAAGTTGTCTAGGCCCCACAAGATTAAAAACCCACCATCATGCATAGGAAATAAGGTACTTTTCTACATAGCTATCTTTTTTTGTCTACATCAAACCCATATCTGATGTTTGATTCCAAAAAGCTCTATTTTGGACCAGCAGGTTAGTGGAACACTAAAGATCTTAATCCCAAGTCATAGTGTTCAAAAGGCACGAAATGCCATCTGACTCTGCAGGGTTTCGCCAGATGTATACATTTTTAAGTGTAGCCAGAGACACTGCAAGTGCCACAAGAGATGCCCCATGTTATCTTAAGTCAGGTGCGTAGGGGAATTTCTACCTCAGAGAGAAACCAAGGGAGTCTGCAAACCCTGAAAGGTCTCCTGGCTCAGTCAGGACTCAAACCAAGAATCTTCTTGCTGTGAGGCAACAGTGTTAACCACTGAGCCACCGTGCTACCCTGACACCAAGAACCAACTAGCATCTGCAATTTCTTCATCTGTGATATGCAAAGGGTTTACTTCTATTTGTGTATAGTCATAACAACAACAATGTGCTTTTGTAAAATAAAGAAAATACACAGGGTGTGCTCTCAGCCTCTGTCACCTCTCTTCACAGACACGAAAATAAAACAACCTCAATCTCAGCAAATACTTGCCTCACAGACATGAGAAATATATGTTAAGAAAGCTTAAAATGTCTAAGTAAGTCATGTCGAAAACAAATATTCCATATGAAACCAACGTGAGGTACAGTTTTTTCCATCTGAGCTCATTATCTCTAATGTGATCATACCCACGAGTGGCTCCACTTTTCAAATTATAAACATCCACATGAGATAAGCGGACATGTAAAAGCCCACATCACCTCAGTAAACAAACATGAATATTCAAGTTCATCTCGGCTATTTTTCGTTTCTCGAAGAAGATGCACTGAGAGGAATAACCCAGAATTTACCTCAGAAGAAGAACACAATTTGACACGCGGCTTGATCCAGTGGAGATCATTTCTGATGAGTAAGATTACTTGCGTTAGTTATTGTTTTATTGTGACATAACTTTGCTAGTTAGACTTTTCCAAAACTATAATTCCTGAGTACATGTATGAAATCAAGGGAAACATTTTTATAAAAATCTAAATGTCTCACAATGCCAGGATGTTTTTTAAAATTTTCTATAAAATATAAATATAACATATAAAACCACAAAGGTGTGTTACTGTTCAAGTTTCAGTGTTTGAATCAGTATGTTCAATCATGTGTCCTTGACCTTCACTGTGTATATTTTGATTATACTGTGTTTTAAATAAAATACAAACAATCAAACCCCCCACTATTTTACTCTCCTTACAATAATTGTTACCTGCCTTACAAAAACATTACTGACTGCTGGCTCATTATTGGAGGCCCTTTGCCTCTCAGGTGGTAATCACTAAATATTCATGGCCATTGTCACTCCTTCACATACTGCCTTTCATGTCATACAAAAGTTAAATCAATATATTGTTTTCTGTGAATGTGTAAGCAGGATGATTTTCATTTTTCATCCTGTAGCAAAACTTCTAGTCTAGCACATCCAGTTATCAAAAGTCGGAACAACTGTTCTATATGTTTTTTATGGCCGAATTTCAGTGACTTAAAAATGTTAGCTTTTTTTCACTAACCACGCATAAACATTGTTTTCTAAAAACACAAATATTTACATTCATGCTGCTCACATATTATTGTAGCCCAGTTTGTGCTAATTACAGTGTAATCAGACTTTAGCCATTAATATGTTTTTAAGATAATGAAAAAAAAAACTTCTCCAGGGCCCCAAAACCCCCTCAGACCCCAGAGCATTAGCCAGCTGAATGGCAGTGGACAGGGTCTATGGTATAATAAAGTAGAACTCTGAGAGATTTGTTGATGCCTTGCAATAAATGTTGA
Source organism: Garra rufa (assembly GCF_049309525.1). NCBI lineage: Eukaryota > Metazoa > Chordata > Actinopteri > Cypriniformes > Cyprinidae > Garra > Garra rufa. The sequence goes on from NC_133384.1 coordinate 12,848,276, forward strand.
TGTGGAGGTGGTCATATGCAAATGTTTTGACCCTGTGACATCACAATCACACAAACAAATGGTTGACATTTTATTCTATGAAACTTGTTTTAATGGCACAAAGACCTCTTATGTGTCAAAAGATCAAGGCAAATTTGATTTCCCATGTCATGACCCCTTTAAGGTAGCTGGCATCCAGCTCTGGGCAGCATTTCCCAAAAGCATTGTAAGCCTAAATAGATTGTAGAACCATTGCCATTAATGGTCTCTATGATTAATTTAGCTTACTATGCTTTTGAGAAATGCAGCCTAGATAATTTACAACATTTGTCCTCTAGATTGAAAGTGTAATAATATGGTAATTTGTGATCAAATACTATACATCAAAATGGCTTATTTACCTCAAACTGCATTGAAGCTTCTCATCATAACAGGTATTTGAACCCAGAGCCCTGATGTTCTTGAGTTGAATCCTTCACTTGCGTTGCCCAAGGCACTGTCAACACACTCTCTTGGTGACTAGAAGAATATTTCCCCAACCTCAATAGCATCAGCTGTCAAACAAGAACAAAAGAGATAAAACAGTGAGAGAATACCACCAAGTGGCTCACTGACAGATGATATTAGGCCTGTCTTGGAAAGCTAAGGAGACAGTATAAACACTGAGTAAGCAAAGAGGCCAGAACATAACAAGCTGTATCCTAGTGGAAGCAGTAAACCGAAGCTGACACACAGTCTCCCAGCATGCCCTTCATTTCTCTTTCTCTCGGAATATCCACTGTGATACAAATAACTCTCAGCTGGTGGCATTTTTATTTTAGCTTTTTTTTTCTCTCTCTTTTTAAAAGTTGTTAAAAGAATTGTGTGAGTGTCAAAAACGGAAAAAGAATGGGCGTGTATTTGTAAATTTTGACTGCTTTTGGTGTAAAACAAATTACCAACCTCAGGGAACATTATAAAATTTTAAAACCCCTTTAGGGATTGTGATATGACCAAATTTACCTTTGTGCTATGGGCTTGAATGATACCTCAAATTGTGCAAAATGAATAACATTACTTGTCAGCATTGAAGCAGCAATTTCATGTGTTATCAAGGTATGTTTCAAGCATTTGTACATTTGTATAAAAACATTCTTTCAAAGGTACTACAGATAGCATGATTGCTGCAAGATTAGATGAAAAAAACAACATGCTTTAGCTGCTCAGAATTTTCCCAGTGATCAAAGAGTCTTGGAAATGGGTTGAATTTCAATACTCATGCAAGACGAAAAAGAGCACTTTCATGTCAGACACACGTCACATAAATAAAGGCACGTTTCTATGTCAACCAAACAATAGAGGCCCATATCTTTTTCAACCATCAGCTCGAATATTGGCTTATAAAATAGACCAAAGAATAATACTGAGAACTCTGTCCCAAATATATCAAAATATAAAAATAATCTTGGATCTTAGCAGCTACAAGATACACAATTACATAAATACACGCAGCATTCTTTCCAGATCAAGGCCGCGGTACAAGTAATGCCGATATTTATCCCTTTTGCCATCAAATGCCATTAAAATCTATTCCTGATGGCATTATTGGATCATATTTTGGAAAACCATTAGCATTAACAGGTGTTTCCAACAGATGAATTCCTTGCCAAGAAAACCCAACTGATCATTGTTCAGGATCTGATTTGATTGTGCTGTTAAAATAGCAACATGTGCAGAAGATCGTAACATGGGGAGGGTGTGGAGCCCTTTGAAAAGGTTGAGTTCAGTGATCGTAAAAGCTCTTCATCTAGCGGGTTCGCATGAGTCCTGATAAGAGGAAAACGCCGTATTAATATGTGACTGGAAGGTAGGGGAAATCCTGATGATGATCTCATTTATTTTTGTCAGAACTCCTGTTTTTCTAGACGTCTTATTCTTTTACTCACAAGTTATTACTCATAGAGAACCTTGCATCTTTCTTGCATCAGTTGATGTATGTGCAACTTCCCAATCGCAAAGTTATCAAGGGATTTGAGCGTTTCCTGGGAAAATGAAGACACCATAAAACAAGCTGGTAGACACGTCGACAATGGTTGAGGTAAATGAAAGCAAATGGCTGTGGTCATCACATCATTTTAGGTGCTGGGTGGAGGATTGAAGGTCAGCTCAGGTGAGACGGTGACAACATAAGTTGGCAAATAAACAAAAGGATGTGGTGACAAATGAGCTAAGTTCTCATATAAAGGTCATAAAAGAGCAAGAAAGGAATGGAAGACATAATTTAATTTGGCCGCCCGTGCCCCACCAAAACATCTTTGAGAATCTGATGATCATGCAGCTCTTCTCATGCAGTCAGACAGTTCAGGGTGACCACGTGTCAAAGTTTGCAGAATAGAGAACGAGATTTTAAAGACGAAATAGAGGGTAAAATTATTTGTTGACTGTCATATGACTTAGAACTACAGCAATATAGCACAAAAGTTTTATGGACTTAAAAATCTTTTTTTTAATGCAGTTTAATTTAATTATGGTTTATTCTCATCCTGCAAAAAGCAAGGTACACAACTTGATATCATGAGAGGAACGTACCTGTGGGAACTTTTTCACAAGGCGCAAAATATGTACCGCCATGTACGTTTCGTGACATATTCAATGAACAGAAAGAGATTTCACATAAGTCCAATTCCATGCTGGATGAGCTACCGAGCAAGCTTGTTACGTCTGGAAAGCGAAACATATGGAGCTGGGAGCTGTAATCATAAGTGTGTACAAAAAACGATTACATGTGCTCACTGTTTTACCACTTCTAGTGTTAATTTCTGTTGGAAACTGCAGTGATATGTACTTATTGGTGCGTATTTCGCTACCTGGTCTCATGTAAAAAACGTACCTGGGGCACTTTTTCACGAGACGCAAAATACATACCAATAAGAAAATATCACTGCAGTTTAAAAAAGAAATAAACACTAGAGGCAGTAAAAACTTTATTCCTTTTCACACAAAGTATGATTTACAGAGTTTGATAAAGCGCACAATTACTTGAAGAACATTATATTATGACTTAAAAAACAATTTTAATATGCTAGGAGATTTGAAAACTGATGCTTTTGAATGTTAGCATGACATATCCAGCTTCAAATCTATGGGTTTTCATAGACGGTAGGTTTGTTCAGTAGCTCATGCAGTACGGAGATGTATTTGAGTGGTGAAGGGCTCCGGTTCAAATCCTGTGTAACTACAGTTCGACAAAAGAGTTCAAATATACACAAGGAAGATTCAAATGGCTTCGACAAAGGTGTTTTTATATCGGTTTTGCATTTGTTAACACTATCAGGTAGTTTAGGGTTGGGTTTGGTGTAGGGGATATTTCCAACACGATAGAGCATTAACTTTTAGCAACAGTCCCCAGAAATTTGAACTCTGAATTGCTGCAATATATACCTGAAGCAGCGTAATAAAAACACAGAAATACGTACCTATATCAACGTAATAAAAGTTTTTGAAAAAGTAAAGAAAGCCAGTTTTTGAGTTTTTGTGCTGCTAAAAAGTACCCAGAGGTTTATGAGATATTTTTATGAGACTGGGTTTGTGTTTCGCGTTATGCGAAGAGGTTCCCACAGGTGTGTTTTCCTCAAGCAAGAACTATATTTTGTGTGACAAACAAAAGCACTGCGATCACTTTTCTGATCCCAAAATATCATCAAATGATGCTCTTTCATATCTCAGGATCTTATAAGTTATACATCAACTTTTTAAAATGGGTCTCTCAAAATTCTATACAATCAACATGAATATCATAGCTCAGATAATTTGCTCTTTGAAACATTTTAAGAGAAATGTTGATATCTCTTTTTTTGATCACAGACTTTCCATGACAGACACACCATGAGACCCTTCTGTTCTGAAAATCTTCTGGAAAAGTCTGAGAAGCTGAGACTTAACAAAACATTACATTTAAACTGCATTCGGTCTCAATGCAGGCTACCACCAAGAAGAAACAATACATCATTAAAGATTTTTTTCTTATGGGATCTGCTGTATGATTATGATAGAGCAGGTGTTTTAGGAAAGAACAGATCACGGATTCAGTAGAGCACATGTTCACAAGAAACAGGATATCATTGTCAACTGAGCACCAATATAACAGAAATCATACTAGAATCTATGGGACATCCGTGTCCAGTGACTTAAAATCAAATGGCAAACGTCATTCCAGAGGCTGACTCACAGACAAATGATAATTTCACACCCATACCCAGCCCTCTCAATTCTGGACATACCCTGCTACGGGCCAAATTTCACTATTATCCCCACAGTCTAATATTTGAGAAAGTGTTTGGGGAGGGTTCATGTAAAGCCCAGGCCTGCGCAATCTATTGAGCGCTCGCTAAGAAACGGCTCTCAACATCTGCTCTGTCTTTCATGCCTTATCTGCCACTCTAGCCAACAGACAGCGCCGCAGACATGCACCTCACGCTTCACTCAACACTGTTTCTAAACATGAACCTTGAGTCTGAATTTATGTGATCTTGCATGCCAGTATGAAGCTTAATCACCCTTGAGCAAAACTGCAGACTCATTGTGATGTTAATAGACGTGTGGACCCGTTCCAAACAATAACCACTTACGCAAAGACCCAGCTACGGCTGATTTTACGGTTATCGTAGGTTGCTCAGATAGTATGTCGAGTACTTTGCTTGAATATACATCAGGGCGAAAATGACTGAATGAAATTTAGACTGTGTTAACAATATATTAAAGCAACATACTTTTTCTTAAAAAGCTGACGACTTGCAGACTGCAGCCTGAAAATGACAATCCTTTAAAACAAAATGTGCACTTTTGAATTTTTGTCCAGAAGTGGTGGACTATTACGAAAAAATAAGGACAATAATGTTGCACAATGTCACCCACTAGTTATTAAAGTTATTAAACCAGTAAGTCATGGTTAGCCCTGTGTCACAGTGATTTTACCAAGGTGAAAGGGTTTATTTATTATAATATTTTTTTCAGGGTTGTTACGTGGGATCGCAGCTTGGTGCATTGCTATAGAATGTGCATCACAGATGTGCATTTATGGGTAATTTTCAATCAGAATTTAAAGTCAGAACTGTCCTTTTTAAAATGTGTAATGTGGATGTACATTTTATAATGACAAGGAATTTGTCTTAATGTAACAACTCAAGGTTAATGTGGAACATGATGTAAATGACCTCAGTAATTATGGCAATATCTCATGGGAAAGCAAAGCTCATGTGACTATAAAGCCACCCGAGCAGAGCCAAAGGACAATGTTAGCAAATATATATATATATATTTTTTTAACATAAGAAACATTTATGTTAACTTAATGTGAGTACTAATATAGCACAACGTGCATTACTTCAAATGAGTGGCATCATAAAATGTGCAGTGTTTTGCTGTCTAAAGATAGATAGTTTGCCTTAAATCATATGCAGCTTCTAAATACAACAAACCAAAGGTCTGAGAAATGAGGAAGTAAATTAATAACTAAACCTGGGAATGAAAACAAAGCCGTATGTGCGATTCTGACCAGAACGGCGAGAGAGAGAGCAGACATGAGCTTAAGGCATGGAAAGGTTACAGATGATGGCTATTAAGCTCACATGGCTGCTTTTTCTGTTCAGGTTGTTTTAATAAAAGTGACATCAGGCCACTCCAGAATTACAACAAAGGTTGACCTAAAAAAATAACACCGGGCTGTAAGACATGAGAAGTTAGTTTTTCCCACAAACGGAGGAGATTCTTTCTAAAGAGTTATGACGTTCACATCAATAGATCTGGCCGGCGGTTTCTAACAAATCCCTTTGTGTAAAGAGAGAGCAAAATTAACCATATTTATACAGTCATTCAGGAGATACTGTTTCAGCTGGAGGAGTACAGCAGAAATCTTTCAGAGCTTGATAATGAAGATACTTCAACAGCTGAATGAAGTGCTTCAGCAAAAGATCATCATTTTGGACAAAGTGCTAATGGTGATGGATTCAGCAGATCTGGAGGTGGAAGGCAAGAAGAAAATCTGCCTTTCAGACCAGAAAAAGTCTGAGCCATCTCATGGTGCGTGTATAAGGCACTATCCCTAAAAATGTGTAGACCTCATAATGTTTATACCAATGGTTAAGGTGAAATGGCTAATTTCGGTAACACTTTAGACACTCAACTAGCAGTCATTAGATTATGCTTAACACTTAAGTATCTGCTAACACTTTATTTTAATGCTCCACCAACAGATGTTCAACTGACTACACTCTTAAAAATAAAGGCTCCAAAAGGGTGTTTTTGCAGCATTGCCATAGAAGAACCATTTTTGGTTCCCCAAAGAACATATCAGTGAACAGCTCCTAAAAGAACCATTTTGAAGAACATAAAAATCTAAAGAACCTATTATGACTATCAAGAACCTTTTCTGCATTTGAAAGGTTCCATGGATGTTCAAGGTTCTTCATAGAACCATTGATGCCAATAAAGAACCTTTATTTTTAAGAATGTATAAGTAACTTCTACTAACCCTAACCTAACAGTCTGCTAATGCTGAATTAGTTGACATTAGGTAACACTTTACTTGAAGCCATTAGATATAATGCATCATAAAAGTAGTTTTAATGCATCAATTATGTCTTAAAATAGGGGTTGACTTCCGTATTCAGCTAAACAGGTCGTGTTGCTTCCAGTTCACGCATTTTGCATATGCCTCATTAAATATGAAGGTGTTTTACTAAAGATTCCTTCAAAGTAGACACTAAAGATGATCATAACCAATGTCCATCACGTGGATTGATATTTAAAAGTTTTTTATTTGTATTCTTTTCACTAAAATCTAATAAAACATCAACAATAAAAACAGCTAGCTAGTTTAACTGATTAACTGAAAAGTCCATCAAAATCAGTATTATTTAATATGGCTATTAACACGTTCTCTGACAAGCGGAAATGATGAGACTTGTTTTTAAAAGTTATAATACATTATAATACTTGCACTACCAGTCAAAAGAATTTTTAAAGAAGTCTCTCCAAGCCTGCATTTATTTGATCCAAAGTACAGCAAAAACAGTACAATTCAGAAATATTTTTACTATTTAAAATATCTCTTTTCTATTTGAATATATTTTAAAATGTAATTTATTCCTGTAATTTCAGATTTCCTGTTAAAAAAAAAAACATTAATTATTATTATGTTGAAAACAGCTGAGTTGAATTTTCTCAGGTTTCTTTGATGAATAGAAAGTTGAGAAGAACAGCATTTATCAGAAATTTTTGTAACATTAATCTTTATGATCACTTTTGATCAATTTAAAGCATCCTAGCTAAATAAACGTATTAATTTCTAGAATTTATTTCCTAAAAAAAACTGTCTCCAAGCTTTTGAATAGGTTGTTTGCACATGACGCCATTGCTGTGGCGCGAAATGCAGCTGGAGGGCTGGAAGTAATTTTTCTCCATACACTGTAAACAGTTTTCACCAGTTTCAACTTAAAAACTTAAGTTTAGCAGCTGCCTTAAAATTTTAAGTTAAATCAACTCATTTCAACTCACAAGTTAAATCAACTCATTTTTATTGTAATAAGTTAAAATGACTTGTAGTTTTCAGCTGATTTAACTTAAAATTTTAAGGCAGCTGCTGAACTTAGGTTTTTAAGTTGAATCTGGTAAAAACTTTTTACAGTGTAGGAATCTTAAGAAAACTTAAAATGCCTATGTTTTATGTTGTTTATAGGCGCTCAAAATCGGTCAAACCGAGAAACCACACAGAGTTTTTAACATTGTACGAAAATCTGCTGTTCATAACGGGGGAAAGGCAAGAAATTGACTGAAAAGCACAGGAAAAAGTGGCTTGTAAACCTCCGTCTGCGGTCAGGAGGAGAGCCGGATAATACGTGTGTGTGCAAATGGTTAAAAAAAGATATAATAATATGTTAAGATATTAATAAAGAAATATATAAATAGATACAGGGTGAGACAGTAAGAATTTACTCAATGCTAAACGCCACACGTAGACACCATGTATATTTGTAGTTTCCAGAGCTTAACGGATATTGCAATAAATTGAGTGAGTGACAGCTTTTTAGTGACTATATAAAAAAGCGCTATTCGCTCTCTTTCTACGCTATAATCAGAATTTGAATAAAGTTTCGCTTCACGTGCCTGACTAAAAAAGCAGAACGGATGAGATGGAGGAAAGTCTGTACTGTACTGGTTTAGACATTATTACAAGTGGAAGGTATAACCTGAAAATCACAAGATATGTTGGATGTGATCCTTATGTTATGAAGACGATTTTTTCAACCAAATTGAAATAGTTGCCTGCCATTGAGGCTGTAAATATAAGCTAAGTAAGCCTGATTGCAAACCATTTCGAAAGTGATTCCAACATTTATGAAGGATGCAGGATGTCATTCCTGAAACTACTGCTGGACAGGGTTTTGGCTGTTGGTCCTTTTAGCAGCACGTAAAGCCAGCAAATATCGCTTTCATAGTCACTAAAAAGCTGTCACTCACTTCAATTTATGGCAGTCTCACAAGGTTCCGTTGTAATCAATTGCAAATATGTGACCCTGGACCACAAAACCAGTCTTAAGTCGCTGGGGTATATTTGTAGCAATAGCCAAAAATACATAGTATGGGTCAAAATTATTGATTTTTCTTTTATGTCAAAAATCATTAGGATATTAAGTAAAGATCATGTTACATTGAGATTTTTTGTAAAATTCCTACTGTAAACCAATCAAAATGTAATTTTTGATTAGTAATATGCATTGTTAATAACTTAATTTGGACAACTTTAAAGGTGATTTTCTCAGTATTTTGATTTTTTTGCACCCTTAGATTCCAGATTTTCAAATAGATGTATCTCGGCCAAATATTGTCCTATCCTAACAAACTATACATCAATAGAAAGCTTATTTATTGAGCTTCCATATGATGTATACATCTCAGTTTTGTAAAATTTAACCTTATGACTGGTTTTGTGGTCCAGGGTCACATATAATGTCTTATTTACATTGTGTCTATGTGTGGTATTTAGCTAATTCTCACTGTCTCACCCTTTATATCTTAATATTATTATATCTTTTATTAACCATGTGCAGTGTGCACACACAAGCATTATCCGACTCTCGTCCTGACCGCAGACGCAGGTTTACAAGCCACTTTTCTCTGCAGTCAATTTCTTGCGTTTTCCTCCTTATGAACAGCAAATTTTCATACACAATACGAAATGAAATTTCTAGGTTTGACCAATTTCCATAAACAACTCAAAAAATAGGTATTTCGAGTTTCTGCTAGTGATTCCTATGGAGAAAAATCACTTCCTGCCCTCCAGCTGCATTTCGCGCGTCATCAGAACCACGTGATTGCAAACAACCTATAGTTTGAATAGTTGTGTATAATGTCAAAAAATCTTTTAATTTTATATAAATGCTGATCATTAAAACTTTCAATTCATCAAAAATTCCTGAAAAAAAAAATACCCAACTGTTTTTTAACTATCGATAATAATGTTTCTTAAACAGCAAATCAGCATATTAGAATGATTTCTGAAGAATCATGTGACACTGAAGACTGAAGTAATGATGCTGAAAATGTAGCTTTGATTACAGGAATAAATTACATTTTAAAATATTTAACATTATAATATTTCACACTATCACTGCTTTAGCTGTACTTTAGGTCAAATAAATGCAGGCTTGGTGAGCAAAAGAGAATTCTGTAAAAAACATTAAAAATCTTACTGTTCAAAAACTTGGACTGGTAGTGTATGCATTTAAACCTTAGAAAATATAATGCATTAAAACTGACAGCAAACAAACCTTCAAATATTTTAATGCATTTAACTTTGGTTTTAATTATAAAAATAACGCATTATAATGCATTACGCACAAAGTCTTCAAGTGTTTCACAAAGTTATATAGAATATTTAAAAGGGACTATCGAAATAGCCCTCATTTCTGCACCATCTGTCATCTTCAATGAAACAGCTGATCCATCCACGAATTTGCACCAGAGGTTGAATCATGAAACAAACTGAGAATTGTTTAAAAGTTCCAAGTTCTCTATGTACATGCCAACTTTTAGCTGTTACGCTGTTAATCTGATAAACATGTTTTTTTTTTTTTAATCAACAAGTGATTATACATTCACTTCTAAACATGGGGTATATTGCAGAAGAGTCAGTCACTCATCACTGTGTACTAAGACATGGTACGCCCACCGCAGTGTCAGCTGACGCGAGCAGCAAGAGCAGCGGACAGCCGTCTGTTTCACACTACTCCAGACCACTGACAGATGTGTAGACAAGGTATGCACAAATACAACGCAGAGCGTCTTGCACATGTGTGGGCCCGGGAACATTTCGAGAAATATTTTGGCTTGGGAAGTTCTAGACTTCTGACAGACCACAAACCACAAACTCCTGGTGTCACTCATCCATAGACAAGACCTGGAGGATATTCCTATCAGATGTTAGATGCTGTTGATTAGGCTGATGTGATTTAGTGGAATGACACAGAACAGTGTTTTCGAACTCTGTTCCTTGAATCCATTACTGACATGGATGCAGATTCAAAGAAAAACTCTCGCGTCAACAGTCAACAACTGAAGTAACCATGATAGCGCTGGCTCCGTTAGAGAGGGGCCCAGTCAAACTGAGTGATGTTAGCTCAAGGTGAACAGTTCAGACGGACACCTGCTATGGGCACTCAAGGAAATTTTCCCCTGCAAAGCTGCACCAGACCTTTCGCAGATGATACAGCTGGGAAAAGTGAGCTCATTCGTGGATCTGCAGAAACACGCTTGTTTCCCAGAGCACTGAGGACAATCCAGCTCACTCCAGTTAGTCACTCATTAGTCTTGTACGTTTGCAATACACTTCAGAAAGAAGAAAATAAGACAGACGGCCATAGTATTAAATAAGAAATGTTATTTAGAAAAAGGGGTGGTGTGGTGTCGTGGCTCATGCTCGGTGCTGGAAACCTGAATAGTTGGGAACTTTTTGCGGCCTTGATCTGTAGTGCAGTGTACTTGACATCATTTCAGTTTGTGCCAAATTGCTAATTACTGTACAGAATTGTACATTTGTACAAAAAATAATGAGACGTACATGCCATTTTCCAGGGTCTTTCCTCTACTGGATGGAGTTTGATTCATTTTAATTTATAATCTGATTTGCTTTCATATACAGTGGCATGTAAAAGTTTGGGAAGCCCTTGCAGAATCTGTGAAAATGTGAATAAGTTTAACAAAATAAGACAAAATGCATGTTGTTTTTCATTCAGTACTGTCCTTAGTAAGGTATTTTACATAAAAGATGTTTACATATAGTCCACAAGCCTTAAAAAAATAGCTGAAATTATTCAAATAACCCCCTTCAAAAGCTTGGGAACCCTTGGTTCTTAATACTGTGTCCCTTGTTTTTTCTGAACAGTTAAACTGAGTTAAACCTACCTGGTCTCAAGACAAAAATGTTTCCTGGGGGCTCTTTTTCGCGAGACGCGAAATACGTACCAGTAAGTACATATCACTGCAGTTAAAGAACACTAGAGGCAGTAAAACTACTTTTAACTACAGAATCTGTGAAAGTGTGAATAATTTTAACAAAATAAGAGGGATCATACAAAATTCATGTTATTTTTTATCTAGTACTGTCCTGAGTAAGATATTTTACAATATATATTGTATATATAGTTTGGGAACCCCGATTGGTTCTTAATACTGTGTCCCTTGTTTGTTTGGAACAGTTAAACTAAGCATTTTCTTCAGAAAAATCCTCCAGGTCCTGCAGATTCTTCAGTTTTGCAGCATCTTTTGATTATTTGAACGCTTTCCAACTATGACTGTATGATTTTGAGATCCATCTTTTCACACTGAGGACTCAAACACAACTATTAAAAAGGTTCAAACATTTACTGATGCTCCAGAAGGAAACATGATGCATTAAGAGCCAGGGGGTACAAATGTTGAATTTGAAGATCCAGGTAAGTTGTATTTAATTTGTCTTCCAGAAAACATGCAGTACTAATTGAAAAAAAAAGAAGATATTTCAACCCAAAAAATTATAATTGGATATCTTCATTCTGTTCAAACGTTTTCACCCCCCGACTCCTTGAAAGCATCTGTGAATGTTTGAACCTTTTTTATAATAGTTTTTTTGTAATAGTTGTGTTTGAGTCCATTAGTTGTCCTCAGTGTGAAAAGATGGATCTCAAAACCATACAGTCACTGCTGGAAAGGGTTCAAATATGCAAAAGATGCTGGAAAACTGAAGAATCTGCAGGACCTGGGGGATTTTTCTGAAGAACAGTGCTTCAGTTTTTTCTCAGATATGTATCTTGTATATGGATTTAACATCGTCTGCTGCTCAATATACAGCATTCACTTAAGATAAATAAAGTTTAGTTCTACGCCAGAAACAATACATAGTACACAGTAAAAATACTCTTTGTGTGTTTAATAACGCCACACTGCTTATTATCATAAAATCTTTCATTGTTGTAAAAATACCATGAGCTGCATACAAAGCAGATACAGAAAATATATAATATATATCATATGTATAATATAACATAATCATATGTCTGTTTGCTTTCATATTTCATGTGTACAACAGTAGAAAAATGTTTCAATCCATTTTGTTTTTAATACGGAAGATCTAGAGAGTGAACGCGCTGTGACTCTTATAACACTTGCGCACGTGGAAGAAAACGGACAGTGTTCTCCTCCAGATCATATAATTCAGTGGAGAATTAATAGAAATTATATCAAGAACATGTGAGAATAACCATCTGTTCTCAGATGCGACGATAACACGAGCGCATCCTCTTCTCTTTCGTAATACTCCTCTTCTGTGTTTGTTTACACTGGTTTTCAGAACAGCACCACCACATTCATCCTTTTGTGCAACAGCAGCTGCTCTGAGCAGGGGATGGAATGATTAAATCTTATTGGACGGCTGTGTTTTCGCGTTTTCGTCGGACTGGTTGTTAAAAAACATTCGCTTTTCAGTGCGTGGATGTTCGCGGTCTACGTGGAAGCATCCATAGGAATCATATTTGATGTACACAACTCCGGGCAGTACTAAATAAAAAATAACATGCATTTTGTATGATCTCTATTATTTTGTTAAAATTATTCACATTTTCACAGATTCTGCAAGGGGTTTCCAAACCTTTGCACGCCACTGTAAATATTGTTGGCTCAATTATTCCAGTCATTGCATTTACGGAAAAAGATATTAGATATGGACCAGTCAAAATGTCTGTTGTTGATCCTAAACCCAGGATCAGACAGAAAATGAAAGCGCTAAATCTGAGGTTGATATAAATGTCTGCACCAAGCACACTGTCAGAGCCACTTACAGCACAGTACTCCTGGAGAGCAGCGCTTCGCTGAGAAGAGCCACTGCCATTCTTGGCTGATGCCTTGTGGTGACCGTCTGCAGTGCACTAAATCTGCTGCTCTTTCAGCGAAGACAGGGACATCATTAATAACTTCAGCGAGCTGACAAGTGCACACTCCTACTAAAAATACATGTGTGGCCATGATAAACATTCCTCTTTTTCATCCATCAGGTCAGTGAGCTCTGACAAGCGAGAGTTGAGCTGGCTGTCGACGTTCTCGCAGGGGTGGCTGGCAGCTCCCATTGTGTACTTTGTAACGCAGGCCTATTAATTTATAGCACCTTTCTGAAACAGCTGTGAAGCCGCAGCTATGAACAGCAGGAGTGGATGATTTTCAGCACATTTCGGCGGGGCTGGTGAACTTAGGAAGGGTGAAGAGCAGTGGAGAATCCTGCTTTGTGTTTTCTTATTTGTGTTGCACTTGACATGAGAGTCTGACAAATTGTTACGTACCAAATATGCCAGGAAAACTAGATGGGTTTCTGCTTGCCCTCTGTGGACCTGAAGTGAATTAAATAGGTGAACTTTACTCGGTCCCCATTCCAACATCTTCAGAAAACAGGTCTGGGTTTCCCAGAACAAAATGAAATGGAATGAACAGATGAAAAAAAAAAAAAAAACTAGTAACAGGTGGAAAAATGACAACGGCTCCACGAAAAAAGGAGGAGGGGGTAGGTTCAACTGAACATGACTCATATAATAGATGACAACATTTAAAAACTGCTGGTACGGCCACATGAAAGCCTGCTGCTGGCATATAAACACTGATGAGCGCTCCTTACGCACATGGAAAGAGATATTAATAGACAGCAGACTGGAATATGCTGCATTCATACAATAATAAACCAGACAAAAAGCAAATGGAATATTAATTATAGAACACATCATTGCTTGGCAAATTGTGGAAAATTAACCTTTCAACATGGTCGATTAATCACTGCATGTTTTTTGGTTTAAAAATAGACCAACTCAACAGTCAACACACATCATGTGATGTTTCAACAGTCAACATCGGAAAGAGAACACATTTTTGATGTGGAGATCTCCACATATTTCATTTTACACGCAATCTGACAAAATGAAAAATGAAAGCGCAAATATGTAACACTAACGCATGTTTGAACTTGTAATAACACTGGATCATGCTGAAGAGAAATCAATGCCTGTGTTCAATCAGACTGAAAAAATTAACATTGTAACTTTTTAATCCCATGGTGAAAGTAGTTGTATTTAAGCAATTATATCATATTAATGTGCATGTTTATTGACATCTCAGGTTTTATAAAAGCATCTCAGGTTTTATAAAAGCATCAATTTATACTTGCCGTACATTACCAGTCCATAGTTTTTGAACAGTAAGATTTGTAATGTTTTTTAAAGAAGTCTCTTCTGCTCACCAAGCCTGCATTTATTTGATCCAAAGTACAGCAAAAACAGTAAAATTTTGAAGTATTTTTACTATTTAAAATAACAGTTTTTTTTATTTGAATATATTTTAAAATGTAATTTATTTCTGAGATTCCAAAGCTGAATTTTTAGCATTATTACTCCAGTCATATGATCCTTCAGAAAACATTATATTATTCTGATTCACTGCTCAAAAAATATTTATTATTATTATTAATTATTATTATTATTATTATTATTATTATTATGATGATGTAAAAAAAAGCTGAGTAGAATTTTTTCAGGTTTCACTGAATAGAAAGTTCAGAAGAACAGCATTTATCTGAAATATAATTCTATTTAACATTATAAATGTCTTTATCATCATTTTTGAAAAAAGTATTCATCTCTATAATGTCTTTCCCAGCTACAAAAAAAGTGAAAAGTAAAAATTATACTGACTCCAAGCTTTTGAATGATATAGTGTATAATGTTACAAAGGCTTTAAAATAACGTCTAGGTTACGTATGTAACCCCTGTTCCCTGAGGACAGGGAACGAGACGCTGCGTCCTGGTGGACACTATGGGAACTGCCTTCAGCATGACCGGTTCTGAAACAAGGTATAGAATAACGACAGTGAACTTGACACTGGCCGGCGCCAGCCTATGACATCATCAACAGGCGCCTGCTAGTATAAAAGCAGGTGCCTGAGAGCACATTACCATCTTTTTGTCTGACGGAGGTATGTGCAGGGCCCGAGGCATGGCCCCGAGACGCAGCGTCTCGTTCCCTGTCCTCAGGGAACAGGGGTTACATACGTAGCCTAGACGTTCCCTTCCGGAGGGAACTCTACGCTGCGTCCTGGTGGACACTATGGGAACGTTTATACCAACGCCGCCATGCCGAGGGATAAGTGATCAAACTGACTGAATGAGGAGTCAAGAAGGAAAATCACCCCTGCTTCAGCGAGAGTCGCTGGGGCCCAGTGACCTGACATGGCTAGCTCGGCTACCTATGTATACTCAACACTGAGGGTATTCAGTGAGGCTGAATAGCCTGTGCAACCAGAACTACCCGAGTGGAGCTTCTGCTCAGAGGGAATCTACAGAGTGGAGGTCTCATGACCTAACTACACTTGACACTGACGATGGTCTGTGAGGCTGAATAGCCTGTGTAGCAGGCCTGTCTAAGTGGAGATTTTCTGAGGAGTGGAGGCTTCGCCGAAAGGAAGCCTGGCAACACTCTGCGCCTTCCAGAGAGCAACTCTAAGAATGGGGGTGCCGTGACACCTCTACACTCAAAACCTGGGGGTAGTCAGTGAGGCTGAGTAGCCTGTGCAGCAGAACTACCTACAAGGAGTTCAGAGGAGTGACTGCTTCAAAGGAAGCCAAAAAAGCACTCTGTGTCTTGCAAAGGAAAACTCTAAAAGTGGGGGTCTCGTGACCCAACTACACTTCAACACTGAGGGTAGTCAGCGAGACTGAATAGCCTGTGCAGCAGAACTACCTGAGTGGAGTTTCTGCAAAGTGGCGGCTTTGGTAAGAAGAAGCCTGGTACCACTCTGCACCCAGCAGAGGACGACTCTAAGGATGGAGGTCTGTGACCTATCTACACCCAATACTAGAGGTGGTCCGCGAGGCTGAATAGCCTGTGCAGTCGGACCGCCTATTTCTAGTCAATCTCTGGAGGCAACGAAGGACTCTGAGTGAGTCTGGAGAGTGGAGGCTTCTGAGAAGAAGCCAGACAACATCTCATGAAGGGAGACTCTAATAATGGAGGTCTGATGACCTAACTACACTTCACTTAATACACTTCAACACTGCAGGTGTTCATCGAGGCTGAATAGCCTATGCGACAGTACTACCTGAGTGGAGTCTGAAGAGTGGAGGCTTTCAAGGAGGGAGCCTAACACACCTCCGTGCTTAGCAAAGAAGAACTCTGAGAGTGGAGGTCCCATGACCTATCTACACTCTAATCCTGAAGGTCATCCGCGAGGCTGACTAGCCTGTGCAACAGAATTACCTTCGTTTTGGAGCTCTTCTGGAGAGTGGAGGCCTGAAGAGGCGTCGACACTCAATCCTGCTAGCAGTGCTATCTGGATTGGAGTTGAAAAAACTAAAAGGTTTTGTACGAAACCAACTCAAACAATGGGACTGAGGTTTACCTGCATGACCCACACCGTGAAGGATTTTAGAAAAGGACCCGCCAGTGGGGGAAGACCTTTACTACTAACGTGGATTTGAGGAAAATGCGTAAGCGCATTTACCACACATGTGGATTTTAAGGAGTGCTCAAGGACTTGCGTGAGCAAACACCACCAAAGTGGTTTTAAGTAGGTGCCCTAGAGCATAGCGAGAGGATCACCAGACTGCAGTCTCTAGGCGATAGCAGAGCCTGAAAGCGGAGCTTCTGGAGAGGGGAGGCTTCAGCAGAAAGACTCTCTAAAGCGAGAGGAGGCCTACGACGCTCTCCCTAGGGAAACTCTTCAGAGTGGAGGCCTCAAGTGAAACGCTCTAGGCGAGGGGAGGCCTGACTACACTCGACGCTCAAGAAAAAGGCAGATACTCACAGTAGAGCAAATAATGAAAAATTCTCATTTATCATCTAGCTCTGTGTAGTGGAGGCTCCGAGACTGCATCTCTGAGGAGAGAAGCCTACAACACTAGTTTTTGGTGAGTGGAAGACTGCACTCCCCCAAAAAATAGTCAGCGAGGCACTCATGGGCCTGCTAGCTGCTATAACTGTGAGAGTGAAGGTCTCAGTACTGTTGGCTGTGACAGAGGGGAGACCTATTACACTGTGCTTATCAAAGGAGTTGAAAAAACGTAAGGGTTTTGGAACCAACTCGAAAATGGGCACGGAGGATTATCCTGCGTGGTCCAACCCGTGAGGGATTTGAAGAAGGACCCTGCCTTTACGGGAGGGATCCTTACCATAAATATGGATTTTAGTAAAGTGCCTAGTAGTGCACTTACCACTCGTGTGGATTTTAGGGAATGCTCAAAACAATTTGTGTGAGCAGACACCACTAACGTGGTTTTGAGAAGGTGCTCTAAGCATTTCGCGAGGAAGACACCTGTATCATTCCCGGGCGATAGCAAAACCCGGAAGCGGAGCTTTCAGTGAGGGAGGCTTTTAATGGTTACAAGCTCTCTCGAGCGTAACAAGCCTGACGACGCTCAGCTGAGGAAGCTCTATCGAGTGGAGGCCTTGGTATACACGCCCTCTCGAGGAAGGGAGGCCTACCTACACTCAACGCTTGTAGTGACAGGTCCACGAAAAGGGCTCACAAGCTGCCTTAATCTTGTGTTTTCGGCCTGCATTTCTGGAAAGTGGAGGCTTAACAGAAATACCTCACATAGAGGGAGCCTGGCAACACTCAACCCAGTAAAAAGCTCTCATGAATGGAGGTCTAAGAATGACCTGGCTACATTCAGCGCTAAGAAGTATTATCTTTTTATGTCTCTCTTTACAGAGGACTTCACAGAGAGGAGGCCTTCTAGGCCTGCTACACTCAATTCTGGCGGATTGGGTCACAATACCAGAAAGTAATTTAGCGAGGCCCAAAATGGGGCCTAACAGCCAAATATATAAGATTTCTACTTCAAAGCGGGGCTTTTTAATTTTTTTTTTTTTTTCGATTTTTCGCTTGAAGCAGCTTGACAATCGCTCAAGAGGGTTTTTTATTACATATTCTCGTATGTATATGTATGTTGGATCATGTCTATACCAAGCTCACTCTAGCGGAGGTTTCAAACCTGACAACGCTTAACCCAAGAGGGGATTTCCACGAGTGGAGGTCTCTACACACTGTTTTCTTTTATAAAACGAGGGGAGACCTGGCTACACTCGGCACTTGGTGGCAGTAGAACTCAAGAGGAGCTCGAAAACTGCAATAGCAATCACCCAAGCGGAGCTGGTAGACAAAAGAAAACATACACATACACACTTGAATATTTTATTAAAGTGTCTTTACTGTTCACATACCAGGCCAACAGATTGAGTATTAATCTCATCATCGGCCCAGCCCCAGAGTCTTTGGCGAGGGGGAAAAAGGAGGGGCAGGTAGCCGAACGGACGTGAGGGGAACCAGAGAGGAGACTCTAGGTGCCCGATCCAGGCCTGCCGCCACGCCGGCGCTGGATCGTCTCCCTTAGATCCCCTCTCCTATGCCACGCATCACGCCTCCTCTGGGACCGACTCCTCCCGGGGGGAGGGCCCCGAGTGGCCACACTGGCGACTTGGCCTCGTCTCTGGCCCTTGGACCAGGACGGGCCTGGTTTTCCCCCCGGTGTTCAGGTGGGGGCGTGGACCGGCGAGGGATGCATACCTCGGTCCAGATCTTTCAGTAGATCAGCCTGGTACGCCTGCAACACTGCCACCTTGTGCAGAGGAGCACCAGCCTGACCCACTGCCGCATATGCCCTGCCTTTCAACCGAGATGTTTCTCTCAAAGGCTTGGATGGCAGGGTCGGAGCCTTCAGGGTTGATGTCCCTCCCGCTGAGAGATCGTTCGCAAACGTCTGCTCAATGAGAGGCATTGACACATATCCGCGCCCATGCATTCCCTCGACATCAGCATAATTCATATGCTGATGCCTGTGAATGCGGGCTGAATATGGCCTGTCCCATTCCCTCTCGATCTCTTATGCAGATCAGGAAGGAATGGGAGGCTCACGGGAGTTGGCTTGTTATGGCCGGGAAGGAGCCGCTCGTCTAGTCTACCTAGGGCGGCCTCTTCCCCGGCGGGCTTCCACTGAAGGGGTAGCCGCGCGGCCCATAACAGACATCAACTCTTCATATGCGGGGCAGGCAGGCTGCATGGGCTCAGAGAGCTCATCTTGTTCCATTTCAGCCTCCTGCTCGCCCTGGCTTGAAGCCAAAAGAGCACTCGCTGCAGGATCGGAAGATGTGAGAGACAGCACATCTTCCGCTAGCAGCGCGTTCTCGTCTCCGGCTGATGTGCGCGAGAGATTAAACCCTCTCTCAAACTCGTCAGCCAGCTCCACCTGTGATCCCCGCGATCTCAGCCGCCGGGCAGCCTCAGCCGCCGCGGGACCCGAGCCGCGTGGGGCGGATGGATGTCCCAATTCCCTCGAGAAAAGAGACAAACGAGAACGGAGTTTCTTCAAAGTGAAACTCTCACAATGAACGCGCTCCTTCTAGAGCGGAGCGCGCGTGCTCTACACCTAAACACACCAAACAGAGGTCGTGTGCATCATCAGGTGTCAGATTTCTCTGACACGAATCCGCACACTTCCTAAACAGTTTCTCTCTAGGCATCGCTATACTCACTCGTTTAGAACAGAGGACTCTGAAGACAAAAAGATGGTAATGTGCTCTCAGGCACCTGCTTTTATACTAGCAGGCACCTGTTGATGATGTCATAGGCTGGCGCCGGCCAGTGTCAAGTTCACTATCATTATTCTATACCTTGTTTCAGAACCGGTCATGCTGAAGGCAGTTCCCATAGTGTCCTGAACCAGGACGCAGCGTAGAGTTCCCTCCGGAAGGGAACAGAGGAGATGCGAGGTGTGCCCATCCAAGCGTGACAGCAAAACCAGCACCATGTGTGTGAAGTGCAAGAAATACATATGAATTTACGAAATGAGATTATTTTTAATGAGTTTAGTTTATGGTTTATTATACAGCTACATTTATTTGCTTAATTAATTTGTTCTTAAAAAAGTAAAAAAAAAAAATGTACATGCAAAACAAGTCATCATACTGTTTTTTTTCCAACTACTTTAAAAAAAAAAAAGGTTAAAAAACAGTTTCATTAAATATCTTATATATATATATATATATATTTGAAATATTTGACAAATGTTCACATTAAAAGTTTACAGTCTGAACATGAATCTTTGTTGTTTTTCATAGCGTGATTTTTGAGGAATTTTATTAAATCCAATGCGGATCATAAAGGGAGTGCACAGAATTCCAACATAACAGGAGAGTTAAATGAATTGTCTGACAACACAGAAACCATTTTGTTACACTTAAGAGGGTGGCTAACTTGTTATTCACAAATAATAGCAAAAGAGATATTGTATGGCTAGATTTATATTCTAATCTGAATTTGGCGCCAAATTAAATAAACGGTGAAAAATAGGTTACAGCCTAAATTAACATTTGAGGTAGGCCTACCTTGATTTTGGCGGATGATCACTCTACTCCTTACACTTCGACCTATAATGAAAAAAAAAAAAAACGTTTTTAAATGTTTAATAAAAACTTGCAGAGTTCATTCGGTTACAATTATGTCTATAACCTTAACTTTGTTTGAGTAAAAGTTAAAGCTAACAGCCACTAGCTCATTTGGGTGCATGTAGAAATAACATCTCATTGAACTTGCCAGAGCTGGGTGCTTAACACAAAGAGCAGCAACACACTAAAAAAACGCAATGACTATCATTTCTGAAAAGAATTATTGACTAACGTTAGCATTATTGCCTTGACACGAAATTAACAGTAAACTTACACATTATATTACCTTGTCACTAGCACGCGGGCTGACGGTGACGTTAATCGCGCACGTGCGCGCCAACGTGAAGCTCCGTGCTTAAAAAAAAAAAAACTAATCTAGGCTAACAGTCAAATATCACAGAGCGCTTAACACAAACAGCAGCAACACACTCAAAAACAGAAGGACTATCGCTTGCTGCAAATGGTTATTGACTAACGTTAACATTATTGCCCTGCCACGACATTAACAGTGCACAGGACGGTCATCACACCCGCGCCAACTTAAGTAGTCAAATATTAGTCTAACAGTCAAATATCATGTGTAACATGATATTGTTACAATATGACAACAAGCAAAGTAGTTTTAAAGTGTTTTGGTTTACTTATTTCATGCTTGATAAACCAGCAGCTCCACTTCGCTCGAGAGGGTAGCCATCTTGAATAGATTTTTCAGATAACGTCAGCTAGGTCCGCACGTCGTGACGTCATATCACGTGATCGACAGTAGACTTAAAAATAGTGAGTGAACCAGCGGGGTTCACTCAGAAATGCTGAGGTACACAACCATAAAAATACATTTTTGTTCATAGACAGTAATAGTTTAAAGGTGGATTAACTCAGCAAGAGCTTTTAACTGTAGTGACCTCAGTCCTTATAAGCTAGTAGTACTGTTCGGGCTTACAGTGTACGTACTGTTTGGGATCCGAGAAGTTCCCCAGGCCTCAACTGGTTTCACTCCCTTCGAGCTTCTGTTCATCCGTCAACCTCAAGGGCTTCTGGACGTCGCCAAAGAAGCTTGGGAGCAGCAGCCTGCCCCCCACCAGACCGTAATCAAGCATGTGAAGCAGATGAGGGAACGAATCGATCGAGTCATGCCGTTAGTCTGGGAGCACCTCAGCAAAGCCCAACAGGCGCAGCAACGTCAGTACAACCAGGCAGCCTAACCATGGGAATTCCAGCTGGGAGATCGTGCTATGGTCCTGGTCTCCAACACGGCCTGTAAGTTTCTGGCATCCTGGCTGGGCCCATATACAGTGTTAGAGAAGATTGGCCCGGTTACATACCACCTGCGACAACCGGGAAGAAGACGAACTGAACAGCTCTACCATGTAAACCTGCTGAAGAAATGGGTGGGGACCCGGGTCCAGGTCGAGGCCCTCAGTCTCACCGAACCCGTGGTTGTCGACATCAATCCCTACCTGTCAGTTGCCCAGAAGACGGAGCTACACCACCTGGTTGGTCAGTGCGCAGATGTGTTCCCTTCCCGGCCCGGGCAGACCAACGTCATCCAACATGGTACCGAAGCCGGATGGCCCCCTCCGCTTCTGCAACAACTTCCACCGCCTCAATGAAGTGTCAGAGTTCGACGACTACCCCATGCCTCAGGTCGATGAGCTGCTGGACCGCCTGGGGAGGGCCCGGTATATCACCACCTTCGACCTCACTAAGGGCTACTGGCAAGTACCACTCTATTATAATAGCTTGATTTCCTGACATTCCTCAATCAACATTCAGCGACCTGGGTCATATGCCCAGGATGGAAGGAAAAAATAAAAAAATGAAATAATTCGAATTTCAAATCGAAGTGCAGACTTTAAGCGTTAATTCAACTGGTTGAAAAAATATAACATAAAATGCTTAGGAGTTACAACTTTTTTTATATACAGTCCCTGCATTTTAGTGGCTCAAATGTAATTGGATGAGTAAATGTGATCATAAATAAAATTTAAATATGTTGTTGAGCATCCTTTGCAGCAAATGACTGCCTTAAAGGTGCCATACAATGCATTGATACAATATTTTAAATTGTTCTCTAATATCTACATAGAAGGTATTTGGCACAGGAAAGGGCAAAAATTCTCCAGAAACGGTTTTACAGGTCCATTTACAACACTAGGATTTGTCCCTAGAATGAAATGGTCTGTTATTACCTTATTTGGAAGGTTCATGAATAATAATGACGAGCTCTGCTCTGATTGGCTGTTTCACAGAGCGGCTCATTCAGTAGCTGGCACATGGAGGAAAATATATATTTAATCATGGAGCTTGAGCCGCTATTATACAGGTCATTAAATCATTTGCCATCATCCGCGCAGCCATCTCTCCTTACTCTGTTTATGTGGTAAGTGAAATCCGCTAGCATTAAGCTAACCATGTCCCTTCAGTGGCTCGCTTTATTTTATTAGAACGCCTTATTTGTTTTCCTTGCATTTCTGAGTACAGACACCAACCCATCCCTGCATCTCCTGCACAACCTGGAACATAACATTTATTCCTGTGATCTGCCATTTTCGCTATTGTCCTCGCTTTGTGTTTTTTTTTTTTTTTTTTCCACAATAGCCTAGCTGCAGAACTTCTGATTATTTGCCTATGCAAATGTTGGGGTCATTGGCCTATTTTTCAATCGTCTTTTGCAAACACTAGATTTATACAAGAAGGAGAAAACAATGGTGTTTGAGACTCACGGTATGTCATGTCCATGTACAGAACTGTTATTATTCAACTATGCCAGGTAAATACAGTTTTCCATTCTATGGCAACTTTAAGTCTGGAACTTATCATCACCAAAGACTCTGTTAAAGAATTTCCTCCTTTCTGATGCTTTGCCAGGCCTTTACTGCAGCTGACTTCAGTTGTTTTTTGTTTGTGGGTCTTTCTGTCTTGAGTTTTTTCTTTACCAAGTGAAATGCATGCTCAATCAGGTTGAGAGTGACTTGGCGATTGCAGAATATGCCACTTTTTTACCTTCAAAAACTCTTGGGTTGTTTTTGCTGTATGTTCATCGTCCATTTGTACTATGAAGCGCCGTTCAATCAACTTTGCTGCAATCTGGGCAGACAGTATATCCCTGTACCCTTCAGAATTCATCCGGCTACTTTTGTCTTCTGTCACGTCATCAATAAACACCAGTAGCCCAGTGCCACTGGAAGCTATGCATGCTCATGCCATCACACTGCTCCACCATGTTTCACAGATTAAATTGTATGCTTTGGATCATAATCTGTTCCAAGCCTTCACCATACATTTTCTTGCTGTCATTCTGGTACAGGTTGATCTTAATTTCAGCCATCCAAAAATGCTTTATCAGAAGTGGTCTGACTTTTTTAGATGTTTTTTGGCAAAGTCTAACCTGGCCTTGTTTGTGAACCTCTCATTTTTCTTTTGTGAAGTCTTTTCTTGATTGTAGACTTTGACAGTGACACGCCTACCTCCTGAAGAGTGTTATTCTCTTAGCTAGATGTTGTGAAACATTTTTTCTTTAACATGGAGAGGATCATCCAATCATCCACCACTGTTGTCCTCTGCGAACGTCCAGAGCATATGTTAGCACATGTTAGAGGCATATCCAATAATTTGTGCAGAGAGTGGAAGAGGGTTTGTTTGACGTCAGAGTGTGGTACGTTTGGCTACTGTGAAATCTTTAATGCGAACGAGGGTGCACACCTTAATGCGAACGAGGGTGCACACCGAGGGTGCCGAACCCGACACTACCTGAAGGAGGTGGTCTGAGTTAGCCACCTCTGACTGATAGGGTCTCTGTAGGTAAACACCTTCTAGACACTTCCAGTGCAACAGTGTTGGTATTTTCATTCCCATTAGCATTAATGAAATGCAGCATTGAGTGTAGATTTAGATAGGGAACGTCTCAGGTTACATTACTGTAGCCCTGTTCCCTGAAAAAGCGCAGAGATGCTGCGCCTCATTGCCACACTGTAGGCATGCCTGGAAGTCTCATCAGACAAAAGTATAACCTGAAGGTGTGTCCATTTCACATCTATTTACAACCTCTCAGGTGCACGCATTCCAAGTCTTCACTGACCAAGTTTATTTAAGCCACATTCTTAGCATGTTTGACACATATGCTTAACCACAGATCGAAGAAAGAATGTTTTCATCAGCATTAATAAAATGCAGCATCTCGTTCCCACTTTTTCAGGCAACAGGGTAACTGTCAAGAAACCCGAGACGTTACTGTTGCTGTCAAGTCAACATCTAAATTCTCTATTTTTTTGTTTGTTTGTTTGTTTACACTTTTCATCTAACATTTATCTTTTATTTTAGCCTTATTTTAATTACTTGAGAGCCATTTATGTAAAGATCTTGAGCACACCTGTATATTCTGCTAGTGTATTAAGCAATTAACATGGCGGTCACATAGTCTCTTCTTGTCTAAGTGGGTGGTTCTCTGTCAGAATAAGTTTGCAATATGGGCTATGGACTTTATTCTGAATGTCTGACCATGTTTACTGCACTGACACATTTCTGTAACAATTCTGTAACAAAGTCTTACCCTGACTTGCTCTGAATTTCTATGGCAACAGGAGTTCAGATTGTGATCCTTGGCTCAAGGGTGTGTTAGAGATAGCGAGAAACTGCATTGATCTCATTTGCACTGTAAATGTGACAAATCTGAGAACTCAATGAAATGGGCTGAAATTACATGTGCAGATGAATGTGACCTGGCAGAATTGGGCCTTGCTGATTGAAAGAGTGTTTGTGTGTGTGGATGCAATGTCAATTTGTTATAGCTTTTCAAAAAAGATATTGATTTCCTTCTCCTTCTGCACTGAATCATTTGTTTCAAGGAAGGCAAGTTTTGCATTCTGAGATAACTGTGTCTAAACCTTCTTCAGTATTCTTCTGTGACATTTTCTTTTTAAAGTTTTGGCATACAGCCATCTCCATAGTACTGTCTTTTCAAATATCAGATCGAAGGTCTTAAACCCTGAAGATTTCAAAGAACATTCAAATACAAATTTTTATCTAATCAATCTTGCCAATGACAAGTTTATTTATTTCTTTTTATTTTTTTGAGGGCTCATAAAAGGGTGTGCTGCCATTGATGTTATGGGTCATTACTCATTAAAATGTATAGACATAGACATATGATTATTGGTTTGTGTCATCAGCCAATCAACATTAGCATGACATTTGTGGCTCAGGTGATTGGTTTTAAAGTTGTGTGCATATATGGGCAAAGATTAAAAAAAAATTTAGAGGCATGAAGTTGTCTGTTTAATGAAACTGTGCAAACACTTCACCTGTGCATTTCAGCTGTGTAATTATTTTCTAAAATTTAAAGGTGCAATAGGTGATTGTCTTCAGAAACATTTTTTGTTATGCCATGTTTTATTAAAATTGGAGAAAATACCTTGTGGAAAAATCTTCTCATCTCCCGTGCATTATTAGCAACACACAGTTCCCCTTCAGAAACTCGAACTGCGTCGGAATTCGTGCCAGATTGCACAACTTTTATTTGAGTGACTATGTCTGTGAACAAGGGCTCCAGCCGTGTACCAGCTCCTCGTACAGGGAGGCACAAAAACAGAGCGTCGTCTAGGGGACCGAGATGAGCGGCGCTCTAGGCCGGGGGCTTCTAAGACGAGGCCAGACCTGAGGGTCGTGATGCAGTTGAGGAAGCCCTCAACCAAGCGGTCCTGATGGTTGTGCGCCAGGATCATTTAAGGTAGCCCCTACCGGGGATGAGCGGGGTGCACCACATTACGCAGTGTCCGTTTCTCCTCGGGGTCCTCAGGAGATCTGTCTGCTACCCCTGCCAGTGTTACAGGGCGTAGCAATCTCCAGCGAGCACAAACCTCCGGTTCTTCCGCCTGGCAACTTAGCGGAGCCGAGGAGCTCGCCACCCCTGCGGGGGTCTGTAGAGCAGTTAGTTTAGGTGCTTCCTGCCAGTTCGCTGTTACAGGACACCGAACTAGCAGCTCAGGCAACACCAGAGGCCATTATATCCAATTCGGCGCCACGCTGCCGCCTTTCGACAGGGTTTTTCCCACCCTGGTGGGCCCTGTGCAGGCTCTGGTCATGGAGCAAGATGTAAACACCCTCCTAAGGAAGGAGGCCAAACAGGTGGTCCCTCCTCACGCAAGGCGGTCCGGGTTCTACAGCCGGTACTTTATTGTTTCCAAGAAGTCAAGAGGCTGAATTTCAGTATGCTAACTGTCAATCAGGTCGTGACTCAAATCAGGTCCGAGGACTGGTTTGTCACGATAGATCTAAAAGACACCTACTTCCACGTCTCCATCCTTCCTCAACACAGGAAGTTCCTAAGGTTTGCTTTCAGGGACAATGTGTACCAATATCAGGTTCATACTTTCGGCCTAGCACTCTCACCCTGTACGTTTACGAAGTGTGTGGATGCTGCTCTGGCTCCTCTGCGACTTCAGGGCATCCGCATACTGAACTACATCGATGACTGGTTGATTCAAGCTCGATCAGAGCAATTGGCGGTTCGACATTGTTCTTGCCCACATGAGAATGTTAGGCTCAGGAGGACCTCTTTGCGACTCGGGAGACATCGCAATGTCCCCACTGGTTCTCTCTGACTCATCCAGCTCCCCTGGGGCTGGCCAAAGCTTCATCTATACACCTTTCTCCCGATCGTTCTGCTCCCAGGAGTTCTGGAGAGAGTGTGCCGGGACGGGGTCCGACTACTACTATTATCCACATACTGGCCGGACCCGATTTCCCTTCTAGACGACTCACCATGGGAGATTCCATCTGGAAGGGACGCAGCATCCAAAGACGTCACAACACCTGAGACGTTTTCCTATCTGGGCTGTTGAACATTTGTGACCCTGGATCACAAAACCAGTCTTAAGTCGCTGGGGTATGTTTGTAGCAATAGCCAAAAATACATGGTATGGGTCAAAATTATTGATTTTCTTTTATGCCAAAAATCATTAGGAAATTAAGTAAAGATCATGTTCCATGAAGATTTTTTGTAAAATTCCTACTATAAATATATCAAAATGTAATTTTTGATTAGTAATATGCATTGATAAGAACTTAATTTGGACAACTTTAAAGGTGATTTTCTCAGTATTTTGATTTTTTTGCACCCTCAGATTCCAGATTTTCAAATAGTTGCATCTCGGCCAAATATTGTCCTATCCTAACAAACCATATATCAATAGAAAGCTTATTTATTGAGCTTTGATATGTTGTATACATCTCAGTTTTGTAAAATTTAACCTTATGACTGGTTTTGTGGTCCAGGGTCACATTTCAACTTAGTGTTACAATGTATTGTAGTAATGCTGTCTCTGGTCGTCTGGTCTGTGTGTGTAGATGTGTTCAGGGGGCGTTGCTTTGGATGTCGATTTGCAGGGAGGGTGGGATGTTCGCTTTCAATGCTATCAGGCTGAACCTAGTATTTCTGAAGATCTCCTATTGCACTTTAAATAGGTGTTATTTAATTATTTAATAAACAGCAACAACAGCCATCAAACAATTTGACAGGCAATTCAATCAACAGTACAAAGGCTCAGTTCTCTGATATACAGCACTGAATTTACATAAACATGAGATTTTGCCAAAACTATCTTCTCTGGAACACATAATAGATTAATGAGACCAAAGACTACTGTTAGATTTACCCATATTGACTTATATTTCATGTGTAACCAGAGGTAAATTCAAAAAGATTTGTCGGAGATTAAGCACTCTTGGGTAGGTTCATGAGCGCTGAACGGCCGATGACAATCTGGAGCCCACATATCTGAAAACGTTAACTAAAATTTCAAATAGATGTTATCTTAATTAACAAACTGCATATTTAAACTATAAACAAGTACATTCTTACATGAAAACCTCTTTCCGTGACACAAAAACAGTAATGTTTATGAAACATTACTGGAAAATGAAAAAAAAAGGAAAGGGGAGATGCTGCGCATGTGGCGACTAGCAGCAGAGTTTGTAAGCACGTGTGAACGTGTTTGTGTGTTATGTTTTAAAGTTTATTGTGCATTTGTTAGTTTGGAAAGTTTTAGTTAAAACGCAAATTGATAAACCATACTCCTGCAAAACGCGAAGATGGAGTTGTTGGTAGGGGTCAACCGATATGTGTTTTTCAGGGCCGATGCCGATACCGATTATTACAGATCAAATGCACCGATAAACGATATTTTGAACCGATATGTGTCTAGTGTAAAAATGAAAATTGGTAAGATGAGACCACAGGTTTGAAGTATTGGCACTTTTTGCCATTGTACCACCCATACTGACAACATCTCCACATGTTTTGCACACTGCCTTCCCTGGTGTTTGTTGAGTGTAGTACTCCCACACTGCACTTTGTGTCTTCTTCCGTGCATCCATCTACAATAAGGGTAATATAAAGAGAGAGTTAATAGTGGGGCCACTGTATGCTTACTGATTGAGCCTATGCGTACTGTATTAAAGCTAAACAGCTTGGGGAAATATAACTATTTGGCTTCAAATTATTTACATCCAAAGACGTCACAACACCTGAGACGTTTTCCTATCTGGGCTGTTGAACATTTGTGACCCTGGATCACAAAACCAGTCTTAAGTCGCTGGGGTATGTTTGTAGCAATAGCCAAAAATACATGGTATGGGTCAAAATTATTGATTTTCTTTTATGCCAAAAATCATTAGGAAATTAAGTAAAGATCATGTTCCATGAAGATTTTTTGTAAAATTCTTACTATAAATATATCAAAATGTAATTTTTGATTAGTAATATGCATTGATAAGAACTTAATTTGGACAACTTTAAAGGTGATTTTCTCAGTATTTTGATTTTTTTGCACCCTCAGATTCCAGATTTTCAAATAGTTGCATCTCGGCCAAATATTGTCCTATCCTAACAAACCATATATCAATAGAAAGCTTATTTATTGAGCTTTGATATGTTGTATACATCTCAGTTTTGTAAAATTTAACCTTATGACTGGTTTTGTGGTCCAGGGTCACATTTCAACTTAGTGTTACAATGTATTGTAGTAATGCTGTCTCTGGTCGTCTGGTCTGTGTGTGTAGATGTGTTCAGGGGGCGTTGCTTTGGATGTCGATTTGCAGGGAGGGTGGGATGTTCACTTTCAATGCTATCAGGCTGAACCTAGTATTTCTGAAGATCTCCTATTGCACTTTAAATAGGTGTTATTTAATTATTTAATAAACAGCAACAACAGCCATCAAACAATTTGACAGGCAATTCAATCAACAGTACAAAGGCTCAGTTCTCTGATATACAGCACTGAATTTACATAAACATGAGATTTTGCCAAAACTATCTTCTCTGGAACACATAATAGATTAATGAGACCAAAGACTACTGTTAGATTTACCCATATTGACTTATATTTCATGTGTAACCAGAGGTAAATTCAAAAAGATTTGTCGGAGATTAAGCGCTCTTGGGTAGGTTCATGAGCGCTGAACGGCCGATGACAATCTGGAGCCCACATATCTGAAAACGTTAACTAAAATTTCAAATAGATGTTATCTTAATTAACAAACTGCATATTTAAACTATAAACAAGTACATTCTTACATGAAAACCTCTTTCCGTGACACAAAAACAGTAATGTTTATGAAACATTACTGGAAAATGAAAAAAAAAGGAAAGGGGAGATGCTGCGCATGTGGCGACTAGCAGCAGAGTTTGTAAGCACGTGTGAACGTGTTTGTGTGTTATGTTTTAAAGTTTATTGTGCATTTGTTAGTTTGGAAAGTTTTAGTTAAAACGCAAATTGATAAACCATACTCCTGCAAAACGCGAAGATGGAGTTGTTGGTAGGGGTCAACCGATATGTGTTTTTCAGGGCCGATGCCGATACCGATTATTACAGATCAAATGCACCGATAAACGATATTTTGAACCGATATGTGTCTAGTGTAAAAATGAAAATTGGTAAGATGAGACCACAGGTTTGAAGTATTGGCACTTTTTGCCATTGTACCACCCATACTGACAACATCTCCACATGTTTTGCACACTGCCTTCCCTGGTGTTTGTTGAGTGTAGTACTCCCACACTGCACTTTGTGTCTTCTTCCGTGCATCCATCTACAATAAGGGTAATATAAAGAGAGAGTTAATAGTGGGGCCACTGTATGCTTACTGATTGAGCCTATGCGTACTGTATTAAAGCTAAACAGCTTGGGGAAATATAACTATTTGGCTTCAAATTATTTACATGTTAGAAATGTTCATGTAATAGCATAAGCTATAATAATTTCTCATTAATTATTTTCTGATGGCTAAATCCAATGAGGTGACTATCCAATTCATCTAATGCACATCAATTGATTCATTTTAGAAGATGTTAAGAAGACCTTTTCATGAAACTATAACATTAATAGCCTATTATAGCCTATTAGCCTATTATAGGCACACTCAGTTCCATAGCCTAAATGTCTCATTTTTTGTTATTCTAACCTAGGCCTATGTGACACTACACATTTCCATTAGTTTTAATTTACAGTACAGTGCAAATGAAGGTATAAAAACATTAATTTATCTTTTAATCAAATAAGTTATTTTTTTACAAATGAGTTTACTAATAAAAAAAAACATGGAAAACATCCGATCAGAATGCGTCCCCGACTGCCTCTTCTATTCTATGCGCCTTATAATGCGGTGTGCCTTATATATGAAAACAGTTTTAAAATAGGCCATTCATTGAAGATGCGCCTTATAATCCGGTGCACCTTATAGTGCGGAAAATACGGTAAATGACTGGATTCTGCGATTCCGTCCGTGTTTTCCGCATCCGGGAAATCAAGATAAAATTGAGGTGTTTTTGCAACTTCACCGTAAAGGATTGTGAATTACTGAAACACAATCAACGTCTGCTGCTGACTTACCTTTGAGAGACAACTGATTACTGCCGCACGCTGCTCGCAGCTCCAGCAAGCGTTCTGTCTGTGTCTTCAGTGCCTTCAGCCTTCGAGTTGATTGGTCGGACTCGCGACTCCCAACAAATCAGATGCGCGGTGGGCGGAGACTGCTCTAGGGCACAGAGTGGTGAGCTCTGACATGCTGCGTCGGAGCCAAAGAGCGCATTTCAAAATTAAATTATTTTTATCGGCAAATCGGTTTTGAAAATAATCGATTCCGATAATCGTAAAAATGCTTGATATCGGCGCCAATAATCGGTCGGGCCGATAATCGGTCGACCCCTAGTTGTTGGTTATAATTACAATGTGGATTGCACTGCTTATCTTATGCCTTCACATAACACCTGTGAGATCTACCGCAAAGCTTCAGTACAGCCACAAATTCTAGCTTCAGTGGCATCGGCCTTATTATGTTCGATATCCAGTGGATTAAATAAGATTGCAACATTTTCGGAACGATGGCAGCTTTATGGAAAGCGTTACTAGGAACAATGATGAATCAAATATTTGGAAGCCGCGAAAGAGAGGAAAGAAGGTTGGTGTGCGCCAGAGACTGAGGAAGCAGTGTCTCAGAAGGATTCCCTGGCCCACTATCGTAATGGCAAATGTGCAATCTCTAAGGAACAAAATTGATGAACTGCAAGTCACTGTAGATGTTCACCATGCATACAGAGAGGCCTGTATTTTGGTCTTCACAGAGACTTGGCTGAAATCTCAAGATAGTGATTCAGTTTTAACTATTAATGGTTTTGGGACTCCTTTGCGAACGGATCGTGATTCAGTGATTACAGGTAAAGGCCAAGGCGGCTGTGTTTATCTCTACATTAATGAAAGGTGGTGCAGTTCA
Organism: Garra rufa; assembly: GCF_049309525.1. Taxonomy (NCBI): domain Eukaryota; kingdom Metazoa; phylum Chordata; class Actinopteri; order Cypriniformes; family Cyprinidae; genus Garra; species Garra rufa. The sequence continues at coordinate 12,881,006 of NC_133384.1, forward strand.
GTAACTGTAAGAAAAAACATTGTGCACCCAAGACATTGAATTGCTTTCTGTGTCATTACGGACCTTTTACTTGCCTTAAAAATTTCCTAAAATATTTGTTACAGTGGTGTATATTCATCCGAAGGCAAACAAGGCTCAAGTGAAGGAGACTGTTAAACTTACTGTTTCTAAGTTGCAAAATGTTTCCCCTGATGCTCCCAATTTTATTATGGGGGACTTCAGTCTTTGTTTGTTGAAACACTTGAAAATTTTCAACAGTATGTTATCTGTGCAACACGATTTAACAAGACTTTGGACTTGTGTTATGGTTCTGTTAGAGGTGCATACAAGTCTCTTAGTAATCCACCTTTGGGACTGTCTGATCATAATGCTCTATTTTTAATTCCTGTGTATAAAAGGTATAGGGCTGAAAACAAGTCTATTTAGGAAATGCTCTGAAGATTCTTCTTTAGTTCTGCAAGGATGTTTTGACTTTACGAACTGGGAGGTTTTGAGAATTCATGTTCTGATATTGATGAATTAATGAATTAATGGATGTTATAAGCAGTTACATAAATTTTTGTGAGGATATGCTTGTCCCTCAAAAAACTGTACAGACATTTGCTAATACAAAGCCATGGATAACTAAATCTATAAAGTCCCTTATAATTGAAAGAATCAAGGCATTTCATGATCTAAGAAGAAATAGACTTGGCTCTGCCTGGGAGAGTATGCATACTATAACTGGATCCAAGAGTAAAAGAAATGCCCCTATAAAATTAGTGGGCTATCAATCTGATATACAGTTGGCACAAGAACTCAATATGTTTTATACTAGATTTGATAAGGAGGATTTTATTAGTGAAATGAATGTGCTTAGAAATGAGACTATGTGTAATATGGACTATACATTTTTTAAACAGCAGGATGTCATAGATGCTTTCAGTAAGGTGGGAAAATCCTCTGAACCAGATAAGATTGGAGGACGCTTACTAAAAACATGTGCAGATCAGTTGGGTCCTGTTTTTTATAATATATTCCAAAAGTCACTTTACAAAAAATTCCTAAGTTGTGGAAGGAAGCTATAGTGGTGCCTGTAGGGAAGATAAGTTATCCTAAGACTCTAAACGATTTTCAACCTGTTTCTTTGACATCATTGGTAATGAAATGTTTTGAGAAACTTGTCAGGGATGAACTTTTATTGAAAACTCAAAACCTTTTAGATCCGTTGCAGTTTGCTTACCAGGCCAGAAGGGGGGTTGAGGATGCCTTATCTACCCTGTTAAACATGATTATGAAACATCTTGAGGGAAGCAAAACCCATGTTAGATTGCTTTTTGTACATTTTTCTTCAGCCTTTAACACTATCCAGCCCCATGTTTTAATAAAGAAATTAATTTCTGAGTTTAAATTAGAATTAAAGATGGGATGGCTATTAGATTTTTAAGTGATAGAATGCAGAGAGTGAGAGTAAACAGCTCTTTTTCTGATACCCTTATTACGTCTCCCTGTAACGCAGGACTCAGGGAAGCGTTGAAGATCCAAACGCTAGCTTTATTTAACAGATCATAGTCAAGACAGGCAGGGTCAAAACACCAGCAAACAGTAACATCCAGGGCAAGACAATAACGTAATCCACAAAAACAGTCCAAAAACCAGAGAGGGCAGTCCAAAAGTAGCAAATAAACAATGAAACAAGGAAAAACTATGGCAATGGAAACAGAACACAGGGCTCTCAAATTTTGGAAAAAGTTTGGAGTGAGATTTTATCTGTTAGAGGAGGAGCCACTCAAATATTTGCAGCAGCGACCCCTCGGCCCCACGCAATTCTCTCCAGTTTTTGGTAAAATAGATCTGATAAGTCAAATTCATAAAAATAAAATGTTTTAAATATTTCAAAAATGTATATGTATCAAAAGTAAAAAAAAGAAAAGAAATTTGGCCCCAAACGAGCAAACTAAACAGCAGTGCTCAATGCACATACTGTAAACATACAGGAGGATTGCAGAACTTGCTCATAGCATGTATGTCAATCTGTGTGTGCGTTTGTGAAAGAGAGAGGGTACATATTTCAGCTTACTAATGTCATTTTGTATTTCAAGTGTTTATTGCACACTTTGATGCCTTGATGACAGTGGTAGGGATGGACAATGGTAGATTGAACTTAGCTAGAGTAATTAGTTACATGTAATTTAATTATGTAATTTAATTAAAAACAACATTTAACTAATCTGTTACAGTTACTGAGAAATAACAAATATAGTTAAATTACAGTTAATGTTTACAATTACAAAGTGGGTTACATGTAAATATTTTGATTGATTTATTTCCCAAATCGCATTGACTGCTTTAAAATAAGAGACACCAATGTTTCAGGAGTTAAACAGAGGTGCTAAAGATTTTGTGGTGGCTGTGCTTTAAAATTAAATTATTATAATTTTAATTCAAGTGATGAAGGATTTTGTAAAATTGACAGTAATTAGTGTTGAGTGCTACTTTAAGGTAAACCTGCCTGCTTAAAAAGTTTTTAAAAGGATTAACAGTTGAAAACATTCCTTAGAAATTTAGTAATCAAATGTAATGTTACATTACCTCTAAAGCAATTTAAATAGTTACACTACTTTTAAATTACATTTTAAATAGGGAAATTTAATCTGTAGCCTATTACAGCCTATTTCCAAAATAACCTTCCCAACAATGTTGATACATTTGTGTTTTGAAATATATAAAACAATTTATTTTATTTGGATGAATTTGTCTGTCTTTTTTAGCAGATTTACCAATTATCTTGTCTTTTCCTTAATTTCAGGCCCACAATTAGTTAAAGCTGTTGAAGAACCATGGCAAAAACAAGGCAATGGCAATGGGAAAACGCTTAGTAGAATCCACACAGCAAAACAATACTTCGCAAGGCCTGTTTGGTATCGGCCCTGCTTATATGGCCACCAAACAGGAAGTTACCAATGAGGTAGCAGAGGGAGCAGCAACAGTCAGAGTGAGTAAGGGCTCCCTCTGCTGGCCTGGTGTTACACTACCGGTTCTCCTCAAGGGTTCTCTCACCCTTGCTTTATATTTTATATACTAACGATTGCATGAGTAAATACACTGATAAGTTCATTTTAAAATTTGCAGATGATACTGTGATTGTTACATGTGTACATGGTGTGACAGTGCCTTTTTGCAAGTAAACATAGAAAAGACGAGATATGGTAATTGATTTTCGATCTAGTCTTTCAGTTCCTTAATCTACTAGTTTGAAGGATCAAATGATGGAATGGGCTAGCAGTTATAAGTATCTTTGTCTTATCATTGACAATAAATTGTGTTTTGATACTCATGTTGAGGCAGTATGCAAAAAAGGCCAGCAACAGTTACACTGTCTTTGGAGGCTCTCTTCATTATATTAGTAGGAGTCAGGACTCTTATGATCATGTATGTCTCATGTATTATAAATCTTGTATTGAATCTGTACTTTGCTTCTCTATATGCTGTTGGTTTGGAAATTTAAATGTTAAACATCGGATTTAAATGTTTAACATTCATTGAATGGCATTGTTAATTAAGGTAGTAAGATTATTGGTATTAAGCAGACTGGGTTATTAAATTGCTTTGAACGGGTTGTTTTACAGAAAGCTAAAGCTATTCTTGCAGATTGCACTCATCCACTGTTCCATGAGTTTAAAATGCTTCCTTCGGGCATACATTATAGTATGCCTAAATTTAAAAGCAATCGGTACAGACATTCTTTTATTCCTACGGCTGTAAGGCTTTTAAATTTTAAGATGTTAGAATATTGTGCTGTTATTTGTATTTTGTCTGTGTTTTGTATGATGTTTACAACTTTAATGCTGCACCAATAATTGCCCTTTGGGCTTATAATAAACTTTGAACCTTGAATCTTGAACCTTGAAATGATACTGGATTTGGGCGTCCGCCATGACACTCGCTTAAAGAAGTACCACAAGCAAAGTGAAACGATTACAATCTGTGAAACGGCTGTTGGAGTTTTTATATCCCTCTAATATTGCACTCTTATCAGCCAATCAGATTTGATGACCAGAAAAAATGTTGTATAAATATGTGTATTGGGGCTGTCAATCGATTATATATTTTTTTTTAATCGCGATTAATCACATGGTTGTCATGAGTCAACTCGTGATTAATCGCACATTTTTATCTGTTCTAAATGTACCTTAAATTAATACTTTTTAAAGTTTTTAATACTCTAATCAACATTGGCATGGACAAATATAACCATACTTGACATAGAGCTTGAAGACTAACTTGTTTCAAATGTCATAGATGTTTTTCAAATAACTTGTTCATGTCTATTAGACACATGAAAAAAGAACATAGAAACACCAGGTTCCCATTACTGCTCTTTCTTTGCACTGAGCAATTTACTTACACAAGCCTGTTTACATTATTTGCAGGACAGAGCAGCTCACTTCTTCTGAACATGCAAAATCTACATTTATTATTACATTTGTTTGCTTCTCGGTGCACACATACTGTAATTTAATGCAGCCAAGTTCTCAACAAAACTGTTTCCATTGTTTTGATTTAATATTTCTGTTATCAGACAACCAAAGTAATATGAAATAATAACTGAAAAAAATCCTGAATTATGATCATGATTCAATCACTGAAAATAATCATTTACCGGCATCTGGACATAAGTCACTATTCCCTGCATTATTATCGTTGTTTTTAACTTCCTGTTTGAATGCCTTTAGGATCCTTTGAATTTTTAGGAGTTTATCCATTTAAAGTTATGCGATACTACGGAGCCCCTTACGTCACCTGTAGAAGAAAAATAATTAATCCGTGGGGACGGTTTTGCAATTCGTTCCCTCAGTTTATAAACCGTTTTCACGAATTCTTAAACTGTTCCCTCAGTTTAACAATTCGTGCCCACGAATTTCCAATCCGTGCGCTCAGATTTTGTAAACCGTACCCTCGGATTTTGAATCCGTTCCCACAAATTTATAATCCGTGCGCACGCTTTCGCAATCCGTTCCCACAGTTTGTAAACTGCTCTCACTGATTTGTGGTCCCGCCCCCAAATTCAACCAGGACACCTGTTTAGGTGCCGGATGCATTGTATTGCATTTATTAAACTTTATTTTCTCATAGTAGGCTATATGAGACTATGCAACACTGACAAAACAGAGTTTTTAGCTTTATTATATATTAATCACCAATAGATTAGCTGCTAAAACACCACACCTGCTGTGTTTTATCCTATTGGTTATTAATGTAAAATAAACGCTAAAAAGAAGAATGTTTTGTAAGTGCGGTCATGGTACCAAAATAAAATAATAAGTGAAGAGCGCTGTTCAAACTGCTTTGTTTTATTTAATAATATTTTTCAAAATATAAAATTGCCTGAATAATAATAATAAAAAAGTATTGGAGAGGAGAAGGTAAAAAGCAATACAAAACAAATAATGTACAGGTTATTTTGTCATTCCTTTGTTCTCAAACTAAATGCAATGTAACAATAGGCCTTATTTAATAATAAAATTAATAGTGCAGCATGTATCTAACTCTGGGTGAAAAGCTTATCACAAATCACCAAAATGAGTTATGTTAAGAATGACATTTCCAAAACTGTAAAAGGTAAACAGTTTACTGTCTTAAGTGCACTCATTTATTTAGTCTACAAATTAAAATAATAATTATAATAATTACTATTATCAGTATTATTTACGGTGAGCATTGTCACAGAGCACCTTCTCCCAAAAACAGCGCATACTGTTTCAGCTATTAAAATAGTTCTGTTTTGTATGTCATGGCAAAGTGACTATATTTCGTTTCATTTTTTTATTAAGTTCATTTAGAAAAAAGGTTTGTAGCATTTTTTGTTCTTTAAAAATAAGTTTTTATTTTTATTTTTTAAGTAACGATCAGGCGGCCAGCGGCAGACAGTGAGTTGATCGTGTTTGATAAATTTAGTCTTCTCAGATAATCCCGACTTGGCTAAAATAAATATAGATATAGTCTCAAAAAAGTTAAAGTATAAAACAATGTAATTTCATTGTTAAAATAATATAAATGTGCACATAACATATAGGCACATATGCAATTGTTGGTGCAGAGCGTGGAAAGTAAGCTGTTAAAGTAATACATCATTTGGAACTGTAATAGGTCTACTTTTATTTATGTGCATCACAATAACATCAGAACAGAAAACAATCATAATACCCTTTTTATCTCAACAGGAGCAAATACATACCTCACAGACAATTACATGTAGGCCTATATCTAGAAAATTATTACTTAATGAAATAATAAAACAATTAATTAATTAATTGGCAATAGGATAAAATGCAGGCGGTAAATATATACACATTTATATTAGTTTATTGTTGAAATTAACATTGTTTCATGCTTGGCCTATAGATTTTATTGTCAGCAAGTCGTGATGATTTGAGAAGGCAAAACTGATCAAACACAGGCTATAAATGAACTCATTCTCTGCCGCTGGCCGCCTTGTCGTTACTTTAAAAAACAAAAACTTATATTGAACGAACAAAAAAATGCTCCAAACATTTTTCTAAATTAACTTATTAAAAAAACGAAACGAAATACAGTCACTTTGTCATTTCATGCAAAACTGAACTATTTTAATAGCTGAGAAACTAGTAGGCTACAAGCTTTTTATGTCATAATACTTAAAATAGTAATTATTATTATTTTAATTTATAGGCTAAATAAGTGCCCAAATGTGTTTGTGTACTATTCATTCTTAACATGTAGACTCATTTTGGCGATTTTATGATAAGCTTTGCACCCACAGTTAGATGCTTGTTCACTGTTAATGTAATTATTAAATATGTAATATATCACACTGCATTTAGTTTAAGAGCAAAGTAATGACAACATAACCTGTACATTATTTGTTTCGTTAATTTACCATGAACAGCACTTACAAAACATTCTTCTTTTTAGCGTTTATTTTACATTAATAACCAATAGGATAAAACACAGGTGTGGTGTTTTAGCAGCTAATCTATTGGTGATTAATATATAATAAAGCTAAAAACTCTGTTTTGTCAGTGTTGCATAGTCTTATATAGCCTACTATGAGAAAATAAAGTTTAAATTAAAGCTGCGAGCAGCGATGAACGGGCCCTCGCACCTGGGCTCACCGCCGACCGGTGGTTTCAGGAAATCAGCAAACGGTGGGCAGTATGCTTTTAATACAGTAAATGTAGAAAAAATATGTCATAAGTTCTTTAAATGTGCCAAACTTGCCGCTGCCAGATGGTGGCGCTATGCCTGTAACTAATTATTGGCATGTAGATGTGTTCAGGCCAGCACTATTATCAAACATATGAAGTTTGGTGCAGATTGACCTTGGTATGTTTGAGTTAGTGAAAGATATGATATATCCTGCTGCCAACAAGTGGCGCTATGATAATATCTGAATATTAGTCTTTAGGTGTCTTCAGGCCAGGACTCTTACCAAACCTGTGAATTTTGTGGCAGATCAGACATTTTATGGCTAAGTTATAACAACTTCTATGTCTATGCAGAAACATCAAACTTTGTCAGGCCACCACGGACATGCCCTTTAATGAAAACTCAAGATCTTCACAATTTAACATCTCTAAGGCCTCAAGATCAGACTGACCAAATATAATGTTGATTTAATTAAATGCAATCAATGCAAGGACTTCAGATAATGCCAACTGTTAAACAATATGCAAAATTTTCCCTATACTCTGATGATGATGATAAGAACATGATTCATGATGATAACAAAATGTTATTATTGCTTGCTTTACGTCCACCACTTCTGCTTAAATGTCATTGTTACCTATCTGTACAAGTTTTGTGTGGATATTGCTTTGCTGGTGACTCCTCCTGTTACAAGACATCACTCTTAAGCGCTACATAACTAAGAATCAATAAGGAAAACGGTGCCCAGTTGGCACATGCATTCACAGTAACCCTCTGCTAGTTTGGATTTTAAGTTTACAGAATTGAAAGGGTTAGACTTTAAAATCAACACACAGACACATACACACAAAATATAAAATGTTGCCATTCAGTTTCATTTGTTAGCATTAACTATATTAGTTAACATGACCAATAAATAAATGGCATTTATTAATGTTAATTAATATTAAGCTAAAAAAAGTATTCATATATAGTTTATGTACTGTGAATTAACATGAACATGAACACAGTTCATGGGGGTGTACAGCAATACACAATAAAGTGCTCTATAAACGCTTCATTCTTTCAAAATATCTTTAAAAACAAGTTGAGTATTGAAATGGGGCGATATATATATATATATATATATATATAACTCATCTTAAAATGGTATAATTTTCAGATGTTTTGAACAGATAACAGCAAAGCTTGTTTTGTTGTCCAAGTTTGTCTTGAAATTGTTAATTTAAATTTTATATTCAATAAATAACACTATGAAAATAAATGTCTATCAATGAAGATAAATCGCTAATGCTAAAAGTTGCATTTTTCTTAATCTTTTGCTATGTGACTGAATAGGACAAGTTCATGGTATAGTTCATTAAAAAAAATAAAAAATAAAAAAACAACAACTGCAAAATACAAACAATGAATGACTTAGTGACCCTTTATATTTTCTCAAAATATCAGACTCTCAAAGATCAGACGTATTTATTTTCGATTACACTATATATATATGTGCATTTCTCAAAGATGGTCTATAGCAAGATAACATGTTTCACTCTCTACCCCTCTCTCCCTCTCTCCCTCTCTCCCTTTCACCCATCCCCCCTTAAGCCACTCTAAATGTCATTCTGCAGTGACTGAACACAGTCAGTCAGGCAGAGTGAGGTTTCTGAGTTCTTTTTTTAATTTCCTTTAATTCATAGAAGCTTGAATAGTTTTGATATTACCAGCACTTGCTCAGAATGATTAGATCTCTGTGTGAAAAAAGTTTTAAAGAGTTTGGATGCTGCACTTTAAAGATATAAAAATATTTTTTACTATATCTTTAAAAAATCACCACGTCCACACCGTTCAAGATATCACAAATCCGCTCGCAATTTAACATCTTCAGAATCTTCTCTTCATGTTAAAAATGTTTGGTGTGAATAGCTGGTTGTTCTCAAAAGGAGTGTGAAATTGTTTACAGCCTGATTTTTCCCAAAATCCACATTCAAATTAAAATAGCCGGCTTCCTGTTGGTCTTAGCTAATGAGTTTGATTTAGAAAGTTGTCCAGATTGATGAGATTAATATATGTACAGAGTTTGGTGACTGTAGGAAAAACTAACCCCCCAACTTTTGTCAAAAGATGGCGCTATAGAGTGCCTGCTCCACGCCCATTTATGACCTTTTGCCAGTGTCTAACTATCATTAATATTGATGTGTGTGTTGAGTTTCATGAAATTCTAAGCATGTTATCTGCCTTGAAAAGACAGGAATCTAATTTTAAAGTTTGACATGTTGCCATGGCAACAGCATTCGATTTATCATCGACCCCTTTACATATTCTTATCGGCCGTGTTTTGACATGATTTTGATGAAGTTTTAAGAAAATCGAGTAAAATTAAGAGGCTGATTTCAAAGCATTTTGAAAATGACACACTTCCTGCTCCCAGTTGGTGGCGCTATAACTTTGACTCATAATAGTCACATTTATGGAATCGGCATCATACAACGAACAAACTGGTGAAGTTTCATCAGAATCAGGCAATGTGTGCAACAGTTATTAGACACTTCCTGTTTCTCATTTCTCGCCATAACTTTGTCGCCTTGCCACGGCCAAACCGTTCGAGATATCAAAAATCTCCTCGCAATTTAGCGTCCCCAATGTCTTGAGATCATGCTGGCCGAGTTTGGTGACAATCCAATGGAATTCCTGGGAGGAGTACGTTAAATTCCAGAGCATGCGCTTTTTAAACAGCCCTAAATATCTCACTTCCTGTTGCGTGGAGCCTATGACATAGAGTACAATAGTTGTTTGGCTCAGTGAGATCTATATGTGTACCGAGTTTCATATCAGTACGTGCAAGTATGTGTGCGCAGTACATCAAGTTTTCAAACTGTGTTCCAGGGGGCGCTGTAGAGGCCCTGAACCACGCCCGGGTCCCAGCCTCTGTGGCGTCCTGATGGCCGCAGATTCCGACGTGTGTGCAAATATTCAAGAGTTTTTGAGTATGTTAAGGCCCCCAAAAGTGCCCGGAAGGTGTAAAAAAAAAAAAAAAAAAAAAAATAAGAACCCTTAGAAGAACAATAGGGCCTTCGCCCTTTTGGGCTCGGGCCCTAATAAATGCAATACAATGCATCCGGCACCTAAACAGGTGTCCTGGTTGAATTTGGGGGCGGGGCCACAAATCCATGAGAGCAGTTTACAAACTGTGGGAACGGATTGCGAAAGCGTGCGCACGGATTATGAATTTGTGGGAACGGATTCAAAATCCTAGGGTACGGTTTACAAAATCTGAGTGCACGGATTGGAAATTCGTGGGCACGGTTTGTTAATCCGTGGGCATGAATTGTTAAACCGAGGGAACAGTTTAAGAATTCGTGAGTACGGTTTATAAACTGAGGGAACGAATTGCAAAACCGTCCCCACGGATTAATTATTTTTCTTCTACAGGTGACGTAAGGGGCTCCGTACAATCCCAAAAACCTGCTTCTTTTATTTTTTTAATGCATTGTTTTGGTTATAATGTACTGATTGGAGGGCCTGGTCTCATGAAAATGCGCACTAGCACGACTTTCTGTTTCTATTTGGCGTGCTATTAATAAGCTGAAATTAACTTTGGCGTGCATATAATACACCGTTTTCGCGTGCACACTCGTATGTGGCTTTACGCATCAACCCCACAGCACCAATCCTAACGTAGACCGACTCCGCTTGCATTCATTAAATGCCTGAAGTGCCTGTGTACCGGCCCACTTTAAGCACTGGAAGCAACATAATATCTGGTTTAACTGAAAGCGCTGCTCCACTGCCGCTCGCTGAACAGAGCAGACGCAGATATAAAGAGAGGGAGGTACGCGCGCATTGGGAGACCTCACGCACGTTCAGCAAAACCAAAGAGCCTCAGAAACTGTATTAGGTTTGTCCAATTATGTGTTTAGACACTTTAAAAGTGTTTAGACACTTTTCGCTAGGTTGGCAACATTGTGCATCCATTTCTTTAACTATGGGCTAGGTAGTGGGTCAAACAGAAAATGCGCGCTGCGTTAATCGCGCGTTAATAAAATTAGTGCCATTAAAATTAATTTGCGTTAACGCGCTATTAACGCGTTAATTGTGACAGCCCTAATGTGTATATATAATTCAATTGAATTACAATTCGAATTGTAATGACAGTTTATCAAAAATAATGCCATTATGATTTTTACACAAATCATGCAACCATAGAAGTGGATCAAGGCTTTCAAATGAATGGAAATCACATTGATGCAAAAGTGTTTTGTTATAAACTACTGCTGAGATTAAACAGTGCTTTGCCTGTATCCAAATGATTCAAGAATCTCTCTTAATGTTTGATGCCTTTTGCATTTTAGTATTTATGATTAGTGCAGTCGAGCAACTTAAATCAATTACAGTGAGTCTGAGTTATTGTATGAGACATACATTTTGCAATCAATTTTATAACTAATGTCATGATGTTAGGGTGCTCAGGGTGGTTGCCAGTATGTTGTACTCTACTCCGCAAGCTGCACCATTTGAGGTACTGTATCATTCCTATCCATAGCACAAACTTTAAATGTAAGTATAGTATATGTAGTACGTATCTTCAGATCCCTAATCTGACGAGTAGTACTAGTTATTCCTTGTCATAGCAATTACCAATAATAAAATAAATTATTGGAAGTTTACTATCTAAAATTGTACAATCCTATGCTTTTACTGTTGACAAATTATGGGATTCGATCTGCAGGTGGTGCTGTTGTGCAGATAATCAGGTTAGTTTTTCTCCCTCTGTTATCATTCAAACACCCATCCATGTGTACATATTATTTTTTGGACTGACAAAAATGTGTATGACAAATACATTTATAATGCAGAAATATATATCTATGAGCCTGAAAATATTTGTGTTTTAATTGCAGCATACAATAGTTTACATGCTGTACCCAGAAACATGTTTCCTATTTATGTTTTCCCTTACTGAAAAGTACTTTTACACAGTGGTACTGATTGCAATATTTGCATATCATGGTATTTAAATGGTACTCCAGTTAAACAAAAATATAGTACTTTGATGCTTTTAGTTCGTGAACTTTCAGCTTGTAAATACATTTAAAGGGGTCCTCAGAGGCAAAATTCACTTTTACATGTTGTTTGAACATAAATGTGTGTTGGCAGTGAAAACAACCACCCTATAATAATAAAAATCCACCCAGTGCCTTTTTTAAAAATCCCCAATAATAATAACCCCTTTCTCAAATCAGGCTGTTCTGAGATTCCTGGCAAAATGACGTAGTTCTGCTCAGGCTGCTCTCATGACTGTTGAATGACATGACTGTCTTACCTTAGACCCACCCTGAGTGAGCTGTGAACTGTCCGCCATTGTGTCAACGCCTGAGCAGGGGTAGACAAGTATGTGTCAGATTAAGCGATTGAGGTGTTTTGTTGTTGGATATAATAATGAACATAGCAGTCTTCATTTACTCCCAACATCTGAGCCGATGAAGACACAGAGGATTAACGTTATTTTGATTTTTGAAGAGAATGCACCTGCCAATCTACCTAAATGCATCTATGTTTGTGCAAATCATTTGTGATTCAGCTTTACCTACAGAAGAAGTGAGTATAAGGGTCTTTTTATGAAGCTTCCCAAATCGCCTTTCCTAATAATGTGCTAATTAGCAAGTTCCGCGGCTAAAGTTTACAGTCTCTCGAACTGCTCATCACCCCACAGAAAAGAGGGGAGGGGTGAAGAGATCATTAGCATTTAAAGGCACATGCACCAAAATGGCTCTCTGTAAACAGGGCTGTTTTTGACAAGATAAAAAGGGTGTTGTTTTACACTGCCATTGAGAAATTTGAAGCAAAATATGTTATAGACGTTTCTTTAAGACCCTAAGAATCATATCAACTACAAGAATGGTTTCTAAACACATTATATGTGTTGAGTTCAATATGTGTTGACTCCATCAAAAAATGCTACTTTTGTCATAAGATTCTTACCCTTATGTTGTTTTTAAAACAGGGCCAGATCTAGGATTTGGCCACCCAAATATCTGCCTTTGCCACCAAATCAGAACTTAAGCTAAGACAGCATTAGTCATTCATTCATTTATTCATTCGTTGATTCAAACATTTATTCCTTCATTCATTCATTCGTTTCAGTCATGTATAATTGAATCATATATATTCAATCATATTTGTTTCATTCATTCAGTTCATTCATTCTGAACAAGTAGTAAAGTCATACTGGTTTGGAAAGACACAAGAATAAATAATTTTTTTTTTTTTTTTTTTTTTAGTTTTGTTTGAACTTATAACTTTGTGTTGAATCATCATTTCCTTCATTGCATGGAAAACAACATCACGAAAATTCTGTTTGTGTTCTACTAAAGAAAGTCAGACATAAGTGTGAGTAAATGATGACAGAATTTAAATTTTTGGTGAACTATTCCTATTTAGTACAAAGTTAGGATAAGTTTAAATGCGTGTCAATGAAGGTCTCTTTCAGATCATTGGGAGCTAACACTCTGAAGTAGGTTTTGGTTGCTAAAGTCCTCACTGGGGTGAAGTAATCTTCTCCAGTATGTCACCTGCTGAGCTCCCCAAGGAATTTACTGATGAGGAAGCAGCATATGTGTGCAGGTTTCCTTGCAGATGCATTATTATGTGACTGAATTTATACTTGAGTCGAGATTGGCAAGAAAATTATAAAAAAGAGGGGGAAAAAGGAATGAAGCCAAGTGAGCTGTGAGAAAGAGACCCACTGAGACATGCTTAGAGCTGCTAGATAAGCTTGACTTGCACTCTCTGCCCTCAGCATGTGCTGCCTGTGATAAATTTCTCAGTGTGGCCGTATGTGTGAAACTAGTGTTTGATTGTCTGGAATTGTTAATGTGCTCTCTGGCGTTCTCTCTTTAGGTTTAGTGTTGGGCCTGGAGGTGGGAAGAGTAAACGCATGAATTCAGTAATAACGGTTAAATAGACTCTGCAGCTGATTTGTTTCCATTCCAGTTGCATTAAAAGACCTCCCCTTAAACCATGTTGACCCTATCCTGCCTCCATTTCAGTGCTAACCAAAGAGCCCTAGAGGACTTCTGCACCTTTTATATTCTATAACTACTGTGTTATGTTTTTTCCCCCTTGTTTGTAAGAGGTCAGCAGCTGGTCACTAATTCACTGTGATGGCCTAACACTGCCGAAGGACAGCAGAGAAAATGTCATAAAAGTGTAGCAATGACAATTAAGAACATTTTCCACCTCATTATTCTGATTCTTATTGTTCTGTATGTTGATACTTTTTAGATTTTCATTACTGTTATGTCTGGTTGCTCTGATTATTTATTTATTCATTTACAATATCATTCAAAAGTTTGGGGTTGGTAAGGTTTTTTAATGTTTTTGAAAAATTATCAAAATAAGTAAAAACAGAAACTTCAGGTTTAGCTTCGGATCACCTACCCCCCCCACACACACACACACACACTTCACAGAAAGACTTGCCAAAACCATAGTAGGTATCAACATCTGAAGGTTTGATGACAATAGTTACAGTGTAACTGACAGGCCCTAAACACTTAATAATTTTGGCTTGTCCTTTCTATTTATTAGATAATTTAGCCATGAACCCTTCATCTGCTCTGGACAATGGATTGGCCCGCACCCAGACCAAATCTCCTACCTAATAATGGGTTTGCTTGTGGTTCTAGTTATAGTATTGTTGCTGCTTAGCCTGGGCATTTTCCACATTCTCTTTGACAAGACAGATAAGGTTATGGTGTTGCTCCAAGGTTGGGTATATGATTTCATTTGGATTAGGAGTACAGTGAAAATGGGTATTTCTTTCCAGTTATCTCAGCTGGTGTAAATCCAGTGCTTTCTTGCCAAGCTGTATTGATGGCAAACCTAAACTCAGCCAGCCATCAGTCCCATTGTTGATATTGATAAGCCACATACAATGCCATCATGCTTTTTAAATGTACAGTTGAAGCGTTCAGTCAAATTTGTCTATGGATGATAGGCAGTTGTGAGTTTTTGTATTACTCCCCACTGCTTGCATAAAAGGGTGAGTAGATTGAAAGTGATTTGAGCCCCTCGATCAGAAACAAGATAGGAGGGAGTTCCCCATCTAGTAAAGATGTCTTCCACTAGGAAGGGGTTAGACAACACATGTCAAGGCCTACTCATTGTCAAAATCATAATTTAGATTTAAACTGTCACATGGAATTGATGTAAATGGCGTTGAAATTCTGCAGCAGAGTGATGCTACCTCAGATCATTATCTAGTCTTGTGTATACTCCACATAGCCAAAGCTGTAAATTCAAGTCATTGTTACAAATATGGTAGAACCATCACTTCTATCACAAAAGACTGCTTTGTAAATTATCTTCTTGACGTATCTCAATTCCTCAGCATATCCAGTAGCCCAGAAAAACATGATGATGTAAAATAATCTTAACCAACAACAATCTGATCATGGTTGTATTTCTTTATGAAGGTTAATGGGATCTTAGCGCTGCATTCAACACGGCTGACCACAACATTCTTTTAAATAGACTAGAACATTTTGTTGGCATTAGTGAAAGTGCATTCACATGGTAATCAATCACGATCAATTTTAAATAAATTATTAAAATTAAAAGGTGTTAATTATCTGACCTAAAACCTCCGCATGACGGGTCGAGATCCGATTGACTTTACTTTGGCCAACAGCCCTTGAGTTTCTCATTCTTTTGTGCTATGCCAATGTAAGAAACATCAATAGGTAAGTTATTTGGAAGAAAATGTAGACTGAGGTGTTCTGACTACTGCAGTCATGTCTGCTGTAACTTGTTCTGGAGTTCTAGACCAGGGGTGTCAAACTCAATTCCTGGAGGGCCGCAGCCCTGCAGAGTTTAGTTCCAACTTTGCTCCAACACAGAAACCATGTATTTTTCAAATAGGGTTAAAGCTAAACTCTGCAGGGCTGTAGCCCTCCAGGAATTAAGTTTGACACCCCTGTTTTAGACAGTACATCTGGGACGAGATTGCATTGGGCTTTTCAATACCTGACCCTATATCCTTGTAATTGAATGGTCCAATGTGTCAACCTTTTCAGATGTTGAAAAACCCATGTGAAGGCTGCATGATCCATAACAACCACAAATGGTCACCCTTCTAGACACGGTCTCCATTTCTCAGTGGCCCACACTACTACCCAACATTCTTTTACTTACACAGAGTATTTTTCTCTGCTCCTTGTAGTAACCTTGAGGCATAAGCAATGACACATTCTCCTTCATCTACCTCTACTTCCTTTACCACCACACCCAAAAGTCAGGTGGCATTAACACAGGTGCTTAAGTGAGGTTTTGCTTCAAATGACTCCTGACTCTCCTCAGTCCAGGTCCATGTGGGTTTCTTCTGCTTCAAAGCATGCAAGGGAGCTGCCTTTTGTGATAAATTAGGAATGAACCAGCCTGACAACCCCAAAAAACGCTGAACGTCTTTTAGTGATTGAGGAGTTGGGGAATGCGTCTTTCTTCAGGACATGTTCCATTAATCTTTGGAATGTTGCCGCAGCATTTTTCAGGCCAAAAGAAAGTCACCAAAATAATCCTTGCACACTGTCAGCTTCCATTTCTATCTGCCAGTATACACTGTTAAGATCCAATGTGGTAAATATGGCAGCTCCATGCAAAGACTCTAAGATTTCTTGAATCTGAGGCATTGGGTATGCATCCAGATGAGTCTTGGCATTCAGATTGTGATAGTCTTCTGAGCTTCCATCCTTTTATAAACAACTACAACTGGAGATGCCCAAGGTGAAACTGATGGTTGTATAAATTCCTTGTGCAAGAGTTCCTGTATTTCTGCACCTACTGTACAAATTGCTGTTTGTCTATGGCCAGTCTGTATACCTTCTTTCTAACTGGTACCTCATCATTAGTTATAATGTGATGTTTTACCACATTTGTATGCGTAATGTCTTGTGAGCATATTGTGGGCCAGTTGAGCAAAAGACATTTCAGTTCCTTCCTGAATGGTTGAGTAGTTTTAGCTTTCTATGCCACTTGCTGAATGGAGTGTAGAATAGATTCTGAAGTTGAGATGATTGGAACTGCAAGATATAAATGAATGGATGACATGGAGTCTTGCCTCAGGAAGAGGAAACCCACAAGCAGTATGGTTATCAGAAGCTGCAAGCCTGTACTGCGGTTTTCTGAAATTGAGCACAACCTCTGCTTTCACTAACTCTGGTCATTGGCCAACAGGAAAACCTGTCCTTCGCTTGGAATACAAGGTTCACCTTGACTCAATTGCTTCCAAAGTGATTCAAGAATATGGGAAAAAGTGCTTCCAGTTACCACCATTACAGAACAAAATCTACTGCGAAGTATAATCAAAATATTAACTTTATTGAATGTGGTTCGTTCAAGTTTTGCCACCAGCTGCATAGCCCTCGTGTTTGCTGGCACATTTTGCTTGAAGGTCAAGGGCGTTAGGGGGTTTCTTCCTTCGCTCTTCTGCATTTACTTGACTTCAATATCTCTTTTCTTCATCAAAATCCTACTCAATTTGTGTACCTATTCTCACCAGTTCATTTACATTACCAACTGTATCTCATAACAAGCTTGCTAACCAGGGATTACAATTTTGAAAAATGGCCTACACTAAATATTTTTCTGGCATCTTCCATTTCCATATTAGACACAGTGCATTGTAGTGAAATGCAAAATCTCTTTTTCTTGCTCCTTGCCTTCTTTCCAACAGCTTCCGTGATGCCACATCCTCATAATCTTCATAAAGGAATGAGCGTAGAAAGATCTCATTAGATTGTCTTCATCCATGCACGTTTCTCTTCTCTGTTTGTCACCAGTCTTTGGCAGTTTCCTTTAACACTGATGTAAGGGCAGTCATTAGTAGTTGATAGGGGAGCCCGACTGTCAAGAATGATTAATGACTTTGACCTTTTGACCTTTTCTCAAAACACAAACATGTGCGATCACGCTGCTCACGTATTATTGTAGCCCAATTTGTGATGAATAAAGTATAATCATAACCATAAATATGTTTTAAGGCGTTGGAAACACACAAATGTCAGGGTAGGACAAAACATCAGCAGCGTTCCCAAACCCCCCTCAGACCCCTCAGAGGGTTAAAATTGATGGTAATACATATATAATTATACATGACATCAAAGTAACAAACATGTTACTACAGCTAAACAAATCATTCATTGTACATTGTACTTAAACATGTATTCAACATTTAAGTTTATTGAGCTCATAAAACATATCATGCGCTTCTTTTAAAGATGATACTAAACATCTCCATGTTTATAAAAATAATCATTTACAATACTTTTAGGTGATCATAAATTTAAAACATAGTAACAAACATGTTACTACAGCAAAACAAATCATTCATTGAACATCTTAAACATGTATTCAACATTTAAGTTTATTGAGCTCATAAAACATATCATGCGCTTCTTTTAAAGATGATACTAAACATCTCCATGTTTATAAAAATAAACATTTACAATACTTTAGGTGATCATAAATATAAAACATAGTAACAAACATGTTACTACAGCAAAACAAATCATAATTCAACGTTCATTTTATATTTTTAAGTTTATTGAAGTTATAAAACATCAAAGTAACAAACATGTTACTACAGCTAAACAAATCATTCATTGTACATCTTAAACATGTATTCAACATTTAAGTTTATAAAACAGATAATTCACTTATTTTAAAGATGATACTAAACATCTCCATGTTTATAAAAATAATAATTTACAAAACTTTTAGGTGATCATAAATTTTAAACATAGTAACAAACATGTTACTACAGCAAAACAAATCATTATACAAAGCTTATTTTATATTTTTAAGTTTATTGAAGTTATAAAACATAGTAACAAACAAGTTACTGCAGCTAAACAAATCATTCATTGTACATCTTAAACATGTATTCAACATTTAAGTTTATTGAACACATAATTCACTTTTTTTAAGATGATACTAAACATCTCCATGTTTATAAAAATAAACATTTACAATACTTTTAGGTGATCATAAATATAAAACATAGTAACAAACATGTTACTACAGCAAAACAAATCATTATTCAATGTTCATTTCATATTTTTAAGTTTATCGGAGTTATAAAACATCAAAGTAACAAACATGTTACTACAGATAAACAAATCGTTCATCGTACATCTTAAACAAGTATTCGACATTTAAGTTTATTGAACTTATAAAACAAGTAATTCACTTATTTAAAAGATGATAATAAACATCTCCATGTCTTTTATAAAAAGAAACATTTACAATAGTTTTAAGTGATCATAAAAATGGCTTGCATTATTTTCTTCGAACAATGATATCCATTCAATGGTCTTTATCAGCGTAATAAACATCAAGGTGAAACCTAGCCTTCACTGAAAATATACTATTGTT
Source organism: Garra rufa (assembly GCF_049309525.1). NCBI lineage: Eukaryota > Metazoa > Chordata > Actinopteri > Cypriniformes > Cyprinidae > Garra > Garra rufa. Next base: position 12,900,593 of record NC_133384.1, read on the forward strand.
ATATAATGTAGACAGTTACCCTATGTTGATGGTCACATCTTTGAAGAGAGAGCTTTACCCCATAATGATCACAGGTTTGTTTAAAATGTTTGTTTCAACAGCGAATTGTGGGCCATTAGGATGTTACAGATATGAGAAAAGACACCCGCAAATGCATCTCATGTCACGCACATTGTTTGGATTCTTACTGACTTTACGCGTGACTTACACAACACATGTGAGGAGTGTCTTCTAGGGGTCAGTGGCTCTCCTGAGAATATACAGTTGTTCTGAAAAAGCTAAATGAAAAACATTCGGACGCATACGAGACTTCCAATGTAAGGCGAAATCTCCACCATCCGTCTCATGAACACTTGACAGTAATCTTGGAACACACACCACTATAATTGTAACAAGCGGGGCGACTGAGAGTGAGGATCCAAATGCAAGGCTTTATTAAGAAGATCGTAGTCAGACAGACAAGGATCGAAAACACCAGCAAACAACAACAGCAAAGATAATCCAAGAGCGTAATCCAGTAAACAGGCGTAGGGTCAAAATCCAGGAGGGCAGTCCAAAGTAAACAAATGAAATGAAAACAAGAAACTAGGGAACTATGGCTAAGACTGAGAAAACAAAAACAGAACTATGGCTAGGGCTAGGGAAAAACAACAAGGAAACTAGGAAAACCTGGGAACAAGGAAAAACGCTTGGTAGAGTCCGCTGGGAGCAAAACAATACTTCGCGGTGTGTCTGTGTCTTCAGCTTGCTTTTAAGGCTGACAAACAGGAAGTAACCAGCGAAGCAGCAGAGGGAGCAGCAACAGTCAGTGAGGGGCAAGGCTCCCTCTGCTGGCCTGGTGTGACAATAATACACTCACTGTTATTCATTTATTAAATTATTTAACCCACATACTTACATTCAAATTTTGCACCTAATATACTGGTACTTCTACTTTTATCAGTCTGATAAATGTGTGGTCAATACTGTTCATGATAAAACAGTAATCATGCTACCGTGTAAGTTAGACACAATGATTTTTAGGAAAGTGATGTTTTCATCAAAGCCAGATAACAGATTTTTCCTTGTTCTTAACAAACCTACATTTAAAATTTTACTCCAACGCAGGGGAACCGGGGGAGATATTTCACAGGCCTTCAACATATTTTATTTATAGCTTTTTCTAAATGATCAGGATGACTCTGTTCACATCTTGTTTGTTGGATTGTATATGACTTTAGGCGAGTCCTTCTCTATGAGAGCCATCAGCATTCAGTGAAAATTCAGAAAATCACTCTCAACTGGAGAGAGGTTGACTAAATCGGTATTACTTTTAGGACGTTATTTCCATAATAATAATACGATGAACCGTCAACACAAAAAGTAAGGCTCGCTGTTTTACAACTGAAACCTATCTCGCCATTGTGCTCAAGGCTACACGGTCAGTAAAGTTTGAGGCTCCACACTCTTGAAAAAGAATACAGACACAAAACATAAAGGAATTTGTGAACACAAAACACCCTATATAACTCAAGAGCCCAAATCACCAAGAAAATTACCTTATGAATACAGAAAATTCATTTGTGATCGTTTGGGTATATTTTTATGTAATGTTTTAAATTATTTTATCTCCTTATGCCACTATATTGTGACCTCTTGTTCAGATAGATGACGACAACGTTCATGCTTTATTTGTTGTTCTCATTTCTTTCAACATTACCGCTTTAGATTAAAGAGTAAGCCTATGTGTACTAACCAACGGCCATATGCAATAGTATCTACCTATTTTTTCTGTTTAGGTTGCTTTTGTAAGATTTGCTAGGGTACTATGACACCTTGTTGTACTGTGATCGCAATTAAGAAACATAACATTATACTACATCCTCTTGAAAAGGATAAAGACGTAGTCTTTTATGCAAGAAATATGTCTGCACAACAGAAATATGTATCAGCAAACACCGAACACTGAAATCCTCTCTTCTAAACTATTTTTTATGTTGATTTGGATTGTCCCCTCACTAGCTCTATAACTTTGCCATTGTTTTTGGCCAGTTTTTAGACGAAGACTATTCTCAGACTTTGGTCAAACATGCCGCGAGCATTCACAGGAAAACGAGAACAAGTACGGTATACGAGAATTAAATGAAAGTCCTTTTACAAGAGAGAGTTTAAATTCCTTTATGTTTTGTGTCTGTATTCTTTTTCAAGAGTGTGGAGCCTCAAACTTTACTGACCGTGTAGCCTTGAGCACAATGGCGAGATAGGTTTCAGTTGTAAAACAGCGAGCCTTACTTTTTGTGTTGACAGTTCATCGTATTATTATTATGGAAATAACGTCCTAAAAGTAATACCGATTTAGTCAACCTCTCTCCAGTAGAGAGTGATTTTCTGAATTTTCAATTTATTTATAATCACTGAATGCTAATGGCTCTCATAGAGAAGGACTCGCCTAAAGTCATATACAATCCAACAAACAAGATGTGAACAGAGTCATCCTGATCATTTAGAAAAAGCTATATATAAAATATGTTGAAGGCCTGTGAAATATCTCCCCCGGTTCCCCTGCGTTGGAGTAAAATTTTAAATGTAGGTTTGTTAAGAACAAGGAAAAATCTGTTATCTGGCTTTGATGAAAACATAACTTTCCTAAAAAACATTGTGTCTAACTTACACGGTAGCATGATTACCGTTTTATCATGAACAGTATTGACCACACATTTATCAGACTGATAAAAGTAGAAGTACCAGTATATTGGGCGCAAAATTTGAATGTAAGTATGTGGGTTAAATAATTTAATAAATGAATAACAGTGAGCGTATTATAGTGTTGTGTGTTCCAAGATTACTGTCAAGTGTTCATGAGACGGACGGTGGAGATTTCGCCTTACATTGGAAGTCTCGTATGCGTCCGAATGTTTTTCATTTAGCTTTTTCAGAACAACTGTATATTCTCAGGAGAGCCACTGACCCCTAGAAGACACTCCTCACATGTGTTGTGTAAGTCACGCGTAAAGTCAGTAAGAATCCAAACAATGTGCGTGACATGAGATGCATTTGCGGGTGTCTTTTCTCATATCTGTAACATCCTAATGGCCCACAAGTCGCTGTTGAAACAAACATTTTTAAAAAACCTGTGGTCATTATGGGGTAAAGCTCTCTCTTCAAAGACGTGACCATCAACATAGGGTAATTGTCTACATATATTTTAGAGTAGGTTTCACCTTGATGTTTATTACACTGATAAAGACCATTGAATGGATATCATTGTTCGAAGAAAATAATGTAAGCCATTTTTATGATCACTCAAAACTATTGTAAATGTTTCTTCTCATAAAAGACATGGAGATGTTTATTATCATCTTTTAAATACATGTAAGTGAATTACGTGTTTTATAAGTTCGATAAACTTAAATGTTGAATACTTGTTTAAGATGTACGATGAACAATTTGTTTAGCTGTAGTAACATGTTTGTTACTTTGATGTTTTATAACTCCGATAAACTTAAAAATATGAAATGAACATTGAATAATGATTTGTTTTGCTGTAGTAACATGTTTGTTACTATGTTTTATATTTATGATCACCTAAAAGTATTGTAAATGTTTATTTTTATAAACATGGAGATGTTTAGTATCATCTTTAAAAAAGTGAATTATGTGTTCAATAAACTTAAATGTTGAATACATGTTTAAGATGTACAATGAATTATTTGTTTAGCTGCAGTAACTTGTTTGTTACTATGTTTTATAACTTCAATAAACTTAAAAATATAAAATAAGCTTTGTATAATGATTTGTTTTGCTGTAGTAACATGTTTGTTACTATGTTTTAAATTTATGATCACCTAAAAGTATTGTAAATTATTATTTTTATAAACATGGAGATGTTTAGTATCATCTTTAAAATAAGTGAATTATGTGTTCAATAAACTTAAATGTTGAATACATGTTTAAGTACAATGTACAATGAATGATTTGTTTAGCTGTAGTAACATGTTTGTTACTTTGATGTCATGTATAATTATATATGTATTACCATCAATTTTAACCATTTGTGTGTTTCCAACGCCTTAAAACATATTTATGGTTATGATTATACTTTATTCATCACAAATTGGGCTACAATAATACGTGAGCAGCGTGATCGTACATGTTTGTGTTTTGAGAAAACAAAAATACTTGTTTAAAATTTTAGTGACAATTTTTTTTTACATGTTTTTAATTTGTCTTTTGCTTGTGTTTTGTGTTTGAGTTTGCATCATGTGTTTGCTTTTTGTGTTTTATTTTGCATGTATGTTTGTGCACTGTAAAATTTTTCGTTGTGAATTTACAATAAATAATTGGATAAATTTTGCATGACTTTCACAGTAAGGATTACAGCAATATACTGTAATTTTATATCTGTGATATTACAATGCATTGTTGTAAAAGCACAACTGTATACTGTAACTTCACAGGTTCAATGACAAAGCAATTACTGTCATATTACAGTACATTACTGGGGAATTACAACCTTTTGCTGTGCATCATTACAACAAGGCCCTGTACTTTTACAGTGTGTACTGTGAAAGTAATGTACAAGTTGACAATAATTTACATGTACAATGTACACTGTGGAAGTCATGATAAAATTGTCCAGTAACTTACTGTAGAAGTAATGCAGATGAAGCTTCCATTTAAATGTTCTACAAAGAAACACTGTTATTTTACAAATCATTAAAATAAAAAACCTTCAATAAAGTGTCAAAGCATGCTCAAGGTGGAAAATTAAGTTTTATTTAAAAGACAAAATACAAAGTCTACACAAATGTCACATAAAATTAAAAATTTTTTTAGAAATATATTTTTAAAACATATTTTTAAAGACATACAGCACAATTACATTTAAAATACTACGCTGATGAAGAACATGGAACGGTTTCATCAGAATGTTTAATTAAATATATTCAACTTAAGCCAACCTTACTTCTAGAGAAAATATTTCATGATAATTTACTCACCCCCATGTAATCTAAGATGTTCATGTCTTTCTTCAAGTCGAAAAGAAATTAATAAAAGTAGAGGAAAACCTTTCAGGATTTTTCTCCATATAGTGGACTTCAATGAGAACCAATGGGTTGAAGGTTCAAATTTCAGTTTCAATACAGTGTTCAAAGGGCTTTACAAGTTCCCAGTGACCCTTATTCCTTGGCTGGGATCATGTAGAGCCCTTTGAAGCTGCATTGTAATTTGGACCTTCAACCCGTTGGCTCCAATCGAAATATGGAGAAAAATTCTGGAATGTTTTCCACAAAAACCTTTTCGACAGACAGAAGAAAGACATGAAAATCTTGGATGACACAGGGTGAGTAAATTAGTAAATCAGCAGGAAATACTTATATTGGAAATGAACTAGTCCTTTAAAACAGAATAAATACTAAACCAATATATCTACAAGATTGTCAAGATTAATTTAACAATTTTATTAGTTTCAGATGTAAATTTAGATTATCATTGAATTTTTCATAAACCGTTCTTCAGAGTTGACTAACTAAACATGCATTTCTATCTTATCCACATTATTTAACACCTGAAATAATTTTAATTCAGTTATGTCTATCTTTTGCTCTAGTGTTTCAATGAGTAATATCAGTTTACATTTCTAAACATTAATTTTGCCATTAAAGGGATAGTTCACCCAAAAATGAAAATTTGATGTTTATCTGCTTACCCCGAGGGCATCCAAGATGTAGGTGACTTTGTTTCCTCAGCAGAACACAAACGAAGATTTTTAATGAAAACCGGTGCAGTCTGTCAGTCATTTAATGGAGGTGGATGGGCACCAAACCTTTAAAAGTAAACAAAATCATGCACAGACAAATCCAAATTACACCCTGCGGCTAGTGACAATACACTGATGTCCTAAGACACGAAACGATCAGATTTTGTGAGAAATTGAACAGTATTTATATAATTTTTTACCTTTTTACCTGTCCTGAGCACGAGCTTTGCATTTGGATCGTTACATGTGAACGTGCTCTGACATAGTATACGCAAATGCAGTAAGGGGAAATCGGTTAAAAGTCCAAGATGAGTTTGCGCAAACAAACGTAATCTTTTAGCTTTGAATCGGTTTGAACAATCAGGAGAAGCGCACTGTGCACTGTGTAAACAATGAGTGTCGTATATATGTGACCAATCGCTTCCGGCGTTTGCGTATTCTACGTCAGAATGCGTTCACATGTGACGAGCCGGAAGGTAAACTCGTGCTCAGGACAGAGGGACGTGGATGTGTATCAAAGGTAAAAAATGATATAAATACTGTTCAGTTCCTCGCAAAAAACGATCGTTTCGTGTCTTAGAACATCAATGTATCGTCACAAGCCGCAGGGTGTAATTTGGATTTGTCTGTGTATGTTTTTCTTTACTCTTAAAGATTTGGTAACCATTGACTGCCATTATATGACTGACAGGCTGCACCAGTTTTCATTAAAAATCTTCGTTTGTGTTTTGCTGAGGAAACAAAGTCACCTACATCTTGGATGCCCTGGGGGTAAGCAGATAAACATAAAATTTTCATTTTTGGGTGAACTATCCCTTTAATTGTAATAATCCAGTGAGATTTTTGTCTAACAACAGCCAGTGCTCTACACAGAAATCTATTCTCATCATCATCCAGTCTGCCTAGAATGACATAAAGACACAGAACAAACTGACACATTAAATCTAGAAGAACAGTGGCAACGTCTCTAATATGCTTCAAGAGATCCACCTGCAAAGCTCCCTGAAAAACTATCTGCAAGTGCACCTAGTGCAAAATCTGCTTTAAACACAAAATGATGGTCACACCAAATGTTGACATTTATGATATTTTTGACAACATTCTCACTTTAAAGAATTTTTACACAAGTGCCTAAAACGTTTAACAGTACTGCTTTGCAGGTAGGTTTCTTTAAGCATATTGGAGATGTTGCCACAGTTCTTCTGGAGATGAGATCAGACCTCTGTGTGAAGCATTGTCTGTTTTCATACTCCTTGTGTCACTGATTATTATAATCAATGGCAAAATGAATACTTGGAAATGTAAACTGATATTTCATACTGACTGATAACAAATGATAGAAATAGCTGAGTTTAGACCATTAGTTTAGCTAGTGAAAATACTAGTGTTCTAATAATTTTGGGCACCACTGTAGCTCTGATAATAAATGTAGTGTGATAATAAGTAAAACCAAAACATACAACAAAAGGTCCATGACTCTACACCAGAAGTGACAGACACACCAGATAAAGAGCAGTCCTCCTCCAAATGGCCAGTAATCAGCTGGATCAGCTGGGGGTAAAAAAATATAGAAAAAAGATTATGTCAGAGGACACCTGTATTGTCTGGTATTAAAATGAAGGACAAATCCAGATGATCCAGATGATCTGGATGTTCATTCCTAAAACTTCTGGATCATAATGTGGAAACACACAAGCAATCAATTAAATTCATATTAATTAGTTTGATAAAACAATATCTACTTACTGACAGACTTTGGCTTGCAAAAATGTGCTCACCAGCTCCATACCAAATCTGCACAGTTGATCCAAAATCCTGGATTGCATATACCGTATATATATACCGTACTATATGTCATATAGTATTCTTCTCCGAAGAGCCCAAGGATCATGCTTTCAGCCAGGTCCTCTCTCTGTCAAATGAGTTCACATAACAGTGTTCTCAGATTACTCATTTAAAAGTTCTGTCACTTTTGTGAGTTTGAACTTAAAACTAGCATGGGTGGGCGATATGACCATATTATTTCACAGTATATAATGTTTTATTTCAGCAATAGTAATATAACACAATATGGTTATTTTTGATATTTTATTTCATTCAACATAAGATCAAAGTAGCAAATTACAAAGAATATGGCTAATACTAAGGTAAGTTAAGTACATTTAGTGATTTCCTCTTTAGTATTTTGTTGTTTGATTATAATTAAGACCGACTGCTGGTAATGTTAGGCTAAATTATATTGCTGCAACTTTAAGAATAAAATGCACAGATCCCGTACACTGACACCTAACAGGGTTTCCACCTAAATGTTATTCTTGACTCGAAACATTAGCGACTGTGTTTAGGTCAAGTACATCTTGAAAAATACTGTATTTGACTATTCAAGTGAGGTGCGGCTTTCTTTCACTTCATATAATCGGCAAGACATACATCAAATACCGCCTAGCTGCAGCTAACAGTATTAACGTTAGCTCATACTAACAAAACACAGTAACACACACTGGTGAGATACTAAGATATGTAATCGTGATTACCATTTCACTTCGATGCACTGTATCTTGATGTAACTGAACTTTGTATAATGTTAATAGTAAAAGGTACTTACCTTTTGCGGTTTGCATGTCCTTTAGCTGCTGGTAAAAGTCCATATTCGCGTTTGTTTGTTCTCAATCTTCATTTCACAACCAAAACTCGCTCAAAATATAAATGAAACAGTCAGACGTAAAATAATCCATGTGAAAGTCATTACTAGAGGAGCGAAGCAGACTGCAACAGAAGCCGATCAGCAGCATATTCAAATTTAACTGGGAAACGCGCCCTTGCTAGTCATTGGCCAGAATAATAATGTTCAACGCTATGTCATGTGACTTCCCAGGGCAAATTACAATACAATATTTCACTGTAATAATACTGTTTAATGCTGTGATATCCTTATTTTTTTCACTGTGTTGCTGTGATATTACAGACCTTGTTGTGATATAACAGCAGGTTTTAGATTGCAAGATTTTACTGTAAAATAAGAGTTAAATGCTGTAAAATCCAAGGATACTGTAGTTTTTACAGGTATTCATTGGGATATTACAGGGAAACTTAATTACAACAAGTTACTGTAAAATAATACTGTTAATTATTGTGAAATGCTGGTAATTTCTAACAGTGTGTTTTAGTCTGCATGATTGTGTTTTGTGTTTGAGTTTGCATCATGTGTTCGCTTTTTTGTTTTTAGTTTGCATGTTTGTTTGTGTTTTGTGTTTGAGTTTGAGTTTGTGTCATGTGTTTGCATGTTTGTGTTTTAGTTGCATGTATGTTTGTGTTTTAGTTTGCTTTTTGTGTTTTGCTTTTTGTGTTTTGCTTTTTGTGTTTTATTTTTCATGTTTGTTTGTGTGAGTGTTTGTGCTTGAGTCACTTTTTAGGTTGAAATGTTTATAGGACTTATCAGATCACAAATTTGTATAATAATTTGGATATTACACTGATATAACAACGTAAATGTGATTTATGATGAAATGTCTTGAGTCCTACTATAATAATTTAGATGACTTACAATATTTTATTACAAATGGAAGTATGTTGAACTTTTTGTGTGATGGGTAGGTGTTCACTTTGTAGAGTACAAAAACTTTATAAAAATATAGTAAATGATGTTTATTAAAAAATATAGAAATAGAGAAAGTTTACCGTGATTGGGCAGGTTAAGGGGGTAATACAGTTTCAAATTGACATGTCCAGGCATGTCCAGGGCACCATAATCCTTATAGTTTGGTCTGTTAAAATACATTTTTCCCTTTACTTATTTTGACATTGCTGGCTCCCCATTACTATATTTACTGCTACCTAAAAACTAGTGTAAATGTTTTGCTTTGATTTATCTCATGTGTGATCACATCGTTTATATTCATTTCTTTTTATAGAAAAGGATAAGACTTGAAGGACTGAATGTGTACATGATTAAGCTACACTGTTGGGCCCAAGTGTTATCATTTATATTTTAAAACATTACAGAAAGACTTTGTTGATATATTTCATCGTGCGGTTATGGATAAAATAAAAGACTAAAGTGTTTGTGTGAGTGTTTGTGCTTGTGTAGATTACACGCGTGTCTAGATAAAAAATCATAATATCGATGAATAACGGGGTAGAAATTATGGAGAAAGTGTTTTTCCTACGTCTGGGCATGTATGCATGTAAGACAGGGGGGAAAGGTCAAAAGGTCATTAATCATTCTTGACAGTCGGGCTCCCTATCAACTACTGTCATTGTCTCAGAGTCACTCATTGGGCGCACCACAAAATATATTCTGTGCAGCTTTCTCTGAAGACAATAGGATCTATATATATATATATATATATGTGTGTGTGTGTGTGTGTGTGTCTGTGTGTGTCTGTGTGTGTATATGTGTGTATATGTGTACCTGGTATTCATCACGTTGTGGGGACCAAATGTCCCCACAAGGATAGGAATACCAGTAGATTTTGACCTTGTGGGGACATTTCTCAGGTCCCCATGAGGAAACAGGCTTATAAATCATACACAATGAGTTTTTTTTGAGTAAGTAAAAGTGTGCACAATCTCCTGTTAGGGCTAGGTTTAGGTGTAGGGTAGGTGTAGGGCGATAGAAAGTACGGTTTGTACAGTATAAAAACCATTACGCCTATGGCATGTCCCCATAAAACATGTAAACCCAACATGTGTGTGTGTGTGTGTGTGTGTGTATATATATATATATATATATATATATATATATATATATATATATATATATATATATATATATATATATATATATATGAAGAAAGATGAGCGTACAGCATGTAAAGTGTTTTTTTATATATTTCTTAAGAATCCACAAGTACCTTTTGGGCCACTTTTTTCTAAAAGAAAGGAAAAAAACAGCATGCAACTTAGATTGATAATTTAAGCTATATTAATACATTTATGATTTGTTGAGTCCCTTTCTGAACTTTTGGAGCTATGGGGGTGTGGAGCTGCCCTAGTATTTTGAATCAGTTTGTGTTCTTCATACGGTGGACTTTAATAATTACTGAGGCTCTTGTAAGTGCTAGTGGTACAGCCCAGAGACACAGAGAGACCCACTCTAATCTCTAAACACAGTAAATGCTGCTTCTGAACTAAACACACATTTCCCAACCATGCTTTTAGCTCACAGACCCATAACTGAGCATCATGGGTCATATTCAACTGTTTGTGTGTATATAGTTGAGTGGCTCTGCTCGTATATTCACAGATTTAAGTGTTAGAATATTTTCATCAGACAGTTAGAACAATGAATCTGAACTCAGACATGTCTGTGTTTTTACCATATAGAAATGCCATGTCTTATTTGAAAATGTGAATGTATGACTCACTTTGCAATAAAATTAGCTATATTTTCTCAGTCCATTAGGCAGATGCTTTTAAGATCTGCAGAACCATTTGCCTTTTTCTCGCTTAAGCACTTATATACACTTATTTTGATAAAGTCCTGATAACCCTCTGATAACTGATAACGTGTCACAATCCTGTCTAGTCTGCCCTGTGTTTTGGTGTAGGACTTTCATGTTGAAGTGATTTGTTTTGTTCCCCGTGTTCTCTTCATGTGTTTTAGTTCCTGTTCTTTCCATTTCCGTGTCTGCTTGTTAGCTCCCATGGTTTCCCTTGTTTGTTTCCATGATTACCCATCAAATGCTATGTGGAGGAGTTCCTTTTGTATAGCCACCTTGTGCCTGGTGGTGAGGCTATGATAAAATACTGTTTCTGTAGTGGACTGGATCCAATTATTAGGCTCAATCTACCAAAAGAAGACCCCGGCTGGACCCTAGCACAGTTTATTGACTTTGTCATGTAGTTTTGTGAATCTCTTTTTACAGTGGGGGAGGTTGAGAAGGAAAGTACTTCTAAACATTTTTAGGAGGGGGCAGCAGGGGGCAAGCTCCGGTGGCCAAGAAGCTTGACCATCCATGGATTCCAGTGTACCCCACACTAAGGATCGCAAACCCAGTGTTGGTAGTATCTTTCACACCTGAGCCTCTCCACAAAATGTCCGGCAGTCCAGAGCATCTTTGTAACATGGCCGCCGTTTCTGAGTCTCCTCCCGTCATGGCCAACCAAGATGGCCGCCCTTCCATAGTCTCTCCCCAAGATAGCCGCCAGCTCAGTGTCTCATCCCAGGATGGCCGCCAGTTCAGAGTCTCTTCCTAAAATGGGCCACAACCCAGAACCACTGCACAAGATGGCCATCATGGCAGAGCCTCCAGCTGGTATGGATGTCAAGTCACAGGCTTCAGCCATCACGGATGTCATAAGGCTGGTTTCCAGTGTGGCGGACCCACATCTAATGTTGGTGCAAGCTGCCTTCCTCCCAAGAGCCTCAACACTGTTCTCACAGAGACTGTTTCCCTAATCTCAGTGCTCCCTGTAATGGCAGTCGCCATTCTGTGTGTTTGGGCTACACATTGCTCTGTTCCCACTCCAGTCTGTGAATCTGCTGCAGAGCTCGCTCCAGTCCTTGAAACCACCCCAGTTCCTCCCAAGGTGGCAGCTTCCACTGCAGAACCTCCCAAGTCAACGCTGTCCACTCCAGCTCTTCCTGAGGTGGGCAGCTGCCACTGCAAAACCTACCGAGTTGGCGGTCTCCGCTTTTGAATTTTCTGCCTGTCCTGTTACGATCAATGAGGCCACCCGTGACCCTCTCAACCTGTCCTGTCACGGATATGGAGGCTATTTGTGAACTCTCTGCGTGCCTTGTTACAGCCACAGAGGCCACTGTTAACCTCTCTGTGCTCTCTGTTCCAGTTCTACCTGATCCTCCTTGGTCTCTTACATCATCAGTTCCACCCTGGTGGTCATTCGCTTCACCGTGGGGAACTATGTATCAGTCTGCTCCACTCTGGTGTTCTTCAGCTCCACACTGGTGCTTTTCAGCTTCTCCCTGGTGCTCTTTGACTGTGCCTGCTCCACTCTGGTGCTCTTCAGCTCCACCTTCCCCACCTTGGTGCTCTTCAGCTCTGCCCTGGCTCCCTGCTTCGCCAGCTCTGCCTTAGTCTCCAGGTCCTCTAGCCGCACATGGACCTGGCCCTCCATCCCTCCTCCTGTTCCATCTCCACTCCACCACCCTCCTGGACTGTTGCCTTGAATTTGGAGTGTCTAGAAGCTGCTTCTTCAAGGGGTGGCTCTGTCACATTCCTGCTTTGGTGTAGGACTTGTGTTGAAGTGTTTTGCTTTGTTCCCTGTGTTTTCTTCTTGTGTTCCGTTCCTTCCAGCCCCTTTTGTTAGCATCTATGGTTACCCTTGTTTGTTTCCATTGTTACTTATTGGTTTCTCCCCCTTGTTACCTTATTATCCCCTGTATTTACAGCCCTATTATTTTCTTTGTTGGTTTGTCAGTTGTTGAATGCCTGTGATGGTTGTTCTCTGCTCTTGCCTGAGTGAATTGTTGTACCCATGTTGGATTATCTGCTGCTTCCTGAATTGATATTAAACTCCTGCACATAGATCCTCATCTCAGTTTGCCTCAGCTTGTCTCTGCAATGTTACAACATGACAGAAAAATAAACTGAAGATTTCTGTAAAAAGCATCATTTTCGCCAGATATGCTATTTAAGTTGTACAAATGTGGTGGATATTATTACATAGACTGGAATGATTTGTGATATTGCACAGTATTTTTTTATCTGCCACTTGAAACACATTACCACTGATAAACCGATCAGTTTCTACAATACATTAAATATGAAAAAAAACTCTTTAATTAGTAGTAAATGTTAATAGGTTATCAATGTTATACACATTAATTTTAGGGGTGGAACTTGTAACTTCCCTGTGTAACTTTTTGTTACTTTACTAAGTGACCAGACAACAACGTTTTTACTGTTTTTATTATTATTTATTTATTTATTGTAATTCTTCTCTGCAGACCCTTTCAAGCTCAGTAGGTTCGATTGAGGCTGTTGACAGCCATTTTTTTGTTTTTCCAAAGATGTTTGGGTTGGGTTTAAGTCCACTATAGTTTGTTTATCCCCAGTGCCTTTACAGAGTTTGTGCTCACGGTCATTGCTTTATTGGGAGGTGAACCTTCTGCCAAGTCTGAGGTTCTGAGTGATCTGAATCAGGTTTTCATTAATGATATCTCTGTATTTTGCTAGTTTGAGCATTCCTTATACACTGACAAGTCTCCTGGTCCTTGTCGCAAAAAAAAAAAAAAACGCCCCCACAGGATGATGCTGCCATCACCATGCTTCACCATTAGGATGCTATTTTGCGGGTAATGTGGTGTGTTTGTGTTGTTCTGCTGCTATGTTTTCCTTACTTCTTTTGGGGTATGTGGTTGTGTATGTGTGAGTGTGTGTTTGTGTGTTTCTGAATTGTATTGTGTCTCAGAGTATGTTTTATGTATCTCTCTCTCTCAGTGTGGTTGTGTGTGTGTGTGTGTGTGTGTGTGTGTGTGTGTGTGTGTGTGTGTGTGTGTGCGTGCGTGCGTGCGTGCGTGTGTGTGTGAGAGACTAGTGACTCATCCTCAATATATCTGCTTCCTGTTCCTCTGGCTGTCTGTCCCTGAGCTCTTAGTCCTATATGCTGTGATTGGCTGCGTCTTTGCTCTGCTCCTTTGACAAGCAGACTGATGAGAGTCCTGATGACCCGTCAAGGCTTGTCATTGTCTGATTCCCACTTATGCATAAAAATATGTATATGAGATACATATATGAGCCTGGTACTGAATCTTATGTGTCTGTCAGTGTCCTTGGAGAGTAATTAAGATGAAACAGAGTATTTTACTGTGGAGTGGGACTAGAAGAAACCAGAGAGCATATTAAAGGGCCCAGCTGTTTATTCTTCTATCATTTTGTGAACCGTGCTTGTTGTTTTTTTCTGAGAGGTTTTCAGGGGAGTGCTCAATGATGCAATTTAAACATAGGTCTGTGAGCTTTTTGTGCAAGCAAATGTGTGCAGAACTGCTGTGCTTTTGGTTGTCACTTAACAATGGCACAATTTTATAAAAAAAATAAATAAATTGTGAAACAAGTGAAACATGTTTGATCGAATTTGAGGTTTTCACAAAAACATGTCCATTAACAGGGACTTGCTACCACCTACTGGCAGTTTTATTGTCATTTGTTTAGCTATGACAGGCCTAAACCAGCCAAGATGCCAGCACAAAAACCCATTCAGCCAAATTAAAAAAAAAAAAAAAAATTCAGGCCCCAGAAGGAAAACAGCGTATAACTGACTAACAAAGTTTGTAATCCTTGTGTAAAATTACCCACAGACCCCTGCCTCACCAAAAATAAATAAATAAATAAATAACCACAACACCCCCCCCCCTGGATTTTTTTTTACAATTTGACTACTGCTATTTGATTATTTGTTTTTAATAGCAAAGATAAAATAACTAAAATAACTATATTATGATTAATATAATTATTATTAATAAAATAATTGCATTGTGATGCATCAAGAATTGTTTTATAATCAAATTGTGTGGCTAGAGAAGATTGACACCTCTAGTCACAATAAAGCCTTCTGTGTTGGCTGAGCCGATCCTCCCTATATGCAAAATATGCAAGCTGCGTAGGGCCCCCTTGCCCTCAAAAGACTAAGTGAAACACGATGTGTTTCATTCATTTATAACCATCGACAAACCCCTCCCTCCCCCCTGCTGAAACAGTTCTGCATAGGACCCCCAGAAGTCTAGGATTGTGTTGGGTCAAAAAAAAAACAAAAAAAAAACATGCAGTGCATTGTGGTATCATAGAGAAAAAACTGTTTGGTGGTATTACCAGAGATTTTAAGGTATGGTTGCTAGGTGAGTTTCTTTTGTAACCTTCTGAAAGCTTTAACTAGTATTTTTCTTAAAATTGACTTTGCTGACTCTGTCGATTTTAAACAGGTGTAGCACAAGTGTAGTAATTTTTTGTCTGATTCAAACAAATCATTTTTGAAAATTTGCTCATTGTGACTCATTATGGCAGCATATATTTTTAGCACATTGATATGGATGTATTATTAAGGGAGATGTTTACTTCCAAAACAAATTCCAGTTCATGACAGTTAGGGTAGGTTGAAAAACTCCTATCTCATTTTCTTCTCCAACTTAAAAATCCTACATTGCTGTTTTACCTTTTTTTTATATAAAGGGCGTTGTAACGCGGGACTCAACGACAGCGTGTAAGATCCAAACGCTAGCTTTATTTAACAGATCGTAGTCAAGACAGGCAGGGTCGATATCCAAACAAACAGTAACACAAAGGCAAAACAATAGCGTAACAGCTGTGACAGCTGTAACGTGACTTGACTTGGCCAGAGCATCAGCTGTAATGTGACTTGACTTGGCAGGGACTGTAGCTGTAACGTGACTTGACCTGGCAGGAACAGCAGCTGTAACGTGACTTGTCCTGGCAGGAACAGCAGCTGTAACGTGACTTGGCTTGGCAGGAACAGCAGCTGTAATGTGACTTGACCTGGCAGGAACAGCAGCTGTAGCGTGACTTATCCTGGCAGGAACAGCAGCTGTAACGTGACTTGGCTTGGCAGGAACAGCAGCTGTAATGTGATTTGACCTGGCAGGAACAGCAGCTGTAACGTGACTTGTCCTGGCAGGAACAGCAGCTGTAACGTGACTTGGCTTGGTACCAACAGCAGCTGTAATGTGACTTGACTGAGGAACCTCATCTGTAAGGGCAGCCATGATAGATGCAAACTCTGGAGCAGGAGACATGACGTGAACAGGCTGTAGCTTGACTGAAGTGGCATAAGCAGGTACTGGCTTGGCTGACGTGAGTTTAGGGAGACCAGCTGCTCGAGCCAATAGCAGCGGTGGGTCCTCCACGCTAGACACCAACCACCTCGAAACAGAGTTGACATGAAGTGCAGATGTAGCAGCCATTTTGTGTACAAGGTCCGACGCGACCGCCATCTTGTGCAGTGGCTCTGGCGTGGCTGTCATCTTGAGCGCAGGCTCGGGGCTGGCAGCCATCTGGCGCACAGGCTTTGGGATGGCGGCCACCTTGGCAACAGGCTCTGGCGTGGCGGCCATCTTGTGAACAGACTCTGGAATGGCGGCCATCTTGTGAAGTGGCTCTGGAGCGGCAGGCATGGCGTAAGCAGGCCCAGGAGTGGCAGGCATGGCGTGAGCAGGCTGTAGCTTGGCAGGCGTGATGTACGCAGGATTTGGTGTGACTTGAGCAGGCTTTGGCTAGGCAGGCATGACGTGAGCAGGCTGTGACACGTGAATAATTCCAGTCATGGCGGTTAAGTGTGGAGAATGAGGAGAGGCAGATACTGGGGAATAGCAGGGTTCCTCATCAGCTATTCCCACAGTAAATGAGGAACCACTCAATCGAGATTTTAAGGTATGGTTGCTAGGTGAGTTTCTTTTGTAACCTTCTGAAAGCTATAACTAGTATTTTTCTTAAAATTGACTTTGCTGACTCTGTCGATTTTAAACAGGTGTAGCACAAGTGTAGTAATTTTTTGTCTGATTCAAACAAATCATTTTTGAAAATTTGCTCATTGTGACTCATTATGGCAGCATATTTTTAGCACATTGATATGGATGTATTATTAAGGGAGATGTTTACTTCCAAAACAAATTCCAGTTCATGACAGTTAGGGTAGGTTGAAAAACTCCTATCTCATTTTCTTCTCCAACTTAAAAATCCTACATTGCTGTTTTACCTTTTTTTTATATAAAGGGCGTTGTAACGCGGGACTCAACGACAGCGTGTAAGATCCAAACGCTAGCTTTATTTAACAGATCGTAGTCAAGACAGGCAGGGTCGATATCCAAACAAACAGTAACACGAAGGCAAAACAATAGCGTAACAGCTGTGACAGCTGTAACGTGACTTGACTTGGCCAGAGCATCAGCTGTAATGTGACTTGACTTGGCAGGGACTGTAGCTGTAACGTGACTTGACCTGGCAGGAACAGCAGCTGTAACGTGACTTGGCTTGGCAGGAACAGCAGCTGTAATGTGACTTGGCTTGGCAGAAACAGCAGCTGTGATGTGACTTGACTTGGCAGGAACAGTAGCTGTAACGTGACTTGGCTTGGCAGGAACAGCAGCTGTGATGTGACTTGACTTGGCAGGAACAGTAGCTGTAATGTGACTTGACCTGGCAGGAACAGCAGCTGTAACGTGACTTGTCCTGGCAGGAACAGCAGCTGTAACGTGACTTGGCTTGGCAGGAACAGCAGCTGTAATGTGACTTGACCTGGCAGGAACAGCAGCTGTAACGTGACTTGTCCTGGCAGGAACAGCAGCTGTAACGTGACTTGGCTTGGCAGGAACAGCAGCTGTAATGTGATTTGACCTGGCAGGAACAGCAGCTGTAACGTGACTTGTCCTGGCAGGAACAGCAGCTGTAACGTGACTTGGCTTGGTACCAACAGCAGCTGTAATGTGACTTGACTGAGGAACCTCATCTGTAAGGGCAGCCATGATAGATGCAAACTCTGGAGCAGGAGACATGACGTGAACAGGCTGTAGCTTGACTGAAGTGGCATAAGCAGGTACTGGCTTGGCTGACGTGAGTTTAGGGAGACCAGCTGCTCGAGCCAATAGCAGCGGTGGGTCCTCCACGCTAGACACCAACCACCTCGAAACAGAGTTGACATGAAGTGCAGATGTAGCAGCCATTTTGTGTACAAGGACCGACGCGACCGCCATCTTGTGCAGTGGCTCTGGCGTGGTTGTCATCTTGAGCGCAGGCTCGGGGCTGGCAGCTATCTGGCGCACAGGCTTTGGGATGGCGGCCACCTTGGCAACAGGCTCTGGCGTGGCGGCCATCTTGTGAACAGACTCTGGAATGGCAGCCATCTTGTGAATAGGCTTTGGGATGGCGGCCATCTTGTGAAGTGGCTCTGGAGCGGCAGGCATGGCGTAAGCAGGCCCAGGAGTGGCAGGCATGGCGTGAGCAGGCTGTAGCTTGGCAGGCGTGATGTACGCAGGCTTTGGTGTGACTTGAGCAGGCTTTGGCTAGGCAGGCATGACGTGAGCAGGCTGTGACACGTGAATAATTCCAGTCATGGCGGTTAAGTGTGGAGAATGAGGAGAGGCAGATACTGGGGAATAGCAGGGTTCCTCATCAGCTATTCCCACAGTAAACGAGGAACCACTCAATCGGAGAGCAAAGTCAATATACTGCTCAAGGGTAGCAGGGCCATTGCTGTTGGGCATTAGAAAATTTAAGCAGTCCACAAGTCCATTCCGGAATATACCCTTCAGAGCAGTGTCATTAAAAGCCACCAAATGGCACAGTCCACAAAAGTCCTGAATGTAATATTCAATAGACCGGGTTACCTTGGCGGAGACAGAAGAGGCGTGATGCTGGATCCATGATGATCTGTGTACTAAAAGCCGCTGGATCTTTGGTAGGCGAAGTATTTCTGTAACGCGGGACTCAACGACAGCGTGTAAGATCCAAACGCTAGCTTTATTTAACAGATCGTAGTCAAGACAGGCAGGGTCGATATCCAAACAAACAGTAACACGAAGGCAAAACTATAGCGTAATCTACAAAAACAGGCAGAGTCCAAAAACCAGAGAGGGCAGTCCAAAAGTAGCAAATAAACAATGAAACAAGGAAAAACTATGGCAATGGAAACAGAACAAAACAATGGCAAAACTATGACAAGAACAATGAAACAAAACCATGGCAAAAACAAGGCAATGGCAATGGGAAAGCGCTTAGTAGAGTCCGCACAGCAAAACAATACTTCGCAATGTCTGTTTGGTAATGGCTACCAAACAGGAAGTAACCAACAAGGCAGCAGAGGGAGCAGCAACAGTCAGAGTGAGTAAGGACTCCCTCTGCTGGCCTGGCGTTACAGGCGTTTGATCTTTTTTGCACGTTCATTTTGTAAACACTGGGTCGGTACTTCTGCAGTGATGTACGACAATTTTTAAGTTGAATTTTTTTTTAGAAAATAACAGATAAGATAAGACCATTCTTCCTTGGCTGGGATAGTTTAGAGCCCTTTGAAGTTAAACATAATAGAAACATAAAATAGTGTAATGAAGACCAAGTTCCAGTAAAATTATGTGTTTTCATAATTTTCTATGATACCTTTAAGTCCATCATTATGTGTATTTTGGTGTGATTGAGTGGTATTTTCTCTTTGCAAGGGTTCTTCAGGATGCTATAGTTCTAAATGGAACCATTACTACATGTAAAGAACCGTTAAAGAACCAGCTTTTTTTGGAGTGTACAGTAATAGAGTTCTTGCCCCAAATCATCGTCACCAATTAATGCTAGGAATTTTTTCCATGAATATTGCTTTAATGTTTGTGTGTATTTTCATGTCTGTTTAAAGAAAAAGTGAGCTTTAAATTGTTTAAATAAATACAAACATGCTCTGTTTTTTTTTTTGTTTTTTTTTTTGAGGCAGAGCAAGTCATTACATTTAGATGAAATGTTCTGAACTTGTTTTCTTTGTAATAACCAGGGACGCATTAACACATGGGCCTACCAGGCATGTGCCCAGGGGACCCACCCGAACCCCACCACCGGAATGCAATTTCAACCGAGGGGGGCCTTTACATTGGTCTGTGTCCAGGGCACTGCTGCATCATAATCTGTCCTTGGTAACAACATACACTAACAAATGATGCACACCAAAACGAGCAATGTGCATTTGTTTAGTTTGGAATCTTCTTGATGAGTAACTTGTCATGTTAACTCAACTTTATTTCTATAACACTTACAGATCAAATACAGATCAATACAGTTCAAAGCAGCTTCTCTGAGATAAACAGGAAAACAGTTAAGTGTTGGTTGTGTTCAGATAGGCCTGCACGATGAATCATATTTTAATCATGATCACAGTTTCTGGTTCTCTTGATTTATTAATTATAATCATGTCAGTGACTGTAGCACTATGTATTCATGTGGAAAGCATAAAGAACATCATATTCTGACATCAAGATTAACATGCACATTGGCAGCTTTTGATACAGTGGCAGCAATATTGTCAACAGAAACTTTTTCAAACAGGTAAAAATCAGATGCTTTGATCAGAAATCTACTTATAATAATCTAAAAAATAGTAATTTAGGAATACCTAATTAGCATGCCAATAATTTTCAATGATGAAAATGGTGTATTGCACACTGAATTTCCATATGTCACATTAGGATAAAGATAAATAAATAATAAAATGACAAGTCCAAACATTCATGTTCAACACCAGCCAAAAATGCCATTTAATTTAGTCCCATCTGTCTTTGGATTGTATCATCACAAAGCAGCTTATTTGTTACATTCCAAGCTCCAAAGTACATCCCCCGTGGTATTGTGTCATTGAGGCAAATGGTTTATAGACTGCTGTGTGCTCTTGTATTTCAAATATGCATGTGCAAGCTGACGTTTTTTGTCTGCTTGTGAATGCATCAGTGAATGTCAGAATGTTTCCTTGTTTGTGTCTGAGTGTGTTTCTGTGTGTGCTTTCTGTCATTGTCTCGTCCCCCAGTACTTTTTTGATTTGACAAAGTGTGACAGGAGCCTCACCGATGATGTGCCTTAATATAGATCTGAGAATGTGTGTGTGAATGTTATTATGTGTCGTGTTATTTGTGAATGAATCACAACCAGAGGGTGTATAAACATCCATTGACCTCAATGCACCTTTCATTTCTCTGTACTAGTTTAGCAAACTAAGGCCCAAAACACTCTTAGCGCTGCCAGTTGGAATAATATAGATTTTTGTGTGTTTGTGTGTGTGTTTTCGGAAGAACTCTCTTATGTTCACCAAGGCTGCATTTATTTTAAAAATACAGTAAAATAAGTAATATTGTGAATATTTAAAACATTTGTTTTTTAGTTTATGTGTATGTATATATATTACAAAGTAATGTATGTATGTATATTACAAAGTTTGAAACCATTTACAATTTTCTATATTTCTGCATAAATATGATGCAAAACATTATCAGATTTTCATTTAAGTCCTGAAAGTAGACAAAGAAAACTCAATCAAACAAGTGAGAGAAAATATTTTCTTTGTCATTTATTTATTAAAACAAAAAAAAAATTAACCAGTGTTACGTATCTGTGTGTTGCAAAAGTATGTGAATCTCTTGGATTAGCAGTTAATTTAAAGGTGAAATTAGAGTCCATCTCTGCAGATGTGTTTTCAGTCAGTGCAATGACTATCAAATGTCAGTGTGACCTGTTTTATTCAAAGAACAGAGATCTATCAAAGTCTGATCATGTTTGTGGAAGTGAATCATGTCATGAACAAAGGAGATTACTGAGGTCCTCGGAAAAGAGTTGCTCATCAGGCTAGAAAAGGTTACAAAACTATCTCTAAAGAGTTTGGATTCCACAAATCCACGGTCAGACAGATTGTGTACAAATGGAGGAAATTCAAGACCGCTGTTACCTTCCTGAGAAGTGGTTGACCAACAAAGATCACTCCAAAGCAGAACATGTAATTGTCTGCAAGGTTGCAAAAGTTCCCAGGGTAACTTCTCACTTTGGCTAATGTTAAAGTTCATGAGTCCACCATCAGGAGAACACTGAGCAACCAATGGTGCACATGGCAGAGTTGCAAAAAGAAAGCCACTGTTCTCCAAAAAGAACATTGCTTGCTAAAGATCATGTGGACAACCCGAGGACTATTAGAGGATGGTTTAATGGATGGATGAAACCAAAATTGATCTTGGTATAAATGAGAAGCTATTATTTTCAGAGAAAAGAACACACTGCAGCTTAAGAATCCTATCCCATCTCTGAAACATGGTGGTGGTAGTACCTTGGCTTTGGCCTGTTTTGCTGCATCTTGGCCAGGACAGCCTGCCATCATTGATGGAACAATGAATTCTGAATTATTCCTGCAAATTCTGAAGGAAAACTTCAGGACACCTGTTTAAGAGTCTCAAGAGAACATGGGTCATGCAGCAAGATAACAAACCCAAGCACAACCTGTCACGTATTGGTCGTCTTGTCATTAACTCTTGCACTACACATCATGGACTTCATTCCCCACAAGTCACTGCACTAATCACTGCATTCACCTGCTCCTTGTTTCTCACTGCACTGATTACCGCTCACAGCTGCACCTCATCACACTGACTGCATTTAAGCTTCTCACACACACAGCCACCTGGCAAAGTCTTATTGTTCCGTATGGTCTTTATTTCCGAGCGTTTCTTTCCGTGCTTGTTTTCCCGTGTATTTGATTCCTGGACTCCCTCCCGTGTTTGATTCTTGTTGCCAGCCCCGACCTTTCTGCCTGTTTTTTGACGACGATTTCTGCCTGCCCCTTTGTGTTTGTTTTGTTGAATAAATGCTGCAAATGGATCCGAACGTCTCTGACCCTCCTTGTGACACAACCCAAGTCCTTCTAGCAATGAATGTTTAAAGAAGACCAAAGTTAATGTTTTGGAATGGCTAAGTCAAAGTCCAAACCTTAATCCAATTAAAATGTTGTAGAAGAACCTAAGCAAGCTGTTCATAGGAGGAAACTCACCAACATCACAAAGTTTAAGTGGTTCTGCACATTATTATTAATTGAGCAGCAATCAGCATATTGGAATAATTTCTTAAGGAAAACATTTGACACTCAAGAATTAATGGCTGCTGAAAATTTAGCTTTGCCCTCATAGGAATAAATTACATTTTAAACTATATTTAAGTAAAAACAGTTCTGTCATGACACTCAGAGAGATTAGCCTGGTAATATACATGGCAGAATAAAATCTGCTACGCTGTTCTATATTATGTATTGTTATTTCTGTATACTGTTTTTTTCTTCTTTCTCTTGTCACCCTCTCTATGCTCATTAAAGTTTCTCTAAATCACTTTTGTCTCTTTTCCTTT
The DNA here is from genome assembly GCF_049309525.1 of Garra rufa. Classification (NCBI taxonomy): domain Eukaryota; kingdom Metazoa; phylum Chordata; class Actinopteri; order Cypriniformes; family Cyprinidae; genus Garra; species Garra rufa. The sequence continues at coordinate 12,924,149 of NC_133384.1, forward strand.
TTCTTCCTTACGAGTTTCTTCCACGTGCCCGATTCTCATTAGAAAGATTGATCCTTCTCTCTTTCAGTCCTTGTATTTCCGTCTTTCTTTCTGTCAGTATGTTCTCTTTCATCTCTTCATATCCTTTTAGCTGTTTAGACATGCGCCGTCACTCACCGACACTTACATCACTTTGCTCTTCTCTTTTTCTTCTTTGTCTTTTTATCTGTCCTGTACAGTATAGTGAAGTTTCCTCATGGTCACTCCAGGATTTACACTCTATTCTCCGTGAAATATTCATGAATCATCTACTAACTGAAATGTTATGGGCACCTCTGCTTGTCCAATGCTGTTGTTCTTGAATGTATATTAAATACAACCTAGAACATATATACCTATATCCTAGGTATGCCGCTAAAAAATCTATGCTAGGTTTTGAGTGATAATTGTGACCAAACAGAGATGTAGATAAAAGCAAAAATTATTTTTTGTAGCAAAAAATATACTACTACTACGTTGTAAAAAATAATTTTTCAAAGTTGTTAATAAAACAACGCTAATTGGAGTATGTTTTACAGTTAAATACAGTTTCAGCCTTCAGAGATTATCTGCACAAGGTTATAGGGGTAAAGTGAACTGTAATGCAAATACATTTTTAATTCAGCATTCTGTTCAAAGTAGAATGAGGGATGATACCTCTTAACTCTTTCCCAGCCAGAATTTTAAAAAAAGTGCCAGCCAGTTTTCAAAAAAAAATTATGGCCCCCAGAATATCTTACTGTATGAATATCTTAACATGCAATATGTCAAAAGAAAAGCTGAGAAAATAATGTTTTTTAAAACATTAAAGTGAAAAAAATGGAAAGCCGAAAATCCCATCAATCCGTTGGGCAAGTTACTTCCAAAATGTAATACATTATATATTACTAGTTACTGTCTTTTAGTTACATCATAATATTACTATCTCTGAATTGTAGCCTAATTTGTTACACTTCTTTTGAGTTACTTTTACCAAAATATCCACAGAAGTATGACTAGGCATTCTAAAATGCCTAGTTCAACATTCAAAATGTATTTTATTGCTGCTCATTATCCAGCAGAGCCATCAATCGACTTGTACAATAATGCAACTTATCTATGTCATAAAGTGCCATAAAAAAAGAGATGGTACAAGATTTTAACTGCCAAGTATGTATACATAGGCTACAGTACAGTAGTAAATGAGTGTCAATTTGGAATTTAAAATAAAAAGCTTCATTTGTCATTTTGCGGCCCCTCACTTAATGTGGAAAACTTGATGTGGCTCTCGAGTCAAAAAGTTTGCCCACCCCTGATCTGAGCTGTTACCTATGAAGGCTATAATAGGTTGTGTAGTTGTCTAATAGCTCTGTATCATGCTTGAGCATTTTGGTCTCTATGCACTGTGAATATAGAGAGAGTATGCTACGTTGATTATGGCTGAGCTTATTGTTTGCATTTAAGACTAAGAAAGAACTGTGTTGTTTATTTTTGTTAATTGTGCTGTTTTTATTTCTATGTTCAATTTGTAAAAAGGAGTTCAGTTAGGAGGTCAAGCATTCTAGAAGCTCATAATTGATATTGATGTACAGTTTTAAGATCTGAAGAGACTCAAATGAAATCATACAGCAGAGAAGCCAGTTGAGTTTGTGGCAAAACCTTTTACAGTTCTTGAGTGTGGTTGTCTTTTACTGCATATGATAATTCATACTCAGAAAATAGAACTGAAATGAAATTTTTTACAAGATGATTAAAACTATTTAAAATGTACCTTCAGACTTTTTTCCAGTCATGTATTTGGTCACTGAGATTTTTAATTTTTTTTAAATGTGTAAAAAATCTTGCCTCGTCTTGTTCTCGTAAACCCAATCTTGTTTTTTTATTTCTTCAGTTAGATAATCAAACAACAAAAGACGAGGATAAAATCTTGACAATTTGTAGCTTTTATAAGATATTATCAATTCTATAAATTGTAGCTTTTATAAGAATGTAGTAAGAATTGTGCCCTGCCGCATCACATTCACATCTATGCAACCAGTAAATAAATTACTACTAGAGCACTAAATTGGTAGGTCTACTATAGTATAATTATAAAATCATATTTAGATACCGGTATGTAGGTGTACATTAATGTTGCGTTGTAGTTTTGGTTAAACACAGATGAGCACAAACATCATTATTACATTCAGAAATAATACGGGTAAATGAAGTGGAATGTTATGTTATGTACTAACAATAAACACAATAGTTAGCCTATAGGCTATTTTGAACGGTATTCAGAACAAAACAAGAATGAAAAATATAAGTTGTTAAACAAGCCAAACATAATTAATTTGAAGCGAAACTGAAAGCAAATGGCATTGTTTTCACGCAGCCTATTTCTTTCATTTGGCACAAATCCAATTAAATGTTTTCGTTAAATGATCCCATAATAAGTGTTTCCTCTTCACATGAGCAAATAGCTACTTTATGTGTTTTGCCTGAGCTTCCTTTAAGGTAGTATATAGTTGTTGGTGTTACTTGTGCTATTCTCCATGTATTTTGGTGTCGCACACATACCTGTTGCATTTGTATGCTTTTCTCTAATGAACTAAAAAAAACGGGAGTGTGTCCATCTTACAAATGTAGAGTCTCAGTCATCTCAACCATTGAATTATAGCAACTGGAAATATACAAACTATTTTATCCGCAGAATTTATTCTCAGGTGATATTTTGCAGTGTTGGTACATTCACCACTTAATTTTGAGTTAAAGTAGCCTATGTAGTTAGAACTTGCATTACCAGGATTGTAATGAGTAAAAATATTACCCAAATTTTATTAGTAATGTGTTGTATTACTGCGTTACAGCAAAAAGTAACATACTACTGTAATATTGTTTCTTTTGTAATGACCCTGCTGAAAAAAACAGCTAATACCAGCCTAGGCTGGTTGGCTGGTCTTAGCTGGTTTAAGATGGAAGTAGCTGGTTTTAGCTGGTCTCCCAGCCTGGCCAAGCTGGTCAGGCTGGTTTTAGCTGGTGGTTTCCCAGCCTGACCAGCCTGACCAGCCTGGCCAGGCTGGAAAAGTGGCCAAAACCCCTCTAAAACTAGCCTGCCTTCCAGCTATGACCAGCTAAAACCAGGCTGGTTGACCAGCTAAAACCAGCCAACCAGCCTAGGCTGGGTTTAGCTGTTTTTTTTTTTTTTTTTCACCAGGGGAGTTACTCCCAACACAGCTCTTGATGATGGAAAATTCCATCAGTGGCAGGGAAAGAGTTAATATCTTTGTCTTTTGACTCTGTAGCTTTCTGTTTTGTTCCAAGGCTTTTGAGATGATATATAAAGAATAAAAATATACTGTCTCAAGTCTCAACATCAAATGATATTCAATAGCATTTTTTTCCATGTAGGAAGTTGGAAATTGATTCTTTCTAAGCTGAATGGAACTGGTGACCATTCCACAGGAAGCTTTCATTTTGCATTTGTGTTTAGAACTGTGCACAAGCAGAGTTTTTATCTGTTAATTATTCCTGTGATATTTTGAGAGAAATCGCTTGGTAATAGATAAAAAGCATATGATGAGGAACACAGGTGTGAAGACATCTGTAGTTATTGTTTTACCAATTTCAGCTCATCAGACATGGTTCTGTCCTGACTGAACTAGAGTGAATGGGTCACCCAAGGCTCATATTAACGCCAGGTGTAAACAAGGCTAATGTGCGTTGTCTTAGCAGTACATTCTCAGAGCGCACTATGTAACTTTGGTGTATTGAAACTACATTCTGGCAAAGCTACAGTGCACATTGTTTGATTCAGATGCTTAGTGGTTCTTTAAATAAAGTGCAGTCCAGCTCCTCCAGAAAAGTTCACTGAACAGCCTGCTCTTGACCTTTATAACTTCTATGCTGTTAAACCAATTTCGGAGACGAGCTGTTGAATCTGGGGGCAGAAACATGAAAAAAAAGAAGAAGAGCGGAGAAGATCAGAGAAAGAGAGGCTGCCTTAGTGAAAAGAGGCCATTAGGAGTTCTATTCTTCCATGCCAGATGCAGATGCAACTCTGCATGCATATTTATTTATTAATAATAATCTAATAATCACTGAATCAGTGATTTTCAGTTTATCTCAGATTTTATTTAAAAATGGCTTTAAAAAAAAAAAAAAAAAAAAAACTAAGAATTGAAACAAAAGTTAACTGTATCTGTTAACAGTACTGGAAATCCCAAACCTATATGCGTTAACACTTTTAACCAAAGAGCAGGAAGCTGAAAGAAACAGAAAGAAAGCATTAGGCAGGATGTTAACTGTGTGGCTCGGAGATGAGCGGGTCAGGGTAAAGCTGGTGTTACGGTGCAGAGTGGCACCCTGCTGTGCAAGAACATCACATCTCCTCCAGAGAGCTCATCTGCTCCTCAAACACTCAAAAAATGACATGTGCTTTAGCACCACTGCTGTCTTTTTCCCCAAAGCTCAGTTTTTCACTTTCATTCTCAGCCTTCCTTCCTTTCACAACTTTCTTTACCATTTCAATTTCAATGCAGTGCAATTAGCTACAGTACACTGTGTCCATTCCGTGAACCGTGTTCCATTTTATTTTAAATCTTTCTGTATATAATATATTCTCATATCATAATAAATTCTCATGTTTTTTCTCACCTTGGTAAATCCGTAAGCAAACGTCATTCAGATTGTCTTGTTATAATATATCTCATTAAAGGTCTGTGTGTGTGTGCAAATTAGTTTTACTTATACAAATGTGATATGTCACATTTGATAAATTTAATGTGTCCTAGCATAATAATAATTTAAATATTAAAAAAATAAAAAAATCTTACTGGTGTTGCCATGAACTACTGACTATATAACTGTATAAATGGTTATAGCACCACAAGACTCTCATAAATCATACACCAAAGAGCATGTGCATGTCTTCATTTAGAATAACATTTTATTCAGAGTACTTTTTTTTTAACTTAAAAAACAAACAAACAAAAAACTAAAATATCACCTTCACCTTCATCAGAATATTCATCTGATTGCCCTCATCGCATTCCCTCATTACAGAAAATAGCCCTTAGTCACAAACAATCTCCCTTTCTTTCTCTGTTTTAATTTACTTTGTTGGAGATTATTGAGCAAAGCAGCAAGCAGAGACTGTGCATAGACATTCAAATGAAAGGAGAAGACAGGACTGACTGTAGAGGCCACTTTATTGAAGGAAGAGAGGGATGAGTAGTGTACAAAAGGGGAGAAAAAAATATGCACTAGCTAGAAAAACAAATATTCAGCTTGTCTGGGGGGGGGGGGAGAGAGAGAGAGAGAGAGAGAGGGAGAGAGAGAGAGAAAGAGAGAGATGTACAGAAAACGTCTCAGGTTACGTATGTAACCCTGGTTCCCTGAGGGAACGAGACACTGCGTCCTGAAACGCTATGGGGGAACGCCATTGGCGGGCCGCACTCTGAGTCATAGTCCAACGTCCAATGAGAAACGGGAGTGACGCCACAGGCGCGGTGACGTCAACGACCAGGAAGTATAAAAGCACGTGCGTTTGAAGCCGGCGTCAGCTCAAGGGAATGAAGCGAGCGCCGCAGGGGTGCGGGAGTTATGGTCCGAGACGCAGTGTCTCGTTCCCTCAGGGAACCAGGGTTACATACGTAACCTGAGACGTTCCCTTCCGGGAACTCAACACTGCGTCCTGAAACGCTATGGGGAACGAGGTATCAACGCCCCCATAATTTCCAAAGCCCTGCCTAGTGTCTGCTAGGACAAGGGTGGAAAAAGTTGTGTCTGGTGAAACTTGCCAGAGCACAGGAACAAACCTCAGCCTGGGGAACTTGCCAGGACATGAGTGGTAATACATCTCTGTCTGTGGAGCCCACCAGACAAGAGGGAGAGAAATTTTACCTCGGCCCTCGGGCACACGAGGACAAGAAAGTCCTTCGACTGGTCTCGTAAGACCGTGAAGGAAACAGCGTCTATAATACTTACCTGCTGAGACACTGTGGTGACTCCGCCTGGTGATCTTGCCAGGGCGCGAGTGGTAATACATCTCTGTCTGTGATCCACCACCAGACAAGAGGGATATATGAACCTCGGCCCTCAGGCACTCGAGGAGAATTGGTAGTCCTTTGTCTGCATTACAGCCAGTACAAGAGGGACACAAGAAGTGCCTGGTGATCTTGCCAGGGCACTGGGATTCATCTCTGTCTGTGATCAGCCCCCAGACAAGAGGGATAAAGGAGCCTCGGCCCTCAGGCACACGAGGAGCAATGGTAGTCCTTTGTCTGCGTTATAGCCAGAACAAGAGGGACACGAGAAGTACCTGGTGAATTTGCCAGGACACTGGAATACATCTCTGTCTGTGATCAACCACCAGACAAGAGGGATATATGAACCTCGGCCCTCAGGCACACGAGGAGGAATGGTAGTCCTTTGTCTGCGTTACAGCCAGAACAAGAGGGACACAAGAAGTGCCTGGTGAACTTGCCAGGACACTGGAATACATCTCTGTCTGTGATCAACCACCAGACAAGAGGGACATATAAACCTCGGCCCTCAGGCACACGAGGAGAAGTGGTAGTTCTTTGTCTGCGCTATAGCCAGAACAAGAGGGACACAAGGAGTGCCTGGTGAACTTGCCAGGACACTGGAATGGCTCCGCCTGGGGATATTGCCAGGACGCGAGTAGTAATACATCTCTGTCTGTGAACAGCCACCAGACAAGAGGGATAAATGAACCTCGGCCCTCAGGCACATGAGGGGAAAGGGTAGTCCTTTGTCTGCATACAGCCAGAACAAGAGGGACACAAGAAGTGCCTGGTGATCTTGCCAGGACACTGGAATGGCTCCGCCTGGGGAAATTGCCAGGACGCGAGTAGTAATACATCTCTGTCTGTGATAGACCACCAGACCAGAGGAATATGAGCCTCGGCCCTCAGGCACGCGAGGCGAGATAACACACCACTTGCCTGGGGAACTGCCAGGCCAAGAGGGTAGAAATCCATCTCCTGACTGGGGAACTGCCAGACCAGGAGGAGAGTAATCTACCTCAGTTAGGACACAGCCAGAACGCTGAGGGATGAGGAGTGCCTGGTAAGTAGGTGCCAGGACACAAGTAATACACCTTTGTCTGGGGAAACTGCCAGACCAAAGGGGTAAAATCTCTTTTCCTTAATAGAAGGAAAGCGCCTTTTGACCTCTGGGCCTAGCTTGCTAGGGCGAGAGGATGAATGAGCCAGGAGTGGCTCTGAGGTCAAGTTCGTAAAACCTGACGAACGTTAAAGGTGAGGACCAACCCGCCGCACTGCAGATGTCCTGGATAGGGACACCTGCCATCAGAGCTTTAGAGGCTGAGACGCCTCGAGTTGAGTGAGCCTTGACTCCCAACGGGGATGGGAGACCAGAGGACTCATAAGCAGTAGAGATGGCATCAACGATCCACTTACTGATAGTAGGCTTGGAAGCCGGGCATCCCCTCTTAGGGGGGCCGTAACAAACCAAGAGTTGCTCTGATTTACGCCACAGGGCAGCTCTGTGGACGTAAGTGTCTAGTGCTCTTACTGGACACATTAAGTTATACTTCCTATGGTCGTGCTCCACGAATGGAGGAGGATAAAACGCTTGGAGCGTTATTGGCTGTGGTGTTGCTGACGGGACCTTAGGTACATACCCAGCTCTTGGGTAAAGGAATGCTTTGGCCAACCCAGGGGCAAAGTCAATGTAAGAAGGGGCCACCGAAAGGGCCTGCAGGTCCCCGACTCTCTTGAGAGACGTTAGCGCAAGCAGCAGTGCTGTCTTTAGAGTAAGCATCCGATCGGAGACCTCCTCTAGAGGCTCGAAGGGAGGCTTACACAGCGCCTCCAACACCACAGCTAAGTCCCATGTGGGGACTCTCGGTTTCGCACGAGGCCTCAGCCTGAGTGCATCGTGGAGGAAACGTGAGACCAGGGGGTTTTTGCCCACTGTGAGGCCGCCATGAAGGGCGTGGTAAGCCGATATAGCCGCCACGTACACCTTCAGGGTGGAGTGAGCTAACCCTGCGGAAAGACGAGTTTGCAGGAACTCCAGCACTGTACCAATCGGGCAGTGAACTGGGTCTAAACGGCGTTCATGACACCATGAAGCAAACAAGTTCCTCTTTAGGCCATAAAGTTTCCTCGTAGAGGGAGCTCTGGATTGAAAGATGGTCTCGACAACCTCAGTTGGGAGACCAGCTTCTATGAGTTGTGCCCCCTCAGGGGCCACACCCATAACTTCCACTTCTCTGGGTGGGGGTGGCAAATTGCGCCCCCAGCCTGGGAGAGAAGGTCCCTCCTGACAGGAATCTCCCATGGAGAGCCGTCGAGGAGGGTGATTATATCCGAGAACCATACTCGGGCCGGCCAGTACGGGGCTACTAGTAACAGCCGTACACCGTACCGGCGTACCCTTTCCAGAATTCCCGGGAGCAGAGCGATCGGGGGAAAAGCGTACAGACGGAGCCTCGGCCACGTCTGTACCATGGCATCCAGTCCAAGAGGAGCTGGAGGAACTAGAGCGTACCAAAGGGGACATTGCGATGTCTCCTGAGTCGCAAAGAGGTCCACTTGGGCTTGGCCGAACACTCTCCAGATTTGCTTCACCACCTCTGGGTGAAGCATCCATTCCCCGGGCCTTGGCCCCTGCCTCGACAGGACGTCTGCTCCCACATTGAGGCGTCCAGGAATGTGAACTGCTCTCAATGAGAGAAGCTTCCCTTGAGACCACATGATGATCTGGAACGCCAGCTTGTATAAGGGGCATGAACGCAGACCTCCCTGGTGGTTTATGTAGTAGACTACCGCAGTGTTGTCTGTACGGACCAGCACGTGACGGTTTCTTAGGTCTGGAAGGAAATGCTTCAGAGCCCGGAACACGGCCAGCATTTCTAGGCAATTTATGTGCCAAGAGTGATGATGGTCGTTCCACGGGCCGAGCGGCCACTTATGACCGCTCCCCACCCGGTGAGGGATGCATCTGTCGCTAGCGTGACGCGGCGGCAAGGAGCTCCCAGCACTGGACCTAGAGATAGGAACCAGGGCTTCTTCCACATGACTAAGGCACGTAGGCAGCGCCAGGTGACCTTGATCTTGCGGAATGGGTTCCCCCTCGGGGAAAACCCTTTGGTTTTGAGCCACCACTGTAGCGGTCCCATGTACAGCAGTCCAAGAGGTATCACGTTGGATGCAGCTGCCATAAGACCTAACAGTACTTGGAACTGTTTGACAGTGAGTAGCAGGCCTAGCTTGACCGCATTTGCTGCAGTAAGGATCGACTCGATCCGAGCAGGTGACATTCGTGCCTGCATCGTGGCCGAATCCCAGACTACACCTAGATAAGTGGTTCTCTGTAATGGAGAAAGCACACTTTTCTTGGCGTTGAGCCTCAACCCCAGCTTTTTCATATGAGCAAGAACAACATCTCGATGTTGAGCCGCTAACTGTTCTGAACTGGCTAGGATGAGCCAGTCGTCTATGTAGTTGAGTATGCGGATGCCCTGGAGTCGCAGAGGAGCCAGAGCAGCATCCACACACTTCGTGAAAGTTCGGGGTGAGAGCGCTAGGCCGAACGGAAGAACTCTGTATTGGTAAGCTTTGCCCCTGAAAGCGAACCTGAGAAACTTCTGGTGTTGAGGAAGGATGGAGACGTGAAAGTATGCGTCTTTCAGATCTATCGTGACAAACCAGTCCTCGGACCTGATTTGAGACACGACTTGTCTGACAGTCAACATTTTGAACTTCAGTTTTCTGACTGAGAGGTTTAGCTGTCTGAGATCTAGAATGGGCCGCAGCCCCCCATCCTTCTTGGGAACAATGAAGTACCGGCTGTAGAACTCGGATTCTCTGTGTTGAGGAGGGACCACCTCGATGGCCTCCTTCCTCAGGAGAGTATTTACTTCCTGTTGTAGTACCAGAGCCTGCTCGGGGCTTACCAGAGTAGGAAATACCCCGCTGAAAGGTGGCGGCTTGGCGCCGAATTGAATGCAATAGCCTTTCTCTACAGTGCGCAGGACCCATGTAGAAATATTTGGCAGTAGCTTCCACGCTGCCAGAAATTCTACTAAGGGAACCAGCCTCTCGAGACTGGTTTCTGGATTTATTTGAGGAGCTAACTCGGTGACCTGTAACAGCGAACTGGCAGGATGCACCTGAAGTAAGCGCCCTAGAGACCCCCGTGGGGGTGGCGAACTCTCTGGTTCCGCTACGTTTCCGGGCGGAGAGACCAGAGAATGATGTTCGCGGGAGACTGCCGCGCCCTGTAACACCGGCAGGGTTAGCTGACGAATCTCCTGAGGGCCCCGAAGAGAGGTGGTCACCGTACTCCTCAGAGGCGGTGAGGCACCTAACCCTTCGAGAGGGGCTGCCCTCATTGGCCCTGGGCCACGACCATCAGGGCCGTTTAGCCGAGGCCCTCTTAGACTGGAGGACGACCCTCAGGTCCGGCCTCGTCTTAGAGGACCCCGGCTTGGAGTGTTGCTGAGCCCGCCCTCTAGGTCTTGCCGGAGGGGTACGGGTAGCAACACTCCTTTTCTGTGCTTCCCGGTGCGAGGAGCTAGCATGTGGCTGGGGCTGCTCCCGTCCAGCAGCCCCAGAGGAGTAAACGCGGCGAGGAAGATAACGCTGGAACGCCGCCGCCTGCTTACGGGCCTCCTGGTGCCTGTTGACAACCGTGTCAACAGAGTCACCAAAGAGGCCGATGGGATGCAGGGGGGCGTCCAGGAGCGTGACCCTGTCCTTCTCTTTCATGTCGGACAGGGTCAACCAGAGATGCCTCTCCGCGGCCACCAGGGCTGCCATAGACCGCCCGATGGCACGGGCGGTCTCCTTGGTGGCGCAGAGCGCCAGGTCTGCGGTCCTGCGCATCTCTGTAACGCTCACTTCCTCGCCGTCGCTGAGCTCCTTCAGCAGGTCAGCCTGGTATGCCTGGAGTACAGACATAGTGTGTAGACAACCACCAGCCTGACCTGCTGCCGCATATGCCTTGCCCATCAAGCCGGATGTGATCTTTAATGGCCTGGTGGGCAAGGACGGAGCCTTCAAAGACGATGCCAGGCCGGGAGACAGATAGCTCGCTAGTGTCTGCTCGACCTGTGGCATCGTCTTATAACCATATTCCTCCATCCCCCCCATTACCGTAGTAATCAGAGGCGGGGGAGAAAAGACGTGAGGAATATGGTTTTTCCCACGATCTCGAGATCTCTTTATGGAGATCGGGGAAAAAAGGAAGGCTGACTTCGCCCGCAGGAAGCGCTCATCGAGCCTGCTTCCCTGCGGTTCATGTTCTTGAGCGGGTGGCCAGCTGATATTGAGTTTGGCCACCGCGTTAGTCAGCACCTCGACTAGCTCCTCGTACTGGGGTGAACGGGGGGGCGGTTGTGGGGTGTCAACGCTCTCAATGTCAACCTCCTCGGAGGAAGACAGATGAAGCGTTGACTCCTCCTCTTGGAGGGAAGGAACCGCAGTGCGGGCTTCCTCATCCAAGAGGAGGTCAAACGATCCGCTGGGTGAGGAGAGAGATAGGGGATCACCCGTCTCAACTCCCTCCAGCAGATCTAACTGCAAACCCCACGAGTGCAGCTGCCGCTCCGCCTCAGCGGAAGCGGGGCCAGACCCGCGGGGAACGCTTGTGAAAGCCCCCTCCTCAAAGAGGGCTTTCCGGGAACGGAGCAACCGCAGCGGCATTCGCTCGCACTGCGGGCAGCCAGCCCCCTCAAGGGCTGACCTAGCGTGCTCCGCTCCCAAGCAGACCACACATAGATCGTGTGTATCCCCACCAACAATGAAACACTTTCTATGGGGCTGCTCAACCGCCTTTCTCTCTCTCTTAAAAGAACCTTTTCCCCCTTTAGGCATACTGCTCAAAATAAAGTTGTGCAAACTGGCACGAAAAAACAGCAGTATGTGGACAGACAGACAATCGACATAGAGCGCTCTCGCTGAATGACAAAAGCTGACGCCGGCTTCAAACGCACGTGCTTTTATACTTCCTGGTCGTTGACGTCACCGCGCCTGTGACGTCACTCCCGTTTCTCATTGGACGTTGGACTATGACTCAGAGTGCGGCCCGCCAATGGAGTTCCCCCATAGCGTTTCAGGACGCATTGTTGAGTTCCTGGAAGGGAACTGAAATAACAGAGAGAGGACAAAAAGCAAATGGATGCAAAACCACAAAATCAGGCCAAGGAGAGACTGCGTGTTCTCTCGGTCCTACATAGATGGAGCTGGCACATATTCATATTTCCCTAGTCCCAGTTTTTGGACAGCCCAATTCAAAATTATAAACTTTAAAATGCAAATTAGACGTCCATTCCACAGCAGTTTTCTTTAACAGGATTCTTTAACACTATGCAAAACCTGAAAAACCTCTGCAGTTTGCAGGGTAACCATATATAGACTAGAAAGTCTTATCAGTCCCATTCACCCAGTAGAAGTTAAATTATTTTAGCTGGAAATAGATTCATTAGGGCTGAATTACATAAGGCCAAAGAAAGTCTAAAACAGCCGTTTCAGTTTAAAACAAAACAGATTTGTCATTCATTTATTATTTTTATTGATTTATTTATGTGTGATTTATTTGCAAATATGCATGTTCTGTCTTCTTCTTCTTGTATTTGTGAAGTATTTTATCATAAAATAATAATAATAATAATAATAATCCTGTTTAAGTATTTATTCATGCAAACAGACCTTGTGCCTTAATTAAAAAGAGTGCACATCCTTATGCTATAGATCAAGTGTGCATATCCCATAATCCCGCTTGGTGAAATGTTAACTCTGAAAAATTCCCTCTCACTCAGCTCCAGCCATGTAGCCTTCAATTATTACACACCGTGGGCACAGCACTCAGGCTCTTGAAACAAACATGGAAATTAATATTAAAATTTGCTTCTGAATATTTTAGTGAACTCCAGTGCATTCTCAGGTTAGAGGATTTAGCAGTAGACATAGAATCACAAGAGATGCACAAAGTAGAAAGTGAAAATCCCACTTAAATAGCTCTGTGAGTGTCCAAATGCTCAGTTGTGATACACTTTTATTTTTGTTTGACTATCTTGATCTTTTTTTGCTTATGGGCATATTGCATTCATATACTACAATTCACTAAGCTCCACTAACAGACTCTGTTAGCCTCGGTGAAGTCCTGAGGTTAAGGCAGCTAGCCAACAACAGAAAGGAAGATTCATGATTGTACTACATAAAGGGGATTCAGCCTTGTATTCAGTGCTTGGTTTGTCATGCCCGTCAAAAGCAATCCAGTTGACCCAAGAGGGTAAAAGCAGATTCTGTAGGAGATTCAAATAAAAACATGACTAGTGTGTTGCAAATGTCTTTCCAGGAAGTCTTCATCGGCTGCAACTTCTTTATAATGTTCCCCATTAGAAGGACTACTATTGCAGTACTGCTATCCCAGTACTATGGCATTCTGGGGGAACACAGAAATTTTTTTGTATATACTTCATTTTATATTCATAGCTGTGAAATGTCTTAGAGAAACAATTTCCAAGTAATTGATTAAATTACATGCAACACTTACCGACAAATGTTTAATCAATCGCTGCATCCCAATTCACACAGTAGGCATTCTGAAAAATATGTAAGATTACAACATAACAACAGACATAGTATGTTGAAAATGTTGAAAACCAGAGCTATTCAGGTGTTATGCTTTTTGTAGGTTTGCATCTGTGCATATTTATTTCACCTGGCAGTGCATTCATTCATCACGTTCTCACTCCCAACTCGTCACATATTGTCGTTTGGTCAGGACCCTTTGGTGACGCTTTTTGACACTCAGGGGTATCTTTTTAGTGTCACTTTTCAACATGCAGTTTCCTCCTTTGTTTCAGTAGTTTGTTGTTTGTGCGAGATAGACAATAATTTTACATTAAATCTTCAAATTAATGTAGAAACAACATAGTAATTGGGTTCATAGTAAGTATATTTTTAAATATTTGTTTAATGTTTTTATGACTGAAAGCAAATATCACTGATACCATCTGATGCCTCTATGATTTTTTTCCTAATATTTAACCATTGACTATAGCCATTCAACATTACAGTATAATTGAGAGCTATCAATTTAGCATTTATTAGACTTTAAAAAATAAGTTCTACTTTATGTGAACTTTAAACAATCTTCACATAAACCCATTATAATAAATGTCATATAGCTACCTGTGCCCTTCAGCCAGAAAATATAGCCTAATTTAATAAAGTGATCAAACACTAAATTCTAAATTAAATAAAGATAAAGATTAAAACTACATAAGTTAGTGATTTCCTCTTTTTAATTTTGTTTTTTTGATTAACAGACATCACAGCAGCTGTTTTTTAGGCTATACTGGCTGCTGTTACTTTAAAAGCTGCCGCTGCTGAAACTGCTTTAAATGTGACTCATAAATACATATTTAAGGCAGCTTTAATTGCCTTTTTTTTGTAACTTCATGACATAACTACGACACTTTATTCTTGTAGTATCATTTGGGTTCACTTTACTGACATGGCCTAACAACATATCATCTGAATGCAGTTCACTGTTGTTCTACTGAATCTCCTCGTCACCGGTACCGTTTCTGCACTCGTTTGAATATATGATCAAATATTTGTGATCAATAAGATTTTTTCAAAGAAATTCATACTTTTATTCAGCAAAGACCTAATAATTTATTAACAGACTTAATATTTTTTAATACTAAGACACATTTTTCATAATGGTAATAAAGCGTGCTAAAGTACTGCAGTATTTTTCTGGTTAAAAAAATCACTACAGAAAAAAAAAACATTGGTCTGTGATATCAAAACACAATTTTGTGAGGTTCTGTCATGAACTTCCTATGCACTATTACTGGCATGCTATTTAGTTTCATGTGGATGAAGAAATATTATTTATGGGATTATAATTATTTATGGAAAATGTACATTAACAGCTTCTGTTAATGACTAATACATAAATCAGTTCTAATAGACTGATTGACTATATAAAGTCCTCTGTTATCAAGGTCTTGACGAGTTGTGTGTCCTTGGCGAGATTGCAAAAGACTTCAAACATCACCGCTGCCTGTGGTCTCATGTTTGTTCTGTTGTCATTTTTCAAAAATAACAAACCAAGAACATGCAGTTTCTGTCAGCAACATGTCACTGAGTCTTTTGAACTCAGTGTCAGGAGTGTTTCAGCTATTTATCCTGATGTTCTGTTCTCGTTCTGATGTGGCTGTTTTGAAAGACTAGAAACCCATTTGAGATTCCTTTATACTGGCATATTCTACTTGTACTGTATAGCAGTTAATGGCTGAAAATCTAGTTTTGTGTACACGCACACATGTACACACTGGGTAAACACATCCTGGCATTTAGTCTATAATTAGATTAATGAATTAATAAATTAATTATTCATAACATTCCAAAGGACAGCCTGTTGAGATCACTGAGATACCACTTTATTATACACACACTTCCTCACACATAGAGTTGCAAGCAAGGGCTTGGCACACTACAAAATAATTATTTGATATATGTATACCATGGTACTAAATGATTACAATATATAGTATGGTATTTATTTCCAACTTCAAGGTATTTCAAAGAATACTATACAATTAAGATGTTACATATCCATAAAACAATAGCAGTATAATCGTATCTGCCCAAAACAAAATGCTATATGTCCAAAAAATATAGATTCATATCCAACAACATGATACTACCACTGATATTATGTATACCAAGGTAAATGTCCTATATAATGTCCTTTCTGGTCCTTGAATCTGTCTGGCTGAAAAGATTGCGATATTAGAGTGATATCAAAGCTCCTCCAACTGCTTCACCGTTTGTATCATGTGTCACTCCACTTGCCGTATTTTTCAAAGCGAGTGTCATGGCGGATGCACAAATCCACTATAGTTTAAAAAATATTACAATGTTTTTGTGTCACAGCATGTAGTTTTAGGATGAGAATTTCAGGCGAGAATGTACTTGTTTATAGTTCAAATATGCAGTTTGTTACCAGTTGATAACGTCTATCTGAAAATTTGTATCGACGTTGTCGGACATGTGAGCTCCAGGGCGTGAGCGGCCATTCATCGCTCATGATCCTGCCGAGAGCAGACTTTCTTCAGCCAGATCTTCTAAAATTTACTTCTGGCTCTGATGTCTCTATAGTGGTTAAACATGAGATATAATTAGTTTTGGGTAAATCAAACAGACAGTCTCATTAAACTATTATTTGTTCCATAGTAAATACTGTAGTTTTGGCAAAATCTCATCATGTTTATGTAAATGTAATGCTGTATATCAGAGCGCTGCCTGTGTACATGTGACTAAATTGCCTAGAAACTTTTATGATGGCTGTTGTTCTTCTTTCCTGGTGGGTGTCCCATGTTTAACACAGGTTCACTGTGTTCACTGCCCACATGTCCATCCACTGTCCATCTACCATTTCTTTGGTCTTCCTCATTGTCGGCGGCCTCTTAGGTGAAGGAGAAAAGCTGTTCTTGCATCACTACACATGACATGGCCATACCAAATGAAACAAGCTTCTCTCAACATCTATGATTGGGGCAACTCAAAGTCTTCACCTGATATCATTGTTTATTATATGGTCGAGGAGAGTTAGCCCAACCATACATCGGAGCATCCTCATTTCCATCGCATGGAGGACTAGCTCATGTTTCTTAGTCATGGGCCAACATTCAGCTCCATAAAGAGTGACTGGACACACAACGGTTTTATAGACCTTTGCCTTAATGTTTTCTGGGATTTTCTTATCGCATAGGACCCCGGTGACCTGTCTCCACTTCATCCACACTGTGTTAATTCTTGCTTAGACATCGAGGATGGTGTCTCCGTCTGAGGCGACCAAGAACCCAAGGTATTTAATATGGGCAGTCTTCTTCAATTCTTGGCTACTTATATGTATAGTGCTATCGGTTTGAGGGCCACATTCAAAGTAGTCTGTCTTCGCAATACTGGTTTTGAGCCCGTTTTCACTTAATCGGTCATACTATTTCTGCACTTAAACCTCAAGATCCTCTCGCTTTGAATCTGCTAGAGCGACACCATCAGCACAGAGGAGTGTCCAGGGATGTGGTCTTTGGATATGGGCTGTCACCGTATCTATGCAGAGGATGAACAGCAGGGGCGAAAGAGCTGACCCTTGATGGGCACCTACGGTGATCTCAAAGGCTTGTGTTATTCCGCCTGGGCATCGGACCACACTTGTGGTGTTGTGATATAATAATTGAACCCAATTTACATGCTGTTCTGGGGTGCCATGTGATCTTATTGCTCGCCAAATGAGGTCATAAGCAACCCGGTTGAACACTTTCTCCGGGTCTAAAAAGTCCATGTGAACAGTGTTGTTTTTCTCCCGGTGTTTCTCTACCAGCAACCGGCATCAACGTGGATGGCATCGGTGCCGCATCCCTTAATGAAACCACACTGAGTGGGTGTTACGGTGACAATGCTTTGGTCTAGCACAAACGCAGGGAGGCTTGTTCTGAGCCACCATGCGATTGAAAAGGTTGGCAAGGAATGACAGTCCACGATCACCAAGGATCTTCCAGACCTCAGGCGGTATGTCATCAGGGCCAGTACCCTTACCACTTTTCATCTTCTGCATGGCTAGTTTCACCTCTAAGGTTGTAATTTGGGGTACAGGGCCAAGGATGTTCGGGGGGCTTGGTATTTGACCGGGGTCCACTTTCTCGGACCTTGTTGTTGGCTTCCTTGTCTGATGTAGTTGTTTCATTTGTTTGTCCAGCACAAGGAGACAGTGTTGGGGTGCAACACTGTTGTATGAATTCACTTTAGTGTTGGTCACTAGCTTCAAGTCTCGTCGCCGAACCATCCAGTAGTCGATCTGGGTCTTATGGTCACCACTGGTGTATGTGGCCAGGTGGCTAGTTGTTTGCGTGTGTTCATAAGTTGTATTTCCCCTGCATTTGCATAATTAAAGACTGTTCAAGTGAAGTTTGAGACTCCTGCGTTCTCTTTGCATAATGCAACTGTGACAAATAGTAGTATTTTTTAATAGTGTTTAGTATTGAGAAGCGGTGCGTGTGTTTGTGATGGTGATTTTAGTTACATTGTTCTGGCGTTAAATGGCGACAAGAGATTTTAAGATTTTATATTTGAGTCAGCAGTAAAGACTTTTATACTGAAAAATAAACACTATTTTAAACTGAAGTTATTTTTACTTTCAACAACAGCTTGATGCAGCTAACAGATGCACTGAACAGCGCTGTCATCAGAAATCACCATTAACAGATGAAAGGACGTTATGACAAAGATTATGCTTTCCTCAACAGACATTCAAACTAATGTTTTATTGATATGAGATTGAGCTGGAAAATGAATGCTGTATCAGATGCAGGTCACAAAACCTCTTACTCATACTACACATAATACACTGCTTTTACTACAGTAATACAACAAGCTTTTAATGAAGCAATTCAACGTTCCTTTGTTACTAGTTCTGAAGTGATACTTTGGAATTGGTATCAGAGGTTTGGGCTCAGCTGTTGAACTGTCAACTTTAGATTTGAATCCGTAGTGGAAGGAAGTAGTTCTGCACAAAAGAGGGCTTTTAAAGACTCTGTTGTTATTTTGTATTGTATTTACACACTCGTGCCGTCAAACTGTTGTATAAAGGCAATATCACATACGTAGTGTATTTCGGCAAGCTGTGATGTTGTGTGTAAAATTTTATGACTGTGACATACTCTTCTGTTCATGTATCAGCACAGCACACAGGTCATACAGTCCCTCCAACTTACTGCTCTGTGTCCAGCCTTATTTGCCCCCTCTGTTAATGAAAACAGAACTAGGTGGAGATAGATCAAACTCTTGGGGTCGATATCAGTGTGTGTGCACTGTATGTTTGAAGGAATCTGCGAGACAGCTGCTGTAAATTTTGCAGCTCTTAGCTTCGATATACAGCCCCTGGTATTTTCCTGCTGTGACTGGAATTGATGTTGTGTAGGTGTGTGTGCAGATGTGAGTTCACGTGCTGTGCATCAGTCTGTCTTCCATCCGTAAAGACCTTAGACCGGCCTGATTATGTTTGATTAATGAGCAAGAAGTGTTCAGTTGTGTTGTAGTATATTTCCTGGCTTTTTCAGCGAGGGCATCCAGGCATACTCTTAATAATTCAGTATTTCAGACCTCAGGCTACTTGTTAAATTAATATTTTGTAACTCTGAAATAATTAACAGGTTCATTTTCTCTCTTTGCTTATGTAGACCACACTGCATGGCCAAACAGCAGTTTTATCATTAGTATAAATGAGTTGAACTGCCTGCACATTCTCTGCACGACCCTGCTCCCAAAAGGGCTGTGAAGACCAGAATTATGAGTGCTGTGACTCATCGTTTCAGAAGAGAGGCGTACAGATCTAAATATATGGACATCCTTTAACGGCCGAGTAGAGCAGGGTGAATCTTACGAAACCTGTCAAGTATGTGTCCTGGTTGTATTTCACACTGAATTAATTATGTATTGTTTATATTATTTACTCAAGGAAACTAATCAATACTTCTGTTTGTTCATGGAATGTATGTTATTTTAACTGCATACTCTTTTACTTTCTGATTGAGTGCATGTCGACATGCAGGAAGAGAAAATTGAGAGAGGCTGAGCGAGAAGGTGTGTGCCATTTGTGAGTATGCTGGGTGAAGTGATCAATCTCTGCAGTATAATCAGCGGAATGTAATGTTAATAGGTCCATTATTATGACCAGTTAAGGAGGAAGTGAATTATAAGAGGGGAAGTGACGCGTGTCTGGTATGGTACCCTGACCATTACAATTTAATATAACCTGACATAAAACAGACCACAAAATAACCACACACTCGTTTTCTCTCACATGCTATGTTCTTATATTCATTTATTCACTAATTTATTCATTCGATCATTTACACATTAATATTATATTGCAAGTATTTTTGCCAGTCATGTTCTTCATCAATGCAATGCATCCACTGTTCAAGTTAATTCACAGTGTACTTGTGTACAGTAAATAACATACTCAGTTGTTTATTTGAATCCAGTTAAAATAGATTCAGCAAATAAGGTTGTGTGTTATACCCAGTGCCCTAGTAAAAGCAGATCAATATCTCTAACCACTTTCTAATCTTGAATGCAGATCTATCCATGAAGTGTCTAATGGATTCCAATATAGAAGCTTTACTGATTAGAAATAGCAGTAAAATACTAAGATAAAGATTTCTTTTGTTAGGTTTTTGGTACAGTAAGCTGATCTGTTGAGTAAAGGAGGGCTAAAGTAAAACGCCCTTATGTAGCATTTTAGATACTAATAAAGGTTTAGTCCATTATTGACAGGTGATTATCACAAGCTAGAAAAATAATTACACACATACAAAGATTACGCACATATAAGCATCTGTATTTGTAGATTTACATAGACAACATATTCTTGCTTGGCCTTTATAACCTAAATACATTTTCTATTGACTCGGCAATGCTGATTAAGATTGCTTTGGCTCACAAGTCTTAGGAAACACTAAAATTATATTTACTCATACATTATTTAGTTCCTCTTGCCTATTTATCTCATTTATCTCTCCTTTCCCCAAAGCCATTTTATATTACCTGATTTATTTATTGGTGAGGAATAACCTCACTAAAACAGAACTGGCAGGTTTTTATTATTAATATACTGTAGATCTATGTGTATATGTGTGATTGTGTGTATGCATGTGTGGAAGACTGAGAGAAAAAGCAATAAAAAGAACAGATATGATTCATTCCATCTCGTATGTTTATATTTTATTATTTTTAAATAAATATTACAGATTATAGACTTAAATATTAATAGAAATGTTTGGCCACATGTAGTTTTTTTTTTTTTTTTAGTTAGTTAGTTTTCAGGACCATGGACAACATAAGCACATTCTCAATGGCAGTTTATAGATCTGTGCTAGAACCATTGCTGGATCTACAGCTAAAAATGACCAAACACCCAACAGTATCCCATAAATCCTACAAAAGTTATGAGGAATTCTGGGCACTAATTTGGGTTCTGAACTTATATAAATGTATATAAACACTGTCCTGCAAGATCATTGCCATGCACTGAATTATGGACTTGAATGCATCTGTCATTGCCTGGTTGTAGCCATAAAGCTAAAACATGTCAAGAGCAGCACCAAAGGTACCAATCACCCAAATGTAACCAAACAATTACTTCATATCCTCCAGCCTACATTGTTCCAATCTGACATACCTAGTCCAAACAGCTGGAATCAAACATCATCAGACAAGTCTATCTGAATGAAATTATTCACAGGCACTAAGTGCTGATGTTCCTGTCTCATTGGCTTTTAACATGGGAAGCATATACAGTGCCCTCCACTAATATTGGCACCCTTGGTAAATATGAGCAAAGGTGGATGTGAAAATAAATCTGCATAATTTATCCTTTTGATCTTTCATTCAAAAAATTCACAAAATTCTAACTTGTCATTGAAGTAAATCAATAGAACCTAGGGGTGAAATCTCATTATGAAATAAATGTTTTTCTCTAGTTCACGTTGGCCACTATTATTGGCACTCAATTATTGCAACGTCCTTTTCCCAAGATAACAGTTCTGGGTGTCAGTATTTTGTCCTGTCCAGGGGCTCGTTCTTCGTACGTTGCTTAAAACATCCGAGATCAAATGAGACATCCAAGATGATATCATCGTGCTAATCATGATCTGGCTAATTGGGTTCTTCGAACACACCTGTTGTTTATGATTAGTATCGCTGGATTGAGTTATCTGAGATAATTGCGCGTTCATGCGTTGGTTTAAAAGGGGATATGTATTGATAGTAGAAACAATGATTAGCAACGCTGTTATTGGCTGTTCAGCATGGCCAAAGAACGTGCCCAGTTTTTCTCCCAAGCAGAACAAGAGCTTTTAATGGAAGGTTATGCCGAATTTGAGTCTTTAATTAAAATGACAGGAAACACCTCAAAGTCTGCAAAAGCCAGGAGAGAGGGCTGGCAAAAAGTAGCAGACAAATTAAATGCATTAGTGCTGCCCATGTTACATGTTTTTGCTTGATATGTTATTTTATTTATATTTTTATTTATATATACCGTTTAAAAGTTTGGGGTCAGTACGACTTGTAATAGTCTTTAAAGAAGTCTCTTATGCTCATCAAGGCTGCATTTATTTGATTAAAAATACAGAAAAAAACTAATATTGCAAAATGTTTTTACAATATAAAATATTTATTTTAACATACTTTAAAATTGAATTTATTCCTGTGATGAAAAGCTGAATTTTTATCAGCTGTTACTCCAGTCTTATTTATTTTTCTTATATCTTACTTATTTTTTATAACAATGTAAATTATTTATTATTAACTTTTAATAATTTTTTAATTATTAACTCAATACATCCTTGGTGAATAAAAGTATTAATTTCTTCAAAAAAAAAAAAAAACAAAAAAAAAAAACAATAAAAATGTACTGAACCCAAACTTTTGAACGCTAGTGTATATATATATATATATACACTAGCGTTCAAAAGTTTGGGTTCAGTACATTTTTACTTGTTAGTCATGAAAGAATCCTAGGAAAAAAATCACATATAAATCATATATATACAGTTGCAATCAAAATTATTCAACCCCCTTGACCTGCAAGACATTTTGCTACAGAGAACAACATTTTGTGAAACAAATTAAACAAAGGCATCAGTATACTATCAAAGAAAGTTTATTAAGACACATTTGAGTAATTCTGAGAATGTAAGTTGATGAATAATAATAATAAAAAAAAAAAAATCAAATTGGCAAACATTCATGTTCAAAATTATTCCTCCCCTGAAAAAGCTTTCAGATCACTGATAATCTTTGGTTTTTACTTTGCCACTGCTTGCATCAAATTCAACCATGTATTTTCAATGAGAATTACATCTGGAAACTGAACAGGCCACTTAAAAACTTTCTATGACTGATCCCTGAACCAAGCATAAGTAGATTTGAATGTATACTTTGGGATGATTGTCCTGCAGGAAAGTCCATTGATTATTAGCTTCAGATATTGCACAAAAGGCATCACAATGTTTGCCAAAATGGTGTGATACTTTAATAAATCCATGATATCCTTTGTATGGTCATGTTTTCCACTTCCTGCTACAGTAGAACAACCCCATAACAGGACTGGCCCACCTCCATGTTTGATGATGGAGATGGTGTTCTTCTGCTTATAAGCTTTGTCTTTTTTGCACCAGACATACCTCTGATCCATACATCCAAAAAAGTTCCAGTTTGGTCACATCACTCCATAAAACATTCTTCCAGAACTCCACAGGTCTAACTAAATGAATTTTAGCATGTTCAAGTCAGCTTTTTGTTCTTCTTGGTCAAGAATGGTATTCAGCAAGATTCCTCAACATGAAGACCATACTTGTCTAGTGTCCTTTTTATACACAGCATTGAAATATTTTGCCTCCTTTTGTCTGGTCATCTTGCAAGTCTTTGGCTGTACATTGCACGTTTTTCTCAGTTGATCTGATCAAACATTTTATGATATTGTGCTTTTTTGTTCAACACCCTCAAAGGTTTTCTGGTTCAACACACTTTAATCTAAGGAATACGACTGCCAGCTGTGTCTCTAGGAACTTGTAATGTCTTAGAAATCTTCATGTAGTTTTAAGATAACAAACTATTTCTTCTCTATTGATTTTGTGTGAGCTCTCTGTTGACTTTACCATATTTGCTACTCACCTTCAGCACATGTATGGGCTAATACTATGTGTAACACCCCAAGCTAATTCCATTTTTAATAAGTTTGTAAAGGCTTAATTATGTTTTAAGACAATTTTGTTCCTGACCATAAAAATAAGTGTCTTAAAACAGCAATGTTGAATAGGGGTTCAATAATTCTGACATAGCTGTGTTGTTAAAAAATCCTATAACTCAAAAACATTACATTATATATTGACATTATCACTTTTAATATGCCAGAAAACTGTTGTAGATGCAATTTAGTCCTGAATCTTCAGAAAGAGCAAAAATCATTTGTAAAGTACTGCAGTCTCTGGGGGGTTAAATAATTTTGATTGCAACTGTATATATAGGCTATATATATATAATGTGTGTGTGTAGCTGTGGTCATCATTCGTGTGTGAATCGTCATAATTATTTTCTACAATTTCTTGCAAAATACTTTTCTTTTCCCACGTGAGTCAGTCCGCGTCAGTCGTGTTCTTTAACCAATCAGATGTGACCTCGCCATTTCAACCAATCATAACCCGCCAGGAGCGCAGCCTAAATCCTGTTTACATGAAATAAACCTGCTCCCGAGCAGGTTTAAGCTTGCGCACCTGTTGCTATGACAGCAAGTCCAGGATGTGCTTCGAAGAACCAAACAATCCAAGATCATGCCAAATTGTCAACAATCAAATCCAGCTAACTGAGTTAGCGACGTACGAAGAACGAGCCCCTGTTCTGTTTTCCTAGTGTTTTTCCCCCTATGTTTCCTTATGATAATGGTTTAGTCCTGTGTTCCCCCCTTTTGGTTTTGTATTAGTTGGTTCGGTCTTGCCCATATTTGTATTTCCCCCTCGTCATCTCGTTATCTTGTTTGTTACCACACCCCCGTTTCTGTGTATTTAAGTCTGTGTCTAATCACTCCCTGCTGTCCGTTGTTAATGTTACATGTTCTCGTTTGACGCTCCTGGTTTTTGTTTGTTATCATATTCAGTGTTTTATTTAATAAACTTCATTATATTCATGTACTCCGCTTCTCCTCCTCCATCTCCACTCCTCAACCAGCCAGATTATGACAGAACAACGGACCTAACAAACAAGATGAGTCGGGCTGAGGCTGCTTTGAGGGGACTGCGGCAAGGCGGTCGGGAGTTGGAACGGTATGTGGAAGAATTTATCGAGCTCTCCCACCAGGTAGGCTGGCACGAAGCTGCCATCTGCGCTGTGTTTGTTTTGGGGCTGGATGATGAGACGGTTCGCTGCGATCTCCCCGCTTGTAGTTTTTCCTTGATCGAGCTAATCAATCTTATTCTCTATTTAAATGGATCTGATTTTGAAATAGAAGAAGTTCCTGGTCCGAGAAGGTCTCATCTTCCAGCCCCCTCCCAAACAAGGCGCAACGCGCCAGCCTGCCCTCAGCCGAGAACCTCCACATACCGAGTCCCCGGTCAAGATGGCCGCCAAGCCTGAATCTGCACCCAAGATGGCTACCGCCAAGTCAGAGTCTCCGCTGGTTCTGCCCAGCCTCCCTGAGTCTCCGCTGGTTCCGCCCAGCCTCCCTGAGTCTCCGCTGGTTCCGCCCAGCCCTCCAGTGACCGCTCCGCCAGAGCGCCCTCCAGTGACCGCTCGCCCAGAGCCTGCTCTCCCTAAGTCTCCGCTGGAGACGCCTAGCCCTCCAGAGTCTCCGCTGGGGTCGTCCAGCCCTCCAGAGCCCGCTCGCCCCGAGCGCCGTCCAGAGCCTGCTCCTCTAGAGCGCCGTCCAGAGCCCACTCCTCAAGAGCGCCGTCCAGAGCCGACGCCTCCTCCAGCGCGCCCTCCTGCTCGTATTCCAGAGTCAGCTCGCCCTCCAGAGCTGGAGCTCTCTCCTGCGCACCCTCCAGAGCCGGAGCTCTCTCCTGCGCGCCCTCCAGAGCCGGAGCTCTCTCCTGCGCACCCTCCAGAGCATAAACATGTAACGTTAACAACGGACAGCAGGGAGTGATTAGACACAGACTTAAATACACAGAAACGGGGGTGTGGTAACAAACAAGATAACGAGATGACGAGGGGGAAATACAAATATGGGCAAGACTGAACCAACTAATACAAAACCAAAAGGGGGGAACACAGGACTAAACCATTATGTCGCCTCCAGCGCCCGCTCCAGAGCCGGCGCTTTCTCCAGCACGCCCTTCCGTGCTCTCCTGGGTGGACTATGCCTTATGTTCCCCCAAGAAAATTTTTTTTGGGGGGGGGCTACTCCCCTGATCAGCCATGGCCTCCTGGACTGTTTACCCGGCCATGGCTTCCTAAGCCTCCAGATCCGCCATGGCCTCCCGGACTGTTTACCCGGCCATGGCTTCCTGAGCCCCCAGATCCGCCATGGCCTCCCGGACTGTTTACCCGGCCATTGGCTTCCAGATCCCCCGGACCCGCCATGGCCTCTTGGACAGTCTGCCCTGGAGACCGCTCCTGTATCCTGTGTTCCCTGTAACCCTGTCTAGCGGTCTCCAGGGCGCCCACCCTCCCTCCCCTATGGATGTTAGACGGCGCGAGACGCGCCTTTTGGGGAGGGGGGTGTAATGTCAGTATTTTGTCCTGTCCTGTTCTGTTTTCCTAGTGTTTTCCCCCTATGTTTCCTTATGATAATGGTTTAGTCCTGTGTTCCCCCCTTTTGGTTTTGTATTGGTTGGTTCAGTCTTGCCCATATTTGTATTTCCCCCTCGTCATCTCGTTATCTTGTTTGTTAGCACGCCCCCGTTTCTGTGTATTTAAGTCTGTGTCTAATCACTCCCTGCTGTCCGTTGTTAACGTAACATGTTCTCGTTTGATGCTCCTGGTTTTTGTTTGTTTGTTATCATATTCAGTGTTTTATTTAATAAACTTCATTATATTCATGTACTCCGGTTCTCCTCCTCCATCTCCACTCCTCAACCAGCCAGATTGTGACACTGGGTTTTCTCCAACACTGTCTTATGAGTTTGAAGAACACCTGACAAGAGATCAGAGACCATTCCTTCATACAGAATCTCAATAGATTCTCCAAAATCTCTCTCTTCTCAGCTTCATGTTGGTGCTTCTTCTCTTCAGTTTTTATACAGGGTTCAGGTCAGGGAACTGGGACGGCCATGGTAGAAGCTTCATTCTGTGCTCACTGACACAATTTTTGTGTTGATTTTAATGTTTGTTTTGGATCATCGTCCTGCTGGAAGATGCAACCATGGCCCATTATAAGATTTCTAACAGAGGCAGTCAGGGTTTTAATTTTTTTATCTGCTGGTATTTGATAGAATCCATGAAGCCATATATCTAAACAAGATGTACAGGACCTCCGGCAGAAAAATAGGTCCACAACATTAAAGACCCAGCAGTATTTTTAACTGTGGGCATGGGGTACTTTTTTTATCCCTGTCTGCACCAAAACCATCTGGAGGGTTAGCTGCCAAAAAGCTCATTTTTAGTTTCATCTGACCATAGAAGCCAGTCCTGTTTGAAGTTCCAATCATGTCTGACAAGTGAATATACTGAAGTTTGTTTTTGGGTGAGCCAGGAGGATTTTTTCTTGAAACCCTCTGGAACAACATGTGGTGATGTAGGGGCTGTTTGATTATTTTATTTTAGGCTTTCTGACCCCAAGACTCAACAATTCTCTGCAATTCTCCAACTGTGATCATATTTATAATCCTGTGGAACAGAAAGTCATGACTGGACAATTTTATACTCCTAGCCACCCTGGTGTGCTAAAAAAAAAAAAAAAAAAAAGTAATATTAATGGGAATATACTTTAGAGATATTTTACTTAGACAAATTTTTAGAGGTGCCAATAATTGTGGCCAACATGAACTAGAGAAAAACATTTATTTTATAATGAGATATGCCCCTATTTTCCATCGTTTTACTTCAATGAAAGGTTACAATTTTGTGAATTTTTTGAATGAAAGATCTAAAGGATAAACAATGCAGATTTATTTACAAAGGGTGCTAATATTAGTGGAGGGCACTGTTACAACCAGCTGCAGTGATGAAGACTTTCTTGCTGTGCTGAGTTCACATATTATTGGAACATCTTCCCTGAGGGGAATGAATCACGTTTGTCACTTGATGTCATTTTAGGACTTTACTACTAACTTATTGGCCATTTTTTTTTAAAGTCGGCCTAAAATGTAAATACACCTATTCTGTTTTCTAAATGCATTTCACAGGTCTTGTTGTAAACAATTAATCCATACATATTTATATATATTTTTAAATGATTAAAATGTCATAACTGAGTCTAACTGAATAGACTTTTCTCTGATCATGTAATCAGGAATTCTCTAATTATTTAGTATAATTAAATCTTCCCCTGCAGGCTTGTGTTCATCTGCCTCCACTTTTGAGAGCAATGCCCAGACACAATCACAGTATATAAGAAACAATTTGTTGCACACCATTGGTAAAGGCAGAAGTTGAAAAAGCATTGCAAAGCAAGTTGATCATATAAATCATTTGTGTTAAAGGTTACTACAATCTACTTGTCATGATTTAGGGAACTACAAACAAGAGCAATGCTTTGAAATATGAAGATACTTTATTAGAAAATAATTATAATTACGTGATAACCAAAAAAATAGCTAATATCAAAATTCTATATTTTATCTAAATAAATAAAAAATAAAACACTACAACTAATCATTTGAATTGTTTCTTGTGAATTTGAATATAATTTACGGCATAAATTTTTCACTTAATTTTAATATATATTTGGTTCGTATCACGGTTTTAGGTCACGGTTTTCGGTTCTGTACGGTTCTTGTTTTTATTTTTTTTTATTTTAATCTTTAACACTCCAGAAGTTTGTTTTGGCATATGAAATGTAGCTTGATTATCCACAATTTAGGATACATTATTAAAAAAAAAGTTTTATCATGTAATCATGCACAAACTGAATTGGACTTGACTTTAAGCACATTATTGAGACCATCTCTGAGGAAAGCTAGGGGAGATTTGATACAGCAATAGAGAAGACATTGATGACATGCTTTTCATTTATTTGGCAAAAACAGGACAATGTGTATCTCCACAGGAATTTATGTGCCTTTTTAGCATATAAAGATTGAACTGAAGAATTAACTTGCATGTCTACCAACACACTGGTGTAATGTCTTCTCAGATGAACTGACAAATTAGAAGTGTTGCCGTTAGCATATTATATGCATTTTCCACAATGCTTGCACACAGTCTCAGTTCGATCTATTCTTTTATTCCCGTCTTCATCATAGGTAACATGAAATCCAAAATGTTCCCACACAACTGACCTGGCTAAGGGGCCTTTCACATGAAGCCTCTTTTGCGCACTCAAGTTTGTTATTTCAAATGTAGACGCGTGGTATGCGCGCTTGTAATGGAAGCGACGCAGTGCGACACGCTCGTTTTTTCCAGGCGCGTCCGCGCCGCATCGAGATAAAAACATCTCAACTTTTCAAAATTCCGCAAGCTCACCGCAGGCCATGTGACATGAACCAACCAATCAGCTTCATCCTTTCCTTTAATAAAATTGAAAGCACAGCCAAGTTGGATGAACAGCGCATAGCTGGCGCATCCTCCAACTCCGGGCAGCCTTCCTTATCTCTCCCACTTGCCATTTCTACACGTGACGTAACCTGCAGCACTCCACTTTTACTGTCTCTATGTCTACACACACCTCTCGGTTCAATTCGGTTGTTTTTCATGTACCGTGCCACCCCTAATATATATATATATATATAAAACTAAATTTATGATTTCTGTGCATATTACGTCTGTGCTTTCAAATGCATCCATGTGTTTCCTAAACAAATCTCCTCTCATTTATGTGGCTTAACAGTGTCTGCTTCATAAGCTTTCCCCAATTAATTAGGATGAACTAAACCCTGTTGTGGTAAATACCATTTCTAACCCCTCCTCTGAAACAAAAAGCTTGATACTGGTCTGGCATGTTGCTCTGGAATGTAACAGCTTGCTTTATGTGTAAACTTCCTGGTCAAAAGCAATGCATCTGTGTTTAAAATATGAATATGTTGAAATAAAAGCAAAGCTTCAGAGTTGCAGGGCAGGCAGAGTGGAAGAATTTAATGGAATGATAATTTGTTCTTGCTGATTTCCTTACACTTACTTGGCTAGTACACACACTCATGCTTGTAGCGGTGGGCTGACTAAATATATTGCTCATTTGCCTAGTGGAACGTAAAGCATAGTCAGGCCATCGTAACTTTTCCCAGTTGGCTGGTTGACCTGTGAGCTGATGCAGTTGCTGGTTTGTAAAATCATTTACTGTTTTGAATTATTGTGTACATGAACTGAAAACTCAGTCCAAATATGTGTAATGACACCCTTGAAAAAAGTTGCAGAACCTCTACTTAATATTATTAATTCATTGTTATTAGGATATGTTTCAAAAACTTTCAAGCTGGTTGTTATTAAGCCTCAATTGATATTCTCACAGCTGTGTTCTTTCTTTGAAAGAAATGGTGTATGCAAGGAATTTCAGTCAGGGGATAGGCCGTTGCATAGCACTGAAACTGCACTCATCAGAGTTATGGATAATCTCTCTCTTAGTCTTACTGAAACTTAGTGCTGCCTTAGATACTATAGAACACAACATTCTCCTGGATAGGCAGAATGTGGAATTGTATTGGCATGATTCAAATAATACTTATCTGACTGTTATCAGTTTGTAGCAATAAATATAGACATAACATATTGATCACAATTCATGACGCTGTAATTTTATGGAGAATATCGCAAGGCTCAGTACTAAGACCATTGCTTTTCACCCGTGTTACCCTTGGAACATCATTAAAAAACAGAGTTAGTTTTCAATGTTACATAAATGAAACTCAGCTCTATATTCCTTCGAGGCCAACATACCAATTCACAAAACTGGAATGCATAGTTAATTATTATTAAAAATCAGATGACTGGTAACTTCTTAATAATTTCAGAAAAAGTTTTTAATCGTTCAATCAAAAAACTTCACATGAAAAAAGAAAACCAGAATACTGCTTAACTCTAGATGAATGTTCTGTCAAGTCTTCGTCGTCATTCAAAAACCCGGGTGTGCTATATGATAGTGATCTGTCATCTGAAGGTCACATTTTAAGCATTTGTAAAACTGTGTTTTACTATTTTAAATTTATGACATACTGTATGCTCTCAATGTCAGTTGTAGAAAAGTTAATTCCTGCATTTATGATCTCAAGGCTAGATTATTGTAATGCATTACTGGGTGGTTGCCCTGCAAGCTTAATAAACAAAATGGAGCAGATAGTTACAAGAACCACTAAATTAGTTTGTTTTTATGTCAGGGCTGCATTAGCTGCCTATTAAATATCATAAAAATGTAAAATATTTGTTGATTACTTAAGAAGCTCCTCAGTACTTACAGTAGGTTCTTTTTGCAGTATAGACCATTGCATTCTTAAAATTTTGGCCAGTTAATAATTCCTATAATAACACATTTGACAGTGAGTGGTAGATGCTTTTCCTATTTAGCATCCAAACTCTGGAACAGTCGTTCTAGTGTTATTGTGCAGTTTTATCAAAAAGGATGGGGTTTCCCTTTCGGGAACTCTACACTGCGTCATCAACGCTCTGGGGAATGCCATTGGCGAACCCGGCTCTGAATCAGTCTTCAACCAATAGGATGACGGGAGTGACGTCACCGGGGGCGGTGACGTAGGCGACCAGGAAGTATATAAGCATGTGCGTTTCAAACCGGCTTCAGCTTTTGTCATTCAGCGAAGCGCTCTGTGTCTGTCTGTCTGTTTCATTCCACTGTTTTTCTGTGCCAGTTTGCACAACTTTTATTTGAGTGGATATGTTACCAACCAAAAAAAAAAAAAAAAAAAAGGGGGAAAGTAATTTAGCGGTTTAGCAGCTTCACAGACAGCGTGTCCCTCCCTGCCAAGCAGAGAAGCGTCTGTTGGTGGGGATACACACAGTCTGTGTGTGGCTGTGTGGGTGCGGAGCACGCTCAGTCAGCCCTTGAGGGGGCTGGCTGTTTGCGGTGTGAAAGCGCGCTTTCCACTGCACGTACTCCGTTCTTGGAACACTCTCTTTGAGGAGAGAGTGTTCACCAGCGTTCTTCGCGGGTCTGGCCCCGTTTCCGCAAAAAAGAGGCGGAACGGCAGCCGCACTCTAGCGATTACGCAGCTCGATCTGTTAAAGGGATGGAGACGGGTAATCCCCTATCTCCTCTCTCGCATAGCAGATCGGATGATCTCCTACTGGGTGAGGAAGCCCGCGTTGCGGTTCTTCCTACCAGAAAGAGGTCTCAACGTTTCTCTCGTCTTCCTCCGAGGAGGTTGATGTGGAGAACGTTGTCAAAAGTATTTAACCGCCCCCCGATTGCCTCAATGTTAGGAGCTTTGGAAGTACTGAATATTAGAGATGAGCCGTAGGAAAGCAAACTATTTGTTTTCTTCGGACTAAGTCTGCACTTCCAAAAAGGAGCCTTTTTGTTTTTTCCCAATCTGCACAGTTAAAAAGAAAAACACTGTTTAGATCGGAAAAATCCAGTTTAACCCGCTCTTCACCCCCTTTTTTGAATAGTTTGCTATTAATAATGGGGGCTGAATGAGCACAGGTATAAGATGGTGCCGGGGGTTGAACAGACGCTTACCAGCTATCTGTCACCCAGTCTGGCATCATCACTGGAAGCTCCGTCTTTGCTTTCCAGGCCACATGTATATAATACAAGCCTGATGTGCAAAAGTACACATGCCGGATGCTGTACGGGAGCAGTAACCGGCCGTGTATCAGCTCCTTACATAAAAGGCTCTTAATGGAGCGTTGCAGTCCGTTATTCCTCCGGTAATACCTAGAGGACGGGGTTAGCAACACTCCTGACCGGGGGCTTCGAACTAAAGCCCGATCTGAGGGTCGTGCTTCAGTCTGAGAGGTCCTCGGCTAAGACAGGGAGATCTGTCAGCCAACCCTGCCAGTGTAGCAAGGCGCGGCAATCTCCCGCGAACATTATTCTCTAGTCTTTCCGCCCGGAAACGTAGCAGAGCTAGAGAGTTCGCTACCCCCATGGGGGTCATCAGAGGAATTAATTCAGATGCTTCCTGCCAGTGAGCTGCTACAGAGCTCTGAATTAAAAACTCTAGGTAGTACCAGAACCAGTCTGAGACTGATTCCCTTAGTAGGATTTCGAGCAGCATGAAAATTACTGCTGAATATATCTACGTGGGACCTGCATATGGGGCGTTTTTATTACTACTGCCCAGAGCAGGGTCTGGTTATCGATGGAGGGACAACTGGCAGCCAATTGCTGGTTTTGGAAGCCCGCTAGGCGGTACTTCCTCCAGCAAATGGCCCTCAGTGCTCCGTTTATCCTCCTCTGAGGAGGTGGATACGGAGAGCGTCACCGACGTTCCGTTCCCTCAGTCGCCCGCACTTGCAGCTGCAATTCAGGTGTCTCCTGCCGGTTCACCGTTACAGGGCACCGAGCTGTAAGCTCAGGGCAAAATAGAGGCCAGTCTCGAGAGGCTGGTACCCTCAGTAGAACTTCTGGCAGTGTTATTACGACTGCCGACAGTATCTACGTGGGTCCTGCGTACTGTGAAGAAGGGTTACTATATCTAAAGAACCCTCCTTCAACGCGGGGCTTCCACCGAGGTGGGCTCCGAGTAGGCTCTAGACAGGGACCATCGAGATGGTCCCTCTTCATGAAGGATGGGGGGCTACGGCCCTTCCTAGATCTCAGACAGTTGAATCTTTCAGTCAGAGTAACTGAAGTTCAGACTGGCGGTTACGTCACAAATCAGGTCCGAGGACGAATTTGTCACGATAGATCTAAGAATGTCTCCATCCTTCCTCAACAACAGCAGGGAGCTCTTCTTTCAGCCTAGCACTTTCCCCCCCGAACTTTCGCAGAGGGTGTGGATGCGGCTCTGGCTCCTCCATGATTCCAGAGCATCCATATACTCGACCACTGTAAGCCGGACAGCATCGAGTTGCTGCTCTCGCTCACATGAAAGAACTGGGGTTGAGACTCAACGCCAAGAAAAGTGTGCTGTCTCCATTACAGAGAACCACTTATCTAGGTGTCGTATGGGATTCGACCACGATGCAGGCACGGTTGTCTCCTGCTCGGATCGAGTCGATCCTTACTGCAGCAAATGCGGCCAAGCTAGGCCTGTCACTCACTGTCAAACAGTTTTAAGTACTGTTAGATCTTATGGCAGCAGCAGCCAACGTGATACCTTTTGGCCTGCTGCACATGAGGCCACTACAGTGGTGGCTGAAGACCAAGGGATTTTCCCAGAGGGGGAAATTCATTCCGCAAGTTCAAGGTCACGCGGCAATGCCTACGTGCCCTGGACATGTGGAGGAAATCTTGGTGTTTTATGAGAGCAGACGTCCTGTTGAGGCAGGGGCCAAGGCCCGGGGATGTATGCTTCACCCAGAATGAGTGAAGCAGAGTTAGAGAGTGTCTGGTCAGATTCAGGGGACTCATTTGCGACTCATGAGACATCGCAATGACCCCTCTGGTGCTCTCTACTGCTTCCAGCTCCTGCGGGACTGGATGCGATGGCACAGACATGGCCGAGGCCTCGTCTGTACGCCCTTCCCCCCGATCGTTCTACTCCCTGGAGTTTTTGAGGGTGACCCCTGAGGGGGCACATCTCATTGAGACCGGTCTCTCAACCGAGGTTGCTGAGACCATCCTTTTTACTCCAGAGCTCCCTCTATGAGGAAGTCCTATGGCCTTAAGGGAAAGTGGTTTACTGCGTGGTGTAACCAGCACCAAATATGACTCAGCTTACTGCCCAGTTGGTACAGTACTGAAGTCGCTGCAGTCTCGCTTCCCGCAGGGTTGACCCACTCCACCCAAAAGGTGTTCATGGTGGAATTATTGGCCTTCCACGCCCCTTTTCGGTGCTTGTCAGTGGTTAGAGTCCCCTGGGTCATATGCTTTTCTCCAACAGTGCACCTGATCAAGAGCAGATGCCCGGCTGAGGCCCGGGGAATGGACTTCACCCCGTAGGGTGAGGCAGATATGGAGAGTGTTCGACCAGGCTCAGGTGGACCTCTTTGCGACTCATCAGACATCGCAAGGTCCCCTCTGGTTCTCTCTAGTGCCTCCAGCTCCGCTGGGGCTGGATGCTATGGTACAGACCTGGCCGAGGCTTCGTCTGTACGCTTTCCCCCCGATCGCTCTGCTCCCAGGAGTTCTAGAAAGAGTGCGCCGGTACGGAGTCAGTCTACTACTAGTAGCCCCTTACTGGCCGGCCCGAGTATGGTTCTCGGACATCATTTCCCTCCTCGACGGCTCTCCGTGGGAGATTCCGGTCAGGAAGGACCTTCTTTCTCAGGCTGGGGGCGCAATCTGCCACCCCCACCCAGAGAAGTAGAAACTGTGGGTGTGGCCTCTGAGGGGGCACACCTCATAGACAGTGGTCTCTCAGCTGAGGTTGTTGAGACCCTCCTTCACTCTAGAGCTCCCTCTACAAGTATGGCCTTAAGTGGAAGGTTTTCACGTCATGGTGTGAAGAGCGACACGCTGACCCAGTTCACTGCCCGATTGGTACAGTGCTGGAGCTTTTGCAGTCTCGCCTCTCCACAGGGCTAGCCCACTCCACCCTGAAGGTTTACGTGGTGGCATTATCGGCCTTCCACACCCCTCTTGGTGGCGTGTCAGTGGGCGAGAACCCCTTGGTCATACGTTTCCTTCGTGGTGCACTCAGGATAAGGCCTCGGGTGATACCCAGAACTCCTTCTTGGGATCTCGCTGTGGTCCTTGAAGCCCTCTCTCGGCCTCCATTTGAGCCCATTGAGGAGATTTCAGATCGCTTCCTTACAATTAAGACGGCGCTGCTGTTGGCTCTTACTTCTCTGAGGAGAGTAGGAGACCTTCAGGCCCTCTCAGTGGCCCCTTCATATATCGACTTTGCGCCCGGTTTGGCCAAAGCGTTCCTCTACCCTAGACCAGGGTACGTACCGAAGGTCCCAACAGCAGTACCACAGCCAGTCACCCTACAGGCCTTTTATCCTCCTCCATTCGTGGAGAACGACCATCGGAAGTATAACTGCATGTGTCCAGTGCGAGCACTGGACACATACGTCCACAGAGCTGCCCTGTGGCGAAAGTCAGAGCAATTGCTAGTTTGTTACGGTCCCCCTAAGAGGGGGCTCCCGGCAACTAAGCATACTATCAGTAGATGGATTGTAGATACAATAACTACTGCTTATGAGTCCTCTGGCCTCCCATCACAGATGGGCGTCAAGGCTCACTCTACTCGAGGCATGGCTGCCTCCAAAGCTCTGCTAGCAGGTGTCCCATTCAGGACATCTGCAGTGCGGCGGGTTGGTCCACCCCTTTGACCTTTGTAAAGTTCTATGAACTAGACCTAAGAGCTACGAGCTCGGCTGTCCTGAGCTGACAGCGAAGGCGCTATCCCTCGTGAGCCCGAGGGCCGAGGTTGATGTTCCCTCTTGCGCTGGGTGCTCCCCAGGCAGAGATGTAATTCCACTCGCGTCCTGGCAGTTTTTCCAGGCGGAGTTAATTTAGTGTCCTGGCCAGAGTTTCCAGACACTACTTGGGTCCCTGTTGTCCGGGTGCGCCCCGACAAAGGGATTACCCTTCCTCGTGTGCCTGAGGGCCGAGGATGCTTCTTAGTCTGGCTGGTCACCAGACGGAGGCCTATCACCTCAGGGCCTGAGGGCCGAGGTGTATAACTCTCCCTCTTCGCTGGGTGCTCCCCAGGCAGAGATGTTATTCCGCTTGCGTCCTGGCAAATTTCCCAGGCGAAGCAACCGAGCGTCATGGCATACTCCCCAGACGCTACCTGTCCCTCTACGTCTGGCTGGTCCCCAGACTGAGGTAGACACTCTCCTTGTGAGCCAGAGGGCCGAGGCAGATCATATCCCTCTTCGCTGGGTACTCCCAGGCAGAGATGTAATCCCACTCGCGTCCTGGCAGTTTTCCAGGCGGAGCTAATTCAGTCCCTCTCGTGCTGGCTGTTCCCCAGACAGAGTTTGGACTACTTTCCTCGAGCGCCTGAGGGCCGAGGTTCTTGCTATGATTCCTCTTGCGCTGGGCACTCCCCAGGCAGAGATGTAATTCCACTCGCGTCCTGGCTGTTTCCAGGCGGAGCTATTTCCCGTGCTCTGGCCAGAGTTTCCAGGCACTAATTGCATCCCTCTTGATCCGGGTGCGCCCCGACAAAGGATTGCCCTCTCCTTGTGTGCCCGAGGGCCAAGGAGGACCCCTCTCTGGCTGGTGACCAGACTAGGGTGTATGACCTAACCTCGTGGGCTCAAGAGCCGAGGTTTATTCAATCCCTCTTCGCTGG
Source organism: Garra rufa (assembly GCF_049309525.1). Lineage (NCBI taxonomy): Eukaryota > Metazoa > Chordata > Actinopteri > Cypriniformes > Cyprinidae > Garra > Garra rufa. The sequence continues at coordinate 12,961,161 of NC_133384.1, forward strand.
GTACGTCCCAGGCAGAGATGTAATCCCGCTTGCGTCCTGGCACTCTTCCCAGGCGAAGCAACCTAGCGTTCTGGCATACTCCCCAGACGCTACCTGTCCCTCTACGTCTGGCTGGTCCCCAGACTGAGGTAGACACTTTCCTCGTGAGCCCGAGGACCGAGGCGGATCATATCCCTCTTCGCTGGGTACTCCCAGGCAGAGATGTAATCCCGCTTGCGACCTGGCAGTTTTCCAGGCGGAGCTAATTCAGTCGCTCTTGTGCTGGCTGTCCCCCAGACAGAGTTTGGACTACTCTCCTCGAGTGCCTGAGGGCCGAGGTACTTGTTATGTTCCCTCTTGCGCTGGGTGCTCCCCAGGCAGAGATGTCATCCCACTCACGTCCTGGCAGTTTTCCAGGCGGAGTTCTTCTGGTCCCTCTTTTGCTGGTGTCCCCAGACAGAGCGACCACTTTCCTCGCGAGCCCGAGGGCCGAGGCATATGCCACTTCCCTCTCATTCCGGCACTATCCCCGGACGGAGGTGTAATACTTCTCCTGTCCTGGCAGTTTCCCAGGCGGAGAACCATCAGTGCTCCTGCAGGTAAGTATCAACAAGCACTGCCCTCTGATTCCGGGCTGGTCCCCCGGACAGAGGTGTACCGCCTCTCTTGCCCTGGTAACCCCAGGCAGAGAGCTTTTCCTGGCTTGATCCACCAGAAGCAGCGCTTCCCTTTTTTCTTCCCAGACAAACACCACTGGGTAGGAATTTGGAATTCTGGAGACGTGGGCATATCGTTCCCCAGAGCGTTGATGACGCAGTGTAGAGTTCCCGAAAGGGAACGTCTCAGGTTACGTATGTAACCCTGGTTCCCTGAGGGAACGAGACACTGCGTCATGGGCCATAATTCCCGCATTCCTACCGCGCATTGCTTCATTCCTGGAAGCTGAAGCCGGTTTGAAACGCACATGCTTATATACTTCCTGGTCGCCTACGTCACCGCCCCCGGTGACGTCACTCCCGTCATCCTATTGGTTGAAGACTGATTCAGAGCCGGGTTCGCCAATGGCATTCCCCAGAGCGTTGATGACGCAGTGTCTCGTTCCCTCAGGGAACCAGGGTTACATACGTAACCTGAGACGTTTTTTAATCCCCAAAAACACAAGCAGTGTCTCAGCTAACTGATCACAGAATCTGTAAAGTGTGACATCACATTTTACAAGCCTCACTGTCCATCACGATTGTTGATAAACAGTGCTGTATTAGCCCTGAGTGCGCTGCACACAATCCGCCATGTTTATCTTGTTCCAGAGCATTTAAAAACAGCATTCAAGTAAGAAATGTTGTCTTATTACAGCTATAAAAGTTGTTTAGTCCAGAGCAGTGTGCGCCCGTGTCTGGATTTTCTGATTGTTTGGGTCATATTAACAGAGTAGACCCAAACAGCACTACGGGTACTGTATACGGTGCATCCGTAAAGTATTCACAGTGTTTCACTTTTTCCATATTTTGTTATGCCTTACCTTCTATACCTGATTCTTTTTTTTTTTTCTGTTTGTCACTGTGAAGATGCTTTGACGCAATCTCTATATCTATAGAAATAAAAGTGACTAATTGCAATTTTTTATATATAAAAGTATAATCTATGAAATGTAATCATGAATAATTAAACATAATTAAATAGGAAGGAACAAAATATAACACAAATATAATTTGTGTTTTATTTTGTTTTGTGTTGGCAAAGCTTGTCAAACTTTACGTTCCTCCTTTTTGCATTAAACACAAGTGTTAAAATTCATTAAAATCATTAAAAATAACATTATAAAACTCACCCAAGATCAGTTAAAAACTGTGATTAGACACTAGTTCAGGGGTTTCCAGTCCTGCTCCTGGAGGGCAACTGTCCTGCAGAGTTCAGCTCTAACCCCAATTAAAACACCTGAACTAGCTAATCAAGGGCTGTATCCAAAATCGCCCCATACCCATACAAATAGGGCACTATTTGAGGGGACAGACATTTTAAGTGGTGTTAGAAACCATAGTGGATGTTCTTGAGTGCACTCATTCAATCCCACAATGCACCGCAAAATGAGTGTACAACCAATGTACACTCAACGGCTAGAGATTACCCATAATGCATTGTGAGAGTGGCGTTCATTTTACAACGCGCTTGTCCACGGAGTAATACAGTGTACAACACAGTTACAAATTTGTTGTAAATTGAGTATTAAATTGTTTAACTAGGGTTTATACGTAATTTTTGTGACTGAGTTCAAGATAAATCCTTTAATCTTACTACTGGAACTGCCCGTTTTATATGATTATTAAGCAAGCAAAGCAAACTATGCAAAAGCGGCAGTTCTTCCAGTGCAGTTAGTGTCCGAATTCACTCACTCGTTTTCATTAACTCCTTCAAGTGAACTGTTTGAGAGGACTAATGTAGGGAATAGTGAATAGGGTATAGGGGGCAATTTCGGATACAGCCAAGGTCTTACTGGGCATACTAGAAACTTCCAGGCAAGTCTGCTGAGGCAAGATGGAGCTTAACTCTGCAGGACAGTTTCCCTCCAGGACTGAGTTTGGACAAACCTGCACTAGTTAATGGGCTCGCCAAATCAATACCATCTAGTAGTGAATCGTTAAATCGTTTAAATATGATTTAAAATGAGAGATTTCTAAATGTTTTAAAGCTTCATTAATTCATAAATTTGAAAGTTACCACCAATACAGCTGACTAGGTTTGAGAACACAGCCATATGTGGGCTGTGTTCCATTTTTCAGTCCCAGTCCAGCCCTGTTATGACTTTATCCACATATTTGTGTCTGTTTGTGTGTGTATAAACAGAGACTGAGAAAGAAAAATGATAGCCTACAGATTGTATTTGTATGCCCCACACTGCAGAATTATTCTTACTTTAATTTTTCATTCCTCACAGAATCTCCAATTATTCTGCATGACTGTGCTCCTTCAACCTCTCCTTCAGATGCACTTGCTCACCTTTCTCCTTTTCTCTCTCTCTCTCTCTCTCTCCATCCCCTTGTTCACCTACCTCTCCTCTCTCTTTAACCCCTCCCACTCCTTCTCTCATTCGTTCTCCTCCAATCTCTCCTCACCCCCCATCTCTCTCTGTAGTGAAATGAAGCAGGAGCTGGAGGAAGAGGGCAGTCGCTGTTTGCTTCTGTCCAAGCAGCACAAGTTCAACGAGCACTGCTGCATCCGTTGCTGCTCTCCCTTTACCTTCCTGCTCAACCATAAGCGCCCGTGTCTGGACTGCCACTACAACGTCTGCAAATCCTGCCGCACTTACAGTCAGAGTGAGAGAGGCTACATCTGCGCCGCCTGCCAAAAGAGCAGGTAAGTGTCCTCTGGCATACATGAACACATTCATGTGTATGAATACATGTTCTTAAGGATAGAGGAGCCATGTATGTACTTCCTGGTAAATGGACATGTTACAAAATCCACAGTGTTATGCAATTACATCTGGACAGGGAGACACCACACCTGCTGGTGTGCATGGCAACACACACATCGTTCAAGCAGATTGCAAGGGGCACATGGAAAATAGAACAAAAAATGTGTGTAGCATGATTCTAAATATAATACAATACAATTTCTGATACAATTTTCTGTTGGGGGCGCATAAGACAAAGTAGGTTGTTAAACCTTTTTCCTTAATTCGATGACTTGAACATCTTAAGGAGCTCCCCTGATTTGTAACAACCTGTATTGTGAAAATCTCTTTGTAAATAAAACTAAATTTAAACTAAATTAAGCCTAACTCTCAGAAATGTTTGGATTTTCATTAATCTATTATTTAATATGTTTATCAAGCATTTTGACTCAAGGTGACTAGTCCCCACAATGAGGATGATTTCAGGTTTTACTGTCCTTGTGAGGACATTTGGTCCACATAATTTAGACAACTGGTAAAGAGAGGTGAAAAAAGGTATAAAAATAAAGTATATATTGAAATTGGCAGTATGACTGTGTGGAAATATAAAACAAGAGGGTGTTCCGGAGTGAATGAAAGCTATTTGTGTATTTTTATGGCAATACTAGTCCATGTCAGTAAGTGGGAGTGATTATTACCAGGTTAACAGTTTTGTTTTCTCAGATGTTGTTTTGCTTCAGCATAAATATCTGGTGCATTTTTGTCACTTTCAGTGGCATTTTTGCCTACAGCCCTGGTTAACATCCCACCCAGATATTTATAGATAACTCTTTTTTAGCCTTATTTGATTTACTAAATGCTGGCTTTTACGACCGCTGAATATGTACCCAGTCCAATGGAGATTTGACACAGTTTGTGACTATGTGTTAGTGTTTTTCATAAAGAGAAACTGGAATGATAGGAGAGAGCAGGAAAAATAAGGAGAGGTTGGACTAGTGAGAGATATGGTGAGAATTTCTACAGCATATGTTTATTTTTTTATACCTTGTGTGAGTAAAAAAATAATAATTACTATTATTTTGGGTAACTGTCCCTTTAAAAGTGTACAGCAGTGTGAATCAGTGGTGTGCAGCATAATATGAATCAATCAGGAAAATACATCCAATCATCCTTTGCTGTTTTTCGCTCATACTGTCTCTCACTGTCTTATTTGCTGTCTCCCTCTCTCTTCATATCTTTCTTTCTCTCACGTACAATCACTCCATGCCTAAGGATTAATTCCCAGCGAGTTTCCTTTCATGTTTTTTCCATGAAATGTTTGCTGTATGAAAAGTCAGACTCACAGATTTCATATGACCAGATATCAGCATGCATTTCATGGTAAGAGCAAATAATGATTTCCCTTGTCTCTTGCTCAGCAATATTTCAAGAGATGTGGCCCCGGCTTTCCACTCACAAAACTGATTACGCCAACATGGAATGAAATTACGTGTTACTTGAAATTAATGCGGTTATGTAGTCAGATGGCCTTTTGAAAGAGAGGAGAATCACCGTCTAAATTACTTTTTTTTCTTTGCTGTAATGATCATCTACGTATAATAAGGAAAGCATTTTAATTGCTTTTGTAAAGAGCCTATAATGGCATTTGTATTGGGTTTGTTCCGGGTTCAAGACCTGTTAATTTTTGTCAGCAGTGTCTGTGATATGTAACATTTACACAGATGATAGTCCCTTTCTTTTTTTAAATAATAAGCAAAAGATTTTTATTCAGATTTGTTCAATAATTACACTGGATTAAATTATAAAGGTGTATACATATACTGTATGTTCGCTGTGTAATTCCAGTAGATGGAATTTACTTCAAGGTTTTGCATACAGGAACTTTTTTTCTGGTGTCCTTCAAGTCAAAACTATTGTCTGTGGTAATATGTTACAGATGATGTCAATATTTCGTGAACACAGAATGTTCTTTTAAAGCGGAAGTTCACTTTCAGAACAAAAATGTAAAGATAATGTACTCACCCAAATGTACGGTGCCCGCCAGGGGACACATTCGGTTCACTTATGTTTGTCGTGGCCACGAGATATTAATTCGTGGCCACAACATATTAACTCGTGGGAACGTGATATTATGTCGTGGGAACGTCATATTATGTCGTGGCCACGACATAAGGATGTCGTTACCTCGACAAAATGATCTCGTGGCCACGACATAATATGACGTTCCCACGAGTTAATATGACGTTCCCACGAATTAATATCTCGTGGCCACGACATAATATCACGTTCCCACGAGTTTATATGTCGTGGCCACGACAAACATAAGTGAACCGAAGGTGTCCCCTGGCGGGCACCGTACAAATGTCATCAAAAATGTGCATGTTTTTTCTTGAGGAAAACATTTTATGAAGTGGACTTTTATGGTGCCTCGAGTTTGAACTTCCAAAATGCTGTTTAAATGCAGCTTTAACCGATCCAAAATGAGGCTCTAAATGATCCCAGCCGAGGAAAAAGGGTCTTATCTAGCGAAACGAACGGTTATTTTTATTTTTAAATTACAATTTATATACTTTAACCTCAAATGGTCATCTTGTCTGTGATGTGCATGAGTAGTCTGTGCATCTCTGGTTCAAAACAGTTATGGTAGGTTGAAAAACTCCCATCTTATTTTCTCCCCTCAACTTCCAAAATCATCCTACATTGCTGCAGATGTATTGACCCAGTGTTTACAAAGTGAACATGCAAAGAATATCAAACACCCTTAACAAAAAAGGCAAAACAGCGATTTTGAAGTTAAGGGAGAAAGTGAGATGAGTTTTTCTACATATGCTGCCTTGAACCGGAAAAAAAAAACAGAGTTCAGGCAAAGCAAGACAAGACGAGTGTTTGAGGTTAAAAAGTATATGAATTATATACATATATATAAAAAAAAACATAATTTACGAGGTACATTATCTGTACATTTTTAAAATGGACTTCTCCTTTAAGTAGTTGTGTGCATGTGTGTGTGTGTGTGTGTGTGTGTGTGTGTGTGTGTGTGTGTGTGTGTGTACCTGGTATTCATCACATTGTGGGGACCAAATTTCCCCACAAGGATAGGAATACCAGTAGATTTTGACCTTGTGGGGACATTTCTCAGGTCCCCATGAGGAAACAGGCTTATAAATCATGCACAATGAGTTTTTTTGATGAAGTAAAAGTATGCACAATCTCCTGTGAGGGCTAGGTTTAGGTGTAGGGTAGGTGTAGGGCGATAGAAAGTACGGTTTGTACAGTATAAAAACCATTACGCCTATGGAATGTCCCCATAAAACATGTAAACCCAACATGTGTGTGTGTGTGTGTGTGTGTGTGTGTGTGTGTGAATAAGAAAGAGATGCTGACTCAGATGTTACACTCACACATCTTCACTCACACTTACACTTAACACATTCAGTAAGACATCACAACAGTGTATGTTCCCTTTTAACCGTACAAAAAAGTGTGTTTTCATGTTTGTGCATGTTTATGTTTATGCCATTATGAAGTTGAAGTGAGATTTGTCTCTTTGCACTGTCATTAAGTATCACTGCATCTTGTCAGCTCCAGACAGCAACACAGGCATGAGCGTTTGGATGCTGCAACACACAGATGGTGAAATAATGTTGTGTGCATGTGCAGATGGGGCCTGACAGGCGTAATAGGTTGAGGTCTGCTCCCATCATCCAATCTGTGGGTGGTGTATAAGAAAGATACAAGAAAGCTGTGTAAAGCCAGAGCTGAAGAAGAAACGTCTAGAAAACTTCATGTAATGAAAAGTTTCTCTCAGCATAACCTGCATCCATCTGTGAAATTAAACCACCAGATTTCCCATTTGAAATCCATTTCATAGTGAACCTTTGAAATGTTTGTTTGAGTGTGTGTGCACACGTCACATTTATAGCAGCTTTTGTTAGATGCTGAAAAATGGCATTATACAGTATACTACTGTTCAAAGATTTGGGGTCGGAATGTTGTTATTATTATTATTATTATTATTATTATCATCATTATTATTATTATTATTATTATTATTATTATTATTATTATTATTATTATTAGCATCATTATTATTTTTATTATTAAGTCTCTTACACTCACCAAGGCTGCAATTATTTGATAATATAACCAAAAAAAAAATTTATCAATATTGTGAAATACAATTTCAATGTAAAATAATTGTTTTCTAATTTATTCTTCCTGGATTTTATTCTAATATGATATTTTTTATTATTACAAAACAGTTGTGCTGCTTATTCTTTGAGGAATAAAAAGGTTCAAAACATTTGTTCAACAGTGTTTGTTTGAGATTAAAAAAAAGAAAAATTTGATCAGTTAAATGCATCCTTGTGTAAAAGTTTTTTTTTTTTTTTTTGAGTTTGAGTTTGAGATTGAGAATGGTACTTTTGTTTTTTGTTTTTTGAAAGGTCTTTTTATAGTTAGGTTTTAGGGAATTACCTTTAGTGTGTAATTCGTCCGGTGCTGCGGAAATTAATATTATTTGAAATGATGTGACTTTTCTAAGTGATCAGACTAACAGTTTTGCTTGCTATATAATATAATAGACTGAAACCATTTCTACAGACCTTAATATCACAGATTCTTGATAGTGGGTTACTGTGACTTGGGCCAGTATGAATCTAAAACACTCTAGCATTGTGGTGGCACCACTCACTCATTTTATGTTCAGAATATAACATCTAGATTAAAGTATAATAATCAGAATAATTCATCTTCAGATTCATCTTCTTTTTTTACTGGATACAGATTTACAGATGCTTTTAGTGTCCTTTCATACACACACAGGGACACAGGGAAGTCATAAAGCATCCCATGAATGAGGATGACAGTAATTGAAGACAGCAGAACAGCTTTTAAATGTTCTGTAATCTGAGTTGACAGAGATGAAGCCATCTGGAAAGATGTGTTCAGTCAAAATTGAATTATTCGTCTCCTTATTTGACCCTCTCCTAAAGGCTTTTACCTCACATACACTCCTAACGTGAGTGTGACTAAGTTTGTGACTGCTTCTAGGAAGTGCCATAAATATAGTTGAGAAAAAAAAAGTAATAAAAAAATTTGATGGTCGTTATTTGTTATTACAAAAATGTAGCAATCAATATAATATTGCATTAAACTAATATTTTTGTTTGGTCATCTTCACAGTTTTAATGGGCCTTACATATCATGTATGTTTGTCATATTGTGTTGGCAGGCTGCAGCTGTACGCTTTATGGTTAATTTTTTTATTTGTCAGTGCACATTTTGGCACCAGCCATGTGCTAATGTATTGTTGTGAGCATGTGGCACATATATCATCTCTGTGTTTGTGTCTAAATTATGTTAATGAGGTATAGTGCTTCTCTGTGTGTCCCTCTCTTAGATATTATAAGACATTCTCTCAAGTAAATTTGCTCATGAAACACTAAAAGTGGCATTTCCTTCATTATCATTAGTATAATGGCACATTTGTGTTAATGCCTTAATGTTGTATGTTAATGATTTGAGGTAATGGATATCTGCCATCTTAATGGATGAGAATTCTCCCTTGTACTATTAAAAGACATAAGATATACCTGATAATGACTCATTCATCTTTATTAATGACTTTTCTTCCATCACTTTACTGGCACTTGTGCTGCTAATAAACACACCTCCTGTACACTCTTAAAATGAAGGCTCTTTACTGGCATCTGAGGTTCCCTGCAGAAACTTTAACATCCATACTATACTACCATTGCAGAAAAGGGTCTTTACCGTGGAAGAAGGTTCTTTAGATTATTAACATTTATTTTTGGAAACTTTGTTTTTAAGAGTGTATCTTTTATTTCCTGTAGCTTAAAAGATAGTTACCCACAAACTGATAGCATTTATATATCTTGAATGCTAAGTTGCTGTGGATAGAAGCATCTGCCAAATGCATAAATGTAATGTTTTGGTGCAGAGTATAATCCAGAAGTTCATTATTCTGCTGCCCGTAATCATATCTACAGTCATTCAGCAGATATGGTTATATAATCAAGAGAACACACATTAGATATGATCCTCTCTGCTGAGTATATTCAGCACTAATGCATGGCTGAGTCCTTTACCCAAGGGCATGGTTTTAGCAGAGGCTCTACTATGATCTAATGACCTTCTCTGATCTAGATTGGACACACTCCCAGCAACTGTTTTATTTGAGGATCTAAGTCACTGGTACTCCATTTGCCTGATTAGTTTTGGCTTTTTAGTTGCGCATGTGCATGTGTATATATCGGTGCTGTCGGAGACGCTGGTTTATAGCGCTGGGATTTGAAACAGCCCGTATATTGAAGTGTAACCAAGAGCTTATATTGCCGGTTTAGTCTCTCTTTTCTCTGGTTTCAGTTAAAAGGATGGAAGGAAATAGCCCAGGAGGGATAAAGCGAATGGGTCCCTCTCTTTTCTTTTTGTTCGTTTTCAGCAGATGGGTATTATTAGTTGTGGGTCAGTCATTGCATACCTGATGTCCCTAAAAGCTTGTTGGCATATGAAAATGTCCTTTGACTTTGAAAAACTTTACTTAAAGGTCTTTTTTTTCTTTAAAGGAACCTTATGTAGGATTGTGGCCAAAACTGGTACTGCAATCACTTTCAAAATACTGTAGAACGCTGTATCCCCTCCCCCTCCCCCCTGACTCGAGGTTTCCAGCTAAGCTGCAGGATCCAGCAGGAATGTAGGCTGCTACAATGAGCTTCTAATGGCAAGTGACAAGTCCTACACAGTAATTTTTTTTCTTCTGTTAATTATGTTTATGCTTCACGAGAGATGTTTTGCGAAGTGATTATGTATCGCAAAAATTTACTAATGGCGATTAGCCAAATATTTTGTAAAGATGTACTGTAATACCACATTTCAGTCAGAACATAGATTGTTTTCATACCCTGCTAGTGTTGCGATATAAAGGTTTTTATGAACACATTTAGCACGGCTGACCGTGGAAAATCCACTGTTTATGGAAGCAAAGTTAGCCAAACATAGATGAATCTTACCTGTCCAAGAGAAAATTAGCAACGTTGGCGTCTGTCTTCAAATTCTTCTCCATTTTCAGCCATCTCCATCTTTCAAAGGCATCTCCTATACAAATCCTTGTTTTATTTCGGACTTTGTCACGACGTATTTCGGATTCATAACGAGGTCTTTTAGGTTTCGTAACGTTATACATGTTTTATCCGACACGTTCTTAGCTGCAGCTGTAACTAGAGCAGAGCTGGCCACCCGGATGACGAAACTCTACTGACTTCGTTAGTAGATAGCTGGAGGGTGGAGCCTCAGACCAAAACACAAAATGACAACAATAACATCAGTCGTGGGCTGCAACTGTCACTTTTAAATGACAATATCCTGGCTGGACCACTGTTGTCATTGATATAAGGATTTGAAATGAACATGACAGGGCCATTTTATGATTAACTGAAATAAATTTCTTACATACGGTTCCTTTAATATTTTGTATAATTTCCCCCCTTGACGGTATACTTATAACACTTATAAGGTTTTTTTAGCCATTTAATTTAGCCATTTTTTCTTTTTTACCTTAAGACTTCTATATAAATGTTATAACTTTTATAAAATACACAGCAACGCCAATGGAAACAGTGTGGAAAACATTTTTTCCAGTATTATTTAATCACTGAAAGTTCGAAAGAACATAATTTATTTGAAATCTAATTTTTGTAACAAATGTCTTTTTTGTCATTTTAATGCATACTTGAAAAGAATGACTAATTTCTTTCAAAAAAGTTTACACAAGAATGCTTATTTCTCTGAAAATGGGCTACAGCCGAGAAATTGCTAATTTAGTGAGCAAGTTTTATTTGGCAGTTTTTTTCCTCAGACTGCTTCAAATGAGTTTAAGCCATCAGTCTGAGTTAGCTGTGAGGCTGCTGTATTTAGTTTTGTCAGGCACAGAGGAGTGTTCCCCACACATTTAATGAATATTAACCTGATTCTGTTCAACTGTGTAAACATTAGCCTCAACATACTGATGAATACTTCACTCACTCACCTCACTCATAGCATTTCAAAAAGAAAACTATCATGAACACCTGTTCTGTGATTGTTAACATCCTAACAGGTATCCCAAGAAGAATATGCACATGTGCTATAGTTAGGCTAAACCTTGCTATAGAAGACCATATACACATTTCTATTTCTGAAGAAACTGAGGGTGTATTTGATTTGTGTTTGACTGTTAATCTGGCCTCATTAATCTGCCACTCTGCTGAAAAAAACAGCATGTGCTGGTTAGGTAGGTTTTGGTGCTAGTATGCTGGTTTTAGCTGGTTTATGCTGGTCCTTTGCTGGTTTATGCTGGCCATTTGCTGGTTTATGCTGGTCCTTTGCTGGTTTATGCTGGTCCTTGACCAGCAACATAACCAGCATAAACCAGCAAAGGACCAGCATTAACCAGCTAAGGACCAGCATAAACCAGCAAAGGATCAGCATTAACCAGCAAAGGACCAGCATAAACCAGCTAAAACCACCATCCCAGCACCAAAACCTACCTAACCAGCATATGCAGGTTTTTTCAGCAGGGCAGATGCACTGAGAAGTGAAAATGTTTATTACAGTATGTAAAATGTACAGTATTTGCTTTTCTCATATTTCTGATGCAATGCTCCCTCTCTTTGCCTCCCTCTTCCTCTGTTCAGATCAAGTCTAGGTGAGGTTTTACTGGCAAGAAAGCAAAAGCAGTGCAAAAATTATTATTCAGATTTTCTTTTGCACATGCACATGCACATTTTAGTAATCTCACTTGGCCATTCTGCCTCACTGAATCCTAGTTGCACTGCCATTTGGGAAACATCACCTCCCTGCATCGCTACGGTTCCATCCCAGTACATCAGGAAACTGTTTTCTGAGCACCTACTGTTGTGTCATAATGCTTTACTGTGTTTCATTGATTCAGTTCACTAACCTCATTCTATCAGAGCCCTACTGTGTGTCTCAGTTGCATGTGAATGTGTATGCTTGACTAATGATCACACAGCTCTGGGTCTAGAGGTTTTCCATTGTACTTGATACTGGATATGTGGCCTAAAAAAAGAGCCATGCAGTGGCATAAAATTATGTAAAATTGCACATGTTGTATTGTACAGGGAATCACAGTGGTGTGGCAAGCCATATGGTTAATTTTTGTAAGGGAAGTTGTAAATGTAAGATAGCCAGCTTACATAAACTTTCATGTTTCTGTTTTTGTTTGTGTTGTGAGTATTTGCAGCACATTTCTGTTTTTGCAGCACGTTTCTTTTTTTGTTTGTGTTGTGAGCATTTGCAGCATGTTTCTTTATTTGTTTGTGTTGTGAGCATTTGCAGCCATGTGTTGTCAAATGAATGAAGATGTTTTCTTAATTTGCAGGTGTTTTCTTTTATTTGTAGCACTTTGAGCTCTCTCAGCCACAGTAATAATAGGATCACAATCACAGGAAACCTGTTTCTGCTGAAAACAATGGTAATTCTGAGATACAGTACCGTTTCTAAGCATAAGCGAGCTAGGCAGTCGCCCAGGGCACCACCAGCTGGAGGGGGCGCCAATAAGCGCACATACTGGCACTACATTTTAGCAGGGTTGTGATAAAGAGTGGAACGGTCACCCTGAAATATGATTGTCGCCCCCACTGGATCACCCAATATCATTGGGCTAGAGTACTGTCAATCTGACAATGCCTGTGGCAATGCCATTGGATCAGAGCGCTGTCAATTGCTGCATGCAAAGTTTACATTTAGAGTGATCAACAGCACCGTGGGCTCTATCAGTGCTTTGGCAAGGTAACACTTTTTTATTTGCAACCATACAATAAAGCTAAGTTAAAAGGCCAATATAAAATGTTGGTACAGTAAAAAGTCAAGTCAAGTCAAGTCACCTTTATTTATATAGCGCTTGTAACGATACAGATTGTGTCAAAGCAACTGCACAGTATTTAAACAGAACAATAGTGTGTAAGTAACGCATTACTGAAGATAATCAATTTTCAGTTAAAGGCAGTTCATCAATGAATTCAGTGATATCATCGTCAGTTCAGTTCAAATAGTATACGATATCGCTGGAAAATGTCCCCAACTAAGCAAGCCAGAGGCGACAGCGGCAAGGAACCAAAACTCCACAGGTGACAGAAATGGAGAAAAAAACCTTGGGAGAAACCAGGCTCAGTCGGGGGACCAGTTCTCCTCTGGCCAGACGAAACCAGCAGTTTGTACCAATGTCCAATTGTAAAGAACTCATCAGGTTCCTGTGGTGTAGTACCGATGGCTATCTAGGTTGGCGAGGTCTTCATTGATGATCGGTCTCTGGAGCTCATCTGGTTGACATCCATGGCTATTGAAGTCATCTCCAGGTGGTGATCCATGATCTAAGCTGGTGCGGACTGGATCCGGGGGACTGCAGTGACCATCTGATCTGGATACAGACTGGGTCTGGTGGCTACGGTGACCTCGGAATAAGAATGAAACAGACTAATATTAGTGCAGATGCCATTCTTTTTACGATGCAACGAGTGCATCAGATGTAATGTGAGGTGTTTTCGGTTCCGGTTGACCTAATTAATGCAGCCTAACAATCCTTTAATGGATTTGAATTATAGGAATGTGTTAATGTTTTATGTGTAAGCCAGGTTAAAGAGATGTGTCTTTAATCTAGATTTAAACTGACAAAGTGTGTCTGCCTCCCGAACAGTGTTTGGTAGATTGTTCCAGAGTTTAGGCGCTAGATAAGAAAATGATCTGCCGCCGGCAGTTGATTTTGATATTCTAGGTATTATCAAATTGCCAGAATTTTGAGAACGCAGCGGACGTGAGGGACTATAATGCGATAGAAGCTCGCTCAAGTACTGAGGAGCTAAACCATTGAGGGCTTTATAAGTAATTAGCAAGATTTTAAAATCTATACAATATTTTATAGGGAGCCAATGCAGTGCTGACAGAACCGGGCTAATATGCTCATACTTTCTAGTTCTAGTAAGAACTCTAGCTGCTGCATTTTGGACCAGCTGGAGTTTGTTTATTAAGCGTGCAGAACAACCACCCAATAAAGCATTACAATAATCTACCCTTGAGGTCATGAACGCATGAATTAATGTTTCAGCATTTGACATTGATAGCATAGGTCGTAATTTCGATATATTTTTAAGATGGAAAAATGCGGTTTTGCAAATGCTAGAAATGTGGCTTTCAAAGGAGAGATTGCTATCGAATAGGACGCCTAGGTTCCTAACTGATGACGACGAATTTACAGAGCAGCCATCTAGTATTAGACTGTGTTTTAGGTCATTACTTGTCGAGGTTTTAGGTCCAATAATTAACACCTCTGTTTTTTCAGGATTTAACAGTAAGAAGTTATTCACCATCCAGTTTTTAATATCAGCTATGCATTCTGTTAGTTTTTCGAATTGATATGTTTTGCCGGGCTGCGAAGAAATATAGAGCTGAGTATCATCAGCGTAACAATGAAAGCTAACACCATGTTTCCTGATGATATCTCCCAAGGGTAACATGTAAAGCGTGAAAAGTAATGGCCCTAGTACTGAGCCTTGAGGTAATCCATACTGCACAAAAAGTGCACAAAATCAGTATTTTGTTTGGTCAGTATTTGTGGCAGTCGAGAAAATTAAAATTTATATTTAAAAAAATAGCCCAAAAGGTGTGCATTTTTGCGCAATGCATTTTTAAAGGATCAGCGTGTCGTGTAATATTCCCATATAAAACTTTAACAGCCAATTAAAAAATATTAACCTTTATTAAACCGCTAATTAACAAACTGTCTTTTATAGTAATTTCTGTCAATGAATTTGTTCCTTTGTTTTAGATAAATTGTGGCCATGTTTAAAACAATAAAATGTAGAAATAAATATGTATGCCATATGAAATTACTATAAAAGACAGTTTGTGCTAATGCAATAGCACCCTTTGTATTATGAATTGCTGACAAAACTCCTTAGCATACAGTGCCTTGCTAAATTATTCATACCCCTTCATTTTTTTCACATTTTGTTATGTTGCTGCCTTATGTTAAACTACTTTAAATTACTTTTTTCCCACATCAATCTACACTGCCTAGTCCATAATGGCAAAGCAAAAAATAGGTTTTTAACTTTTGTGTAAATTTATTAAAAATAAAAAACTGAAAATATCCCGTTACATAAGTTTTCCTACTCTTTTCTGGGACACTCGAAATTTAGCTCAGGAGCATTCATATTGCTTCTAGATGTTACTACACTTCGAGTGGAGTTAAACTGTGGCAAATTCATATGAATGAGTATGATTTAGAAAGGCACACACCTCTCAGAAAAGGTTGAACAGCTGAAAATGCATATCAGAGCAAAAACCAAGTCCTGAGGTCAAGATAACTGCCTGTAGAGCTCAGTGACAGACTTGCGTTAAGGCAATGATCTAGGGAAGAGTTCAGAAAAAAATCTGCTGCATTGAAGGTTTACAGAAGCATTATCCATAATAGAAGATGATTGGAACAACTAGGACTCTAGAAAATGTCTGCCAGCCCCCATCCAAGCTGACAGAGTTTGAGAGGTGAAAAGGTGAGGCAAAAAAATTGTAAATTTGTAAAATTTGCAAATCTGGGTTTTGCTTTCTCATTATTATGGAGTATGGAGAGTAAAGTTTACAAATGTATCAAAAAATAAAACACTCCACTGAAATAAGTACATTGCATAAGTATTCATACCCTTAACTCAGTACACAGTTGAAGCACCTTTACTGCCTCAAGTCTTTTTGGGTATGATGTGAAAAGCTTTGCACATCTGCATTTGGCAATTATCTGCCGTTCTTTGCCTCACCTTTTCACCTTTCAAGTTCTGTCAGCTTGGATGGGGGCTGACAGACATTTTCTAGAGTCCTAGTTGTTCCAATCGTCTTCCATTATGGATAATGCTTCTGTGAACATTAAATGCAGCAGATTTTTTTCTGAACTCTTCCCTAGATCATTGCCTTAACGCAAGTCTGTCACTGATCTCTACAGGCAGTTATCTTGACCTCAGGACTTGGTTTTTGCTATGATATGCACT
Organism: Garra rufa; assembly: GCF_049309525.1. NCBI lineage: Eukaryota > Metazoa > Chordata > Actinopteri > Cypriniformes > Cyprinidae > Garra > Garra rufa. The sequence continues at coordinate 12,977,586 of NC_133384.1, forward strand.
TATACATTTGCTATTTATTTATTTATTTGTTTGTTTATTTATTTATTTACAGGTTTAAACAGGAAATCATATGAAAGTCATGTGTAAGTGCTCAAAAGTTGAATGTAGATTTTTTTATTCACAACCATCAGAAAATAAGTTGCACATTGATTGACAACTGTAAAATTTGTAGATTACAATGTTTTAAGTTATATAAATCCAGAAGGATGAAAATAACAGCTTAAAAGGCTCAAAAAGGTCAAATAAAGAGTGGTTAAAATTTAAGATATGCCATTGTGTGTATTTACATTTGTAGTTTAGAGAGAACAATGAAAGCAGAGGCTCACATCATTTGTTTGTATTAATCAATAACATAATTTGTTATAGCGCTTCACAGAAAGAATCCAAATAAAGCTCTTGTCTGCAAAATCTACAAAAAGTGTTTGCCAAGACTATATTTCAGGAGCATATGTCAAATCGCCAAAAAAATCTGACAAAAATATTGCTTAAGTTGAAAAATGTATTTATAAGGTTTGTTTAGCTAATGCACATATGCATTTTAGTCCAGAAACATTTTGTGCAAGTACAGTCTCAAATGCTTTCTCAACTGCTTGCAAGTATTCCGCTCTTGCATAACAAGTAGAGTTAAATGTGTTAATATTCAGGTTTCTAGCTAGCATGTTGACAAACATTCTCTTCAAACTGTTGCTCTTCCAGTCATTAACATGAAAATTTACCACAGAAGAAGAGAGTTAAAGCTAATGCAATAGTGTCTATTGCATTATGAATTGCAGTCAGTGTGCCAAAAATACAGAAATAAAATGTGGCTTGAAACATTTGTGTTAACATACTTGCATGAAGTATGATTCTTTAACTGGAACTATTTAACTGAAATGCAAGACATCCTATCGTACAGTCATTGTGTTCCGTGTCTCTCCCATTAAAGAGGGTATTTATGATGGATTTATGATAGCAGAGTTCTGTGTAGACGTCAAAATGATGTATTTTATTAATATCCTTTCATTTCTCATCCTTCCTCTTTTTTCCCTTCCATACTGCTCTCTCCCTCTTTTTCTCCCCTTCTGTTTCTGACTGTAAATTGAAGTGAATTCAGATACTGACATCTCAGCAGTTTCATATTCACAAGGCAAACTCTATACCTCAAGAGTAGCGTTTGAAGATGAGAGGGCCGAGGGAGAGAGAAGGAGAGCGAGTGGTACTGAGGGTGAGCAAGAGATGAAAAGGGCCTGTGGTAGAGAGGGAGGGGAACTGAGCTTCTGTGCAAACATTTTCATAATTGCTGAAATCCCTCATTGTCACAATGCCACAAGCCTCTTGTCGTCCTTTTTCTTCATACGCTACACAATCTTTCAAGATCAAACTGAAATGGACCCTCATTAGTGATCAATATTAAATATTTTATATACTGTATAGGCAGCAAATCTAATACAAATAGCCATAATCACAACATAGGCCACTGGAAAATTGCGCCTCTTGCCTACATTTTATGAAAAGATACCTATTAATACAAATCACTGCAGTTTCCAGATGAAATGAACACTAGTGGACATTCCAACTGAATCATTATGATTGATGAGTCCTAACATATATGTGACCCTGGACCACAAAACCAGTCATAAGGTAAAATTTTACAAAACTGAGATGTATACATCATATGAAAGCTCAATAAATAAGCTTTCTATTGATGTATGGTTTGTTAGGATAGGACAATATTTGGCCGAGATACATCTATTTGAAAATCTGGAATCTGAGGGTGCAAAAAAAATCAAAATACTGAGAAAATCACCTTTAAAGTTGTCCAAAGTAAGCTCTTAACAATGCATATTATTAATCAAAAATTACATTTTAATATATTTACAATATGAATTTTACAAAAAAATCTTCATGGAACATGATCTTTACTTAATTTCCTAATGATTTTTGGCATAAAAGAAAAATCAATAATTTTGACCCATACCATGTATTTTTGGCTATTGCTACAAATATACCCCAGCGACTTAAGACTGGTTTTGTGGTCCAGGGTCACATATGCTAAATAAAGTAATCGGGTTGATGTGTGCATTTATGTTACAAGCTTCCAATCGGATTTGATCATTTGACTTTGACACAAGCTCAACAAGTATTCAACAAGGGCTTTTTCCGTGACTAGTTTGTTTACAAATTGATTATTAGGATCCATTTAAATGCAGAAAGTGAGGTTTAGAGTAGGATTTAAGTGTAGACAAATACAATAGAGCATTAACCTTTTAACACCACTCATGGTACATTTTATTTCCAAAATGCCATGATGCATACAACAGCCAACATAATAAAATGTTATGCCAGATTCACAATCATCTGTTTCATATAAAACTGTACATACGTTCAAACACTCACTGGACATTTCGATTTTTGAAAGTATTGCGAAACAATGTAATATCAGTTTGTCGAAATATAACCACAGGCACGTATTTCTAATGAGCTGGGGTTAGATAATCAAGCTAATTGCACAGTAGAATCGACTTTGCTCTTAGCGTGTTGCTAAGACCTAGTGTATATACTTTTTTGGTTTCTCTGCCATCTCGGTCACCTAATTTGTCACAATGCATTATAGGATTTCCTTCATTAGGATACATGCTGGTAGTACCATAAACACTGCATTTCTCTGTCTCTCTTTCTTTGCAGTTTTCTTGCACAAAAGGACAAATGAATATGCTGTACGTGCACATATTTAGTGCAGCATATTGTTCAGTTCCTTGAAGGAGACTCAGAGTGCATGCATAACAATTAAAAGATATGCTAATGTGCATTTCCCTTTGTCCCTACTGCGCACTGTTCAAAGGCACTTCTAATTGATGTTTCTGTTCTTTCATTCTCACTCAAACACGTACACACTTTCTGCATATAAATGATTGCGCAGTGGAAAAGCCCCCTGGTGCTTTAATACAGGTGTGCAATGTTTTTAAAGTGAGAGATTCCTGTGAAGGGATAAAAAAAATGCATGGCTCCCTTTTCATCTTCAGGTAAAATGCTGCAAGAGAAGAAAATCTTCAGAGATGTTTTCATTTATATAATTCGCTGTACTTCATTGATGTTTTAAGTGAGTTTTCCTGTGCTGCAGTTAGCCTTTGATTCAGTTTGGTAAGTCTCACACTCTCACAGACTCAATTTTGTCTAGTAAAACTGTTTCGAATCCTTTTTGGTGTTCCTAGCCAGCTCAAACTAAATCTGTTTTTTAAGGCCAAGGGTCCCTATGTTGTATGATTTCAGCTCATACAATAGGGCTGAGCAGAATCCCTGGGCAAATACAAAAGATTTTGTTCTCTAATACAGGGGTTTTCAATCTTTTGGATGCCACGGACCCACAAATATCATAGATCATCCTCAAGCTAAGGGATCCTATCCTAAAAAATCATATTATGAATATGTGTGAAATAATATTTGAAGAATATTTAGTTCCTGTTATGTTTCATTGTTACATTTCCTTCTACTCACTTTATTACTGTCCTGTTAGGTGTATGATTTTAATCAAACTTATTTTATTAAATTTATATGTATTTATTTAATCAAATGTATTTGTTTTTATTTATTTTTATTCATTTATTTTTATTCATATTCATTTTTTTATATAATTTTCTTTTTTCTTTCCTTTTTTACACAGATTGTCTCTGAACAGCATTTGACTGTTTTAAAACAGGGAATTTGCTGTAGTTTTTGCTGTATTTTGTTTATTGGCACTCAAAAAAATAGATGGATGGACAGATGGGTTGGCAGACAGAGATAGATGGATGAAATGGAGAATTGAATTTAGAAACCAGCACTAAAACTGTAGGACTGAAACAAGGGGAGTGAGCACAAAAATTTGAGAATAACAATTTTGTTTGTATTCCACAGACAATGCCCATATGCAAATGTGACCTGGGGTAGTGTGCGTTTGCTGGTGCACTTTGTGTGAGTTTGGAGCCTCATCAAAGCTGCTGCTGTGTGTAAGCCGGCAGTGTGGGACTGAATTTCTGTGTGTGTGTGTGTGTGTGTGTGGCTCCAGGGGAAACAGGCATTGAATTGAGAGTAACTCTCTCGTTATACTCAAATCACAGTATGGCTCTGGTGTCATGCGTTTCAAACACAGCTGCAGATATGTTCCATATATGCCTTTAACAGTTAAGTATTTTTAACGAATGATCCATGTCTCCATTAAATGTATTATAAACAGTTTCAAAGAAAATATCCTATTATTTGAGATATATAACTGAATTAAGTGTCCTGAAATACAACAGCCATCGTTATGATAGCCCTGGACTGCAGTGGGCTCTGTAGAAAACAAAAATGTGAGATTGTTTATTTAGCCCATCTAAATACATTAGGTGCTTTATGCCTGGTTCCACAAAATGTACATTTGCTTATGTTTTCACTGGCCCTAAACATACAATACTGACAAATTTTCAGTATCTGAATGTGCAGTATTAAGATATTGACGACACCTAAAGCGTGAATTATTTACGTACAGTATGAACAACTTTACAAACATACAAATGAATCCTCATGAATATTGAAATCACTGCATTAATTTTGTATTATATTCAGTTGTCGTATCAATGACATTATGTTTTCAATTGGATTATTAAATGAAGTTTACTCATTTACTTAAAATAAAATGGTAATATTTAGTTCTGTGTGATTTCTGCTGCCATCTCATTTAGAAAAGTACATAATGTTAAACAAGACTACACTTTTAACCTTTAAAATGAATAACATTTCTCCAATCGTTTAACCATTACTTATGTAATATTTACTTTGTTTGCCGTGGGACACAAAAGGTATTTTTTTTCGACATGCTGTAACTGACAATAAAACCATAAAATACACCAAAAAATTACAAAAGGGTCAATTATATTCATGTGCTGTAATCCAAATCTTTATAATATATAACACACTGCAAGCGTGCTGCAGTTCCAAACTCAAGCCTTTATTTAGCGATCTTCATCTCTATCTGAGCAGCGACCATAAGCAGCAAAACATGCGTTGACACACTTACTACAAATTCAAAAGTTGCTGCTTCAAGAAGCTTTGCAACAGGTTTACTGCAGAAAATTGAAAGCGAATTGTTTCAATGTTGTTAACTGTGACAGCGCGGGGTGAGAGAGGACGCAAATGCAGAGGATATGATGCAGAGAGAGATTTATTCTCAAAGGCAAAACAAAACAAAAACTATAATCAAAGTAGCGAACAAGTCTCTTGGAAAATCCAGCATCGGACCACAAACAGGCTGAACGCAGCCCGGGACCAACAACCACAGAGGGGAGAGAAGCAGAAAGCGGCAGCCTTTCTCTACGAGTCCTGCGGTGGGGTAAACACAGAGGTGAGTGCAAAGCAAAAGCACGGTGCGCACAAAACACCAAACACAAAACAATCAACTAGCAACAAGCACTAGACCACAGAGAATATAAAGGCGAGTTAAAGAGTTTCAGGTGGAGGTGAAGCAGCTCGTGATCCGCGCAGCCTCAGCGCCAAATCAACGCTGATTGCACCGATCACGAGCCGCCGAAAAGGCAGGACAAAACACCCAGCAGGATGAGCCAGGAGGGTACCCTGACCCGTGACAGTACCCCTCCCCTCAGGGACGCCTCCTGGCGTCCCCGGAGGACTCACCATGACGCCGATGGAATTGGTCGATGAGAGCGCAATCCAGAATGTCACGAGCCGGAACCCAGCATCTCTCCTCCGGACCATAACCCAGTCTACCAGGTATTGGTGACCCCTACCCCTACGCCTTACATCGATAAGCCGCCAAACAGTATATGCCGGCAACCCCTTGATGAGTCTGGGAGGCGGGGGGGGGCAGAGGTCTGGGAATGACGGGCTTGATTTTATACACGTGAAAAACCGGTTGAATGTTTTTAAAAGGGGGGGGGGGGGTAACTTGAGTCGAACCGACACCGGACTAAGCACCTTAGATACGATGAAGTGTCCAACAAATTTGGGTCCCAGTTTACGTGAGGGGAGTCTGAAGTGGAGGTCTTGAGAAGACAACCAAAGGCAATTTGGGGAGGGGAATAAAGTGAGCTGCCTTCGAGAACCTGTCCACCACAGTGAGGACTACCGTCTTGCCACTAGATGGGGGTAGACCAGTGACGAAGTCCATCGCTATGTGTGATCAGGGCCGCGAAGGAACCGACAGTGGCTGGAGTACCCCTGCTGGGGGTCGATTGGAGCCCTTACCCGCAGCACAAACCAGACAGGCCAACACGAACTGACGAGCATCCCGCGCCACGGACGGCCACCAAAACCGCTGCTTGATCAACATACAGGTACGAGTCGCTCCTGGGTGGCAAGCTAGTTCGGACGAGTGACCCCACTGTAGGACGTTAGATCGGACTGACTTGGGTACGAATAACAGACCCTCTGGGCATTCCGCGGGAATGATAGCATTGCGTAACGCCGCGCATACCTTGGACTCCACCCCCCAGGTAACCACTGCCACCACCCGTTCGGGCGGCAGGATGGCCACAGGGAGGGTGGGACCAGTCTCAGTCTCAAAGATCCGAGAAATCGCATCGGGTTTACCATTCTTGGAACCGGGGCGGTAAGAGATAGTAAACCTAAATCTACCGAAAAACAAAGCCCAGCGAGCCTGCCGCAAATTTAATCTCTTAGCGGTGCGAATGTACTCGAGGTTCTTGTGGTCAGTCCAAACTATAAAAGGAACCCCCGCGCCCTCCAACCAGTGACACCACTCCTCCAAAACCAGCTTGACAGCAAGTAACTCCCTATTCCCAATGTTGTAAATCCGTTCTGGGGGGGTCAAGCGATGAGAAAAAAGGTGCAGGGATGTATCCACTCATCTGAGGGTGATCTTTGGGACAAAACAGCCCCAACCCCCACCTCTGACGCATCCACCTCCACAATAAACTGGCAAGACGGGTCTGGTGTAATTAAAATAGGAGCAGAAATAAAGCGACTCTTAAGGTTCTCGAATGTAGTCTGGGCCTGCGATGACCAACAGAAACGCTTCACTGTGGAGGCGAGACCAGTCAGAGGAAGGACGACCTGGCTAAAGTTCCGAATGAATCGCCTGTAAAAATTGGCAAACCCCAGAAACCGCTGGACCGCTCGACGATTATCTGGGGTAGGCCAATCAGCAATTGCTTTTACTTTGGTAGGATCCATTCGGATACCCTCGGGGGAGAGGATAAATCCCAGGAACGGAACCAACCGTGCGTGAAACTCGCACTTATCCACCCTAGCGAACAAACGGTTCTCAAGTAGCCGCTGGAGCACTCGCCTGACGTGCCGGACATGGTCATGCTCATTCTGGGAGAAAATCAAGATATCATCAAGGTAAACGAAAACAAACTGGTTGACCATGTCTCTGAGCACATCATTGACGAGTGCCTGGAAGACCGCCGGGGAGTTGGAGAGCCCAAAAGGCATGACTAAGTACTCAAAGTGCCCCATAGGGGTGTTAAAGGCGGTCTTCCATTCATCCCCCTCCCTAATCTGGACAAGGTGGTAAGCGTTGTGGAGGTCCAACTTTGTAAAGATGGTTGCCCCCTGCAAGAGCTTAAAGGCGGATGACATCAACGGCAAAGGATAACGATTCTTCACCGTGATGTCATTCAACCCTCAATAGTCTATGCAGGGGCGCAGCGAACCATCCTTCTTCTCTACGAAGAAGAACCCCACCCCCACGGCGGTAGAGGAAGAGGGACGGATGATACCTGCTACCTGAGAATCGTGAATATACTTCTCCATGGCCTCCCTCTCAGGTCTGGACAGAGAGTATAGACGCCCCTTGGGAGGAGAAGTACCAGGCAACAGATCTATAGCACTGTCGTACGGGCAGTGCAGAGGTAGAGATGAATCTCGGGACTTACTGAAAACCGCTCTCAAGTCATGGTAAGCCTCCGGTACACCCGCCAGATTCACCGGCTCCTCCTGCAACACAGAACAAGACATCATAGGGGTAAATGCAGCTCCTAAACATTGAGCTAAACAAAAAGGGCTCCAAGCTAACAGAGTTGAGAGTCCAGTCAATGTGAGGATTATGTTTGGCCAGCCAGGTGTGTCCTAAAACCAGTTGGGCATTAGGTGAGTGAATAAGAAGAAACCGAATCTCCTCAGCATGATTGCCGGAGAGAGTAAGTGTCACAAACTTAGTGGCGTGTGTAATTCTGGAGAGAAGGGTGCCACAAAGTGTCCTAGCAGATATAGGCTCGGCCAGGGCAACGAAAGGAATCCTCAAACGCCCGGCCAGCCCAACATCCATGAAATCGCCCTCCGCCCCAGAGTCTAACAAAGCGGACACTTGATAAGCAGCCCCCTTGACCAGTAGTGAGGCTTGAAACTCTGAACGACCACCAGAGGGCAGTAGTGTCCTAGTGACACTAACCTTCTGGCCTCCCTTGTGCTGGAAGCGCTGTCGAGCAATGGGACACGTAGCAACCACGTGACCGGCCTCACCGCAGTATAGACAGAGTTGATTCTCTAGACGACGGCGACGCTCCTTCACCGTAAGCCGCGCCCTCCCAACCTGCATAGGCTCATCCTCGGGAAGGTCAAGATGTTGAGACACCGTTCTGGGGGCAGGCTCTAAGGAAGCCACTCCCCTCCGATGCTGAGAACGGAGAGCGAGACGGTTATCCACTCGAATGGCGAGAGCGATGAGTCCGTCCAGGCTGGGGGGTAAATCCAGGGAATATATCTCGTCCTTAATATGCTCGGCCAGACCGTGGAGAAAGTGATCCCAAAGAGCCTTGTCGTTCCAACCGCAGGATGCCGCGAGCGTGCGATACTCGATCAAGTAGCTGGACACTGACCGCTCCCCCTGCCGTAGCAACGCCAAGGCTCGTGCCGCCTCAGTGCCTTGAGCTGAGCGATCAAACACCTTGCGTAGCTCCTCTGAGAAACTCTCAAAAGAGGAACAGCAGTCCTGCTTGCTGTCCCACATGGCCGTTCCCCACTCCCTCGCTTGACCCACCAAGAGCGTGATGGTAAAGGCTACCTTTGACATCTCCGTGGGAAAGCAGGAAGGCTGCAGTGAGAAAGTCATAGAGCATTGAGATAGGAAAGATCGACAAGTGTTAGGCTCACCCGAGTAGGGAGCAGGTGGATTAAGCCATGGTTCGGCGCGATGAACACTCGCGCCCTCTGGATCAGTGGGCGGGGCTACCATTTGAGCCGCAGGAGGGCTGGCGTGCAGCTGGTTGAGCCGTTCCGTCAGCAGGTTAAGTTGTAGAGAGATCTCGGTGTAGGCGCAGCGAGATGCCACGATTTCCTCCTGTTGCCGACCCAAAAGAGCGCCCTGCTGCATGAGCGCTCGGTGCACCTCCTCCTCCTCTGCTGTGTCCATAATAGTCTGGCTAGTTGATTCTGTGACGGCGCGGGGTGAAAGAGGACGCAAATGCAGAGGATATGATGCAGAGAGAGATTTATTCTCAAAGGCAAAACAAAACAAAAACTATAATCAAAGTAGCAAACAAGTCTCTCGGAAAATCCAGCATCGGACCACAAACAGGCTGAACGCAGCCCGGGACCAACAACCGCAGAGGGGAGAGAAGCAGAAAGCGGCAGCCCTTCTCTACGAGTCCTGCGGTAGGGTAAACACAGAGGTGAGTGCAAAGCAAAAGCACGGCGCGCACAAAACACCAAACACAAAACAATCAACTAGCAACAAGCACTAGACCGCAGAGAATATAAAGGCGAGTTAAAGAGTTTCAGGTGGAGGTGAAGCAGCTCGTGATCCGCGCAGCCTCAGCGCCAAATCAACGCTGATTGCACCGATCACGAGCCGCCGAAAAGGCAGGACAAAACACCCAGCAGGATGAGCCAGGAGGGCACCCTGACCCGTCAAGTCAAGATTATTTATACAGCGCTTTTTACAATACAAGTTGTGTCAAAGCAACCTTACATAGGAAAGATCGACAAGTGTTAGGCTCACCCGAGTAGGGAGCAGGTGGATTAAGCCATGGTTCGGCGCGATGAACACTCGCGCCCTCTGGATCAGTGGGCGGGGCTACCATTTGAGCCGCAGGAGGGCTGGCGTGCAGCTGGTTGAGCCGTTCCGTCAGCAGGTTAAGTTGTAGAGAGATTATTAAATAATAAAATAAAAATGTCAATAATAATGCAAGAGTTCCATATTGCAACAAAGTCAAATTGGGGAGGACTCATCTGGTTCCCATGGCCTTGTGCCGGTGGCCGTTTAGGGTAGGAGTTCTTTCTTGATGATCTGTCTCTGGGGCTCATCTGGTTGACACGGTATCCGCTGACATTCGGCTGTAGGTGTTGATCCACCATCTGCTATAGGTTTGGACTGGATCCGGGGGACTGCAGTGACCATCTGATCTGGATACGGACTGGATCTTGTGGCTATGGTGACCTGGGAATAAGAAACAAACAGACTAATATTAATGTAGATGCAAGAGTTCCAAGTTGCCACAAAATCAGATTGGAGAGGACTCATCTGGTTTTCGCTGTCTTGCGTCGATGGCCGTCTAGGTGATGAGGTCTTCACTGATGATCTGTCTTTGATGTGGTCTCTGCTGACATTCAGGGCTGTAGAGGATATCTCTGGGTGCTGATGGGCACGGACTAGATCCGGGAGACTGCAGTGACTGTCTGATCTGGATACAGGTGGCTACGGTGACTTCGGAATAAGAAGGAAAGATACTAATATTAGCGTAGATGCCATTCTTCTTCTGATGCAACGAGTACATCAGGTGTTATAGGAAGTGTCCCTGGTTCCGGTTGACCTAAATAATGCAGCCTAACAATCCTTTAACGGATTTGGATTATGAAATGTATTACGTGTAGGCCAGGTTAAAGAGATGGGTCTTTAATCTAGATTTAAACTGACAGAGTGTGTCTGCCTCCCGAACAATGTTAGGTAGATTGTTCCAGAGTTTGGGCGCTAAATGTGAAAATGATCTGCCGCCCGCAGTTGATTTTGGTATTCTAGGTACTATCAAATTGCCGGAATTTTGAGAACGCAGCGGACGTGAGGGACTATAATATGTGACCCTGGACCACAAAACCAGTCTTAAGTCGCTGAGGTATATTTGTAGCAATAGCCAAAAATACATATCATGGGTCAAAATTTTTTATTTTTCTTTTATGCCAAAAATCATTAGGAAATTAAGTAAAGATCATGTTCCATGAAGATTTTTAGTAAAATTCCTACTGTAAATATATCAAAATGTAATTTTTGATTTGTAAAATGCATTGTTAAGAACCTAATTTGGACAACTTTAAAGGTGATTTTCTCAGTATTTAGATTTTTTTGCACCCTCAGATTCCTGATTTTCAAATAGATGTATCTCGGCCAAATATTGTCCTATCCTAACAAACCATACATCAATAGAAAGCTTATTTATTGAGCTTTCATGTGATGTGTAAATCTCAGTTTTGTAAAATTTAACCTTATGACTGGTTTTGTGGTCCATGATCACATATGATAAGAGCTCGCTCAAGTACTGAGGAGCTAAACCATTCAGGGCTTTATAAGTTATTAGCAAGATTTTGAAATCTATACGATGTTTAATAGGGAGCCAGTGCAGTATTGACAGAACCGGGCTAATATGGTCATACTTTCTGGTTCTAGTAAGAACTCTAGCTGCTGCATTTTGGACCAGCTGGAGTTTGTTTATTAAGCGTGCAGAACAACCACCCAATAAAGCATTACAATAATCTATCCTTGAGGTCATGAACGCATGGATTAACGTTTCTGCATTTGACATCGTGAGCATAGGTCGTAATTTCGATATATTTTTTAGATGAAAAAATGTGGTTTTGCAAATGCTAGAAATGTGGCTTTCGAAGGAAAGATTGCTATCGAATAGCACACCTAGGTTCCTGACTGATGACGATGAATTGACAGAGCAGTCATTGAGTAATAGACTGTGTTTTAGGTTATTACATGCGGAGGTTTTAGGTCCAATAATTAACACCTCTGTTTTTTCAGAATTTAGCAGCAAAAAATTTCTTGCCATCCAATTTTTTATTTCAACTATGCATTCTGTTAGTTTTTCAAATTAGTATGTTTCGCCGGGCCGTGAAGAAATATAGAGCTGCGTATCATCAGCATAACAGTGAAAGCTAACACCATGTTTCCTGATGATATCTCCCAAGGGTAACATATAAAGTGTAAAAAGTAATGGCCCTAGTACTGAGCCTTGAGGTACTCCATACTGCACTTGTGATTGATATGATACCTCGTCATTCACTGCTACGAATTGATGCCGGTCAGATAAGTACGATTCGAACCAAGCCAGTGCAGTACCACTAATGCCAACATAATTTTCAAGTCTATTTAAAAGAATATTGTGGTCAATAGTATCAAATGCAGCACTAAGATCCAGTAGTACTAATAGAGAGATGCATCCACGATCGGATGACAGGAGAAGATCATTTCTAACTCTAATAAGAGCAGTCTCACTGCTATGATATGGTCTAAAACCTGACTGGAAATCCTCACAGATACCATTTTTCTCTAAGAAAGAACACAATTGTGAGGACACTACCTTTTCTAGTATCTTTGATAGAAAAGGGAGATTTGAAATTGGTCTGTTATTGTTTAATTCATTGGGATCAAGATGAGTTTTTTTTTAATTAGAGGCTTAATAACAGCCAGTTTGAAAGTTTTGGGGACATATCCCAACAATAGTGACGAATTAATAATATTCAGAAGAGGATCTATGACTTCTGGAAGCACCTCTTTTAGTAGCTTAGATGGAATAGAGTCTAACATACATGTTGTCGGTTTCGATGATTTAATAAGTTTGTACAACTCTTCCTCTCCTATAGTTGAAAATGCATGGAATTTTTCCTCAGGAGATTTATAGCATATCTGATGCGATACTGTAGCGGATGGCTGCATAGTTACAATTGTATCTCTAATAGTATCTATCTTGGTAGTAAAATAGTTCATGAAGTCATTACTGCTGTGCTGTTGGGAAAATTCAGCACCTGTTGGTGCTTTATTCTTCATTAATTTAAATATGTTACATTCACGCCAGGCTGTACTGAAAACCTCTAGTTTTGTTTTCTTCCAGCTGCGTTCCATTTTTCGTCGTGCTCTCTTCAGTGCGCGAGTGTGTTCAGTATACCACGGCGTTGGACTGTTTTCCTGAATTTTTCTTAACCGCAGAGGAGCAACTATATCTAAAGTGCTAGAAAAAAGAGAGTCAATAGTTTCTGTTGCATCATCAAGTTTTCCTGAGCTATCGGATATGCTGAGGTATTCAGATAAATCAGGAAGGTTACTTACAAAGCAGTCTCTTGTGGTAGAAGTAATGGTTCTACCGTACTTATAGCGAGGAGTTAGTTTTACAGTTTTAGTTATCTGGAGTATACACGAGACTAGATAATGATCTGAGATATCATCACTTTGATGCAGAATTTCAATGCCATTAACATCAATTCCGTGTGACAATATTAAATCTAAAGTATGATTTCGGCAATGAGTAGGTCCTGAAACGTGTTGTCTAACCCCAATTGAGTTCAGAATATCTATAAATGCTGATCCCAATGCATCTTTTTCATTATCAACATGGATGTTAAAATCACCCACTATTAAGACTTTATCTGCGGCCAACACTAATTCGGATAGAAAATGTAGGATTTTTAGCTCAAATTTATAATGATTCAAATAATGAATCGAATCGAAAGATTCGAAACTTGATTAAATTGATTCAGAATTAATAGATTACACTTCTTGACCATTCGTCCGGCGAAGTAGTCAATTCAGTATACTGTATCAACTCAAAAAGGTTTATATTATGCTCCTGGCCAAGATCACAAATAAACCAAAATATTATGTTAGGAAATTTTAAAGCTGAGGTAGCTTGATCTAAACACAGATAGAACTTTTGTGCACATAAAATTCAAGACACTTCTTTTAATGAAACAATGATTTATTGACTACTCTAAGACACAAAACGAATCTACTAAGACACAAACACACACACACACACACACACACACACACATTCACACGCACACTCATACAGTTTCAGAGATGGAAGTTATGGATTTTAAGAGAACCCCAAAGTTCTAGTATTTCTTAACTAGTTCTTAGATCGCAACCTTAGAAAACCATAAAAGCAGAGATCTAACTTAAATGATATCGCACCAGATTTCAGCAAGAATGTGAGACCTTGTTTTACTTGCGTTTGTGCCGGGAACGGGGATTCCGGGGGCTCGTCTGAGCGAAAGTTCTGGTTGGTTGCTGGTCGATGACGTCTTTGGGAGATCCTTCGAAGTTGAGGATTGGGTTGCTGGAGCAGGTCTTCGGTTGCCTGGTTACGCGGTTTGATGCGCTCGGAGCTCTTCTGCATCAGAGTTGCGAGACTTTGAATAGTTTGGCAGTCACAAAGTTTCAGTTTGTTCTGTAGAGTTTTGATGGCACAATCGCGTGCTTGGTCAAGTCAAGTGGTCGAGCGCAGATGGAAAAACACTCCAACCACAAGAGGCGAAAGGCGTGAGGCGAGAGCTGAGAGCGCTGAGTTCGCCAAGTTCTGTCATGAACATGCAGTTTTTAAACGGGCCACTAGGCACGTCCCATAATGCTGGGATCCAATGGCATTGCTAAAGGGGCGGGTCACGCCCCCCTTCCCGTCCTGTAATTCCTTCTGGTACGTGACTTATTAGGATATGGATTTCTCTGCAATTTGGTTATTATTTTTATAAACTATTGCAACGCATGAGACATACACAATATCAATTTCTCGTTCATTCAGACAAACTGCATTCGTCAAGATAATTCATTCCATATCAAACAGTGGTATATTGCTTGCGTGCTAATACATTTGACAACTTCCTTTCCTAAAGGCCTATAATGCATAGATTAAACTTCCAACGATCACATAAAACACATCAAGCATATGAAAGAAAACATGAAAACATATGATACTGTTGATAAGCTGATTGTTTCTTAAAGATTGTCTCTGCAGTGTACTCAATTGAGACACTGCGTTGGATTCGGAATGTCAGACGAGAGTGGGACAGGAAGTCCATAAACCATGTGAGTCATGCTGGATGGATCATGTGCCTTGCCAGCTTTATGTCCGTAGAAGACTGGAGGTTTGTTTCTTAGGTGCTCTGAGACAAAGAGAGTTTTTTTTCTCTCTGGATGCATGCGTCGCGTTTTGCAAGAATCAGCTAATTCCGGTCAGGAGTTTAACCCGAGGTGACAATTTACCCTTCGTCTTTCACGAGTCTGTCAGCACAAACCACCCATTATCCTTCTGATTGGATTAACTTTTAGTGCTGGCGTGTTTCCTGGAGTGATAGCGCGAAGGCAAATGAAGTTTGGGGTACACAAAGTTGAAGAAGGCTTCACTCTTCGCAGAATCTAATGGCAACTGGCCAGGACAAAAGAATCTTTGAAGTGTGATGACTTGTTCGGTATTCGCGCTTTGCGTAGCTGAATTCCTACAAAAATCAGCAAATTCTTTAATAAAGTCTGTATGGTGCCCTGGTGGCCTGTATACAGTAGCCAGTAAAAACGTCACAGAAGATTTATCATTAATACTTGATTCTTTGGATAATGTTATATGGAGCACCATTACTTCAAACGAGTTATACTTAAAGCCCGTTCTCTGAGAAACACTGAACATATTGCTATAAATTGTGCAAACACCTCCCCCCTTACCTTTTACACGTGGCACATGTTTATAACAGTAATTTTGGGGGGTTGCCTCATTTAAAATAATGTAATCATCTGGTTTTAGCCAGGTTTCTGTCAAACAGAGCACATCTAGCTTATGATCAGTGATCATATCATTTACAAAAAGTGCTTTCGTAGAAAGTGACCTGATATTTAATAAGCCAAGCTTTATCATTTGTTTCTCAGTATTATATACATTTTTTATTTGTTGAACATCAATTAAGTTGTTACTCTTACATTGCTTTGGACGTTTATTGTATTTTCTTGCTCGGGGAACAGACACTATAGTGTGATATCTAGGTGAAAGGGTCTCTATGTGCTGAGAATTAACTGATTTCTGTGACGTGAGGCGGCTAGCAGACGGTCGGTTTAGCCAGTCTGTCTGCTTCCTGACCTGGGCCCCAGTTAGTCAAGTGCAAACGCTAAGACTATGTGCCATATTTCTAGATAGGAGAGATGCTCCACATCCGGAGGGATGAAGACCATCTCTTTTCAACAGGTCGGGTCTGCCCCAGAAACTCATCCAATTGTCTATGAAACCTATGTTATTTCGCGGGCACCACTTTGACATCCAACCGTTTAATGATGACAATCTACTGTGTATCTCGTCACCACGGTAAATAGGGAGGGGACCAGAGCATATTACAGTGTCTGACATCGTACTGGCAAGTTCACACACCTCTTTAACATTATTTTTAGTGATCTCCGACTGGCGAAGTCGAACATCATTAGTGCCGACGTGAATAACAATCTTACTGAATTTACATTTAGCATTAGCCAGCACTTTTAAATTTGCCAAGATGTCAAGCGCTCTGGCTCCCGGTAAACACTGGACTATGGTGGCTGGAGTCTCTATTTTCACGTTCCGTACAATAGAATCGCCAATTACTAGAGCACTTTCATCAGGTTTCTCAGTGGGTGCGTCACTGAGTGGGGAGAACCTGTTTGATGTTCTGATCGGAGCGGAAGAGCGGTGTTTTGACCCGCGACTATGCCGTCTCACAGTCACCCAGTTGCCCTGCTGCACGGGCGCTGTAACTACCGGAACCGAACAATTTGCATGTCTCCCTGAACTAGTCACATCCAAAGCCATATCTAAGTCCCTCACATTCTTACTATCCTCCATTAAAGTTTGAATGTGTGTCTCTGGTTCTGAAATCTTCTCTGTCAGCCTAGCTATTTCCTTGCATTTATCACATGTATAAGGCTCACTGCCGACAGAGATAGATAAGCTATACATGTGGCAGGTGGTGCAGACAACAATAGCAAGAGAAGAAGCCATTGCTCACCGTTTTTGTAGAATGGTTCCAACTTACCACTGTTGTTATGATGAACTCTTGAAGAGAGGGATGTGAGGAGGAACAACGGAGTGAATAGGACGTAAAAGAAATCGCGATTCGCAAGCTAATCGGCTAACTGAATGTTAACTTGTTGCTAATCGTGGTTGTGGAATAAAAGCGAAAAGGTTCCGAGAGAAAAAGGAGAGCGGTAGTAGACGCGAGTAGAGAACGTAAATGTAAATGCAAGTCGCCAGTGACTAGCTAATAGCTAAGCTAAATAGCTAACCCACTGCAGTCGCAGTGTAAAGTAAGTCGGGTAAAGTGAGCGGTCAGATTAGTGTGACGGATAATTTCACAAGTCTGTTGGGAGTAAAGCTGTTTGGTAACACTTTATAATAATGGGCCGTTGTTAACAAGTAACTATACAGGAAGTAATAGGTAGTTCTACATTAACACTTAACTTAATACTATTAACTAATATAGAAGGAAGATTAACTAAGCAGTAGGTAATTGCTAATTTTGGCAAAGGTAGTCCCTTATTAGGTATTTGATAATTACTAAAGAAAACATTGTCATTGAGAACTACTCGTGAACTGTGACAAATTCATAAAGAATAACTAATTAATAATCACAACAGTAATATTTATAAAATGAACTCAAGTGTTACCTTGTCAGTCGGCATGAACTACTAGTGTGATCTGGCCCATTATTTTAAAGTGAAAACATGTTAACCCCTCATCAACATGTCTATATGCAACGTGATCTCATGATAATTCGTATGTATTTACATAAAATGTGGTTCTACAAAACTTACATTTACTTACGTTTTTCCAGACACTAAAACATACAATACTGATGTATTTACAGCATCTAAACGTGCAAAATACTTATGTATTTTTAGCATTTTAAGGTCTAAAAAAAGTTAAACAAGACTACACTTTAAACCATTAAAATAAATGACATTTCTGCAATCATTTAACCATTCATGTAATATTAACTTTGTTTGCCGTGGTGGGACACAAAAGGCGTTTTCTCCGACATGCTGTGACTAACAATAGAACCATAAAATACACCGAACACGCATCATAATCATAAAATGAAACAATTTTATTTGTACGCTGTAATCCAGATCTTCAGAATTCATACGATTGTGAGGAACAGACCCAAATTCGAGCCTTTATATGACGATCGTAACATCTCCATCCCGAGCAGCAACTCCAGCAGCCAGCAATAGCAATAAACCTGCGCTAAAGTGCATTTAACAATTCAAATACAAACGCACCAGGAAACTACAGGTTTTACGGCAGGAAAATCAAGCGCTCATTGGCTCTTGCCAGCATTCGCTACAGATTACGACATGCCGTGTTTCTGGTGAAATGTGTTTGAACGATGCGCAGGCGCCGTCACGGAGAGGATCAGGATAATATTTTCAGCCATCAGCAACCTAAATCCTGCTCTGTACCTCAAAGAAACCTACTGTATTCCGCCAGAGACGACTGCGGCTGCAAACGCATAGTCATTTGGATTACTTTTTGGTACGGCTGTTGACATTTTTGCAATGAATAAATTATTGCGATTGCACGTTTCCGTCTTTCATGTTTTTTTTTTATTACTGTACAGAGAGAGTTATGGTTAACGTTAGGAGGTAGGAGTGTGATTAGCAACTACAAAAAAAAATTATGCTATATTGTTATCAAAATTAGAATTTTCTTGCATATTTTGGTCTGTTAACGTTACGTTTTATATATTACGTTGTAAATCACTTATTAATATAATTTAAAAAATGCATATTTGCTATAAAATGGTTTAGGTTTGGGGTAGGTTAAGGGGGCTATCTAAATCGCTTATTAATTAAATGATAGAATTGCATATTTGCTATAAAATGGGTAGGTCTATGTTTGGGGGTATTCAAATTAAACTAAATTTTTAAATTAAAGTAAAATTAAACTCTTAAAATAAATTTGGCACAGTAAATATACCTAGCGACAAGCAAGGTAACACTTGAGTTATTAGTGAAGGGTTCAGATGTTTTTCACTTTAAAATAATGGGCCAGATCACACTAGTAGTTCATGCTGACTGACAATGTAACACTTGAGTTATTATTGAAGGGTTAAGATGGATTTTGCAAGTAATTTACAATAAACTTGCACTGAAGCACTAGTGATATTCTAACAGACATTGTACTGTGGAAAATGTTTTTGTACTTAACAAAATAAATGCAGGTAATGTCTTCATTACGGAAGTAAAAGAACATAATTATTTACTATCACACTAAAGATAAGCCTGCCCCAGAATACTATTAATACTAATACTAAAAAAAACATTGAACTAAATACAACTCATAATAGTGAAATAATGAAATCATGAGCATCCAATCATTGCTGGCATTACATCCTGTTTAAAGAAATTATATTATTGTTTGTTTAAAATGAACAGAGAACACATCCATTCATATTTTGGTAAGAGTCACAATTTCAACCAGTACTTCAACCCGTGATGGTGGTGGTTTTCATAAATTAGTTTGCACAAAGAACCTAATTGTTCATTGTATAAATGTTACTGTTGTGATTATTAATTAATTAGCTATTCTTTATAAATTGGTCACAGTTCACAAGTAGTTCTCAATTACATTTTTTTTTCTAGTAATTATCAAATACCTAATAAGGGACTACCTTTGTGCAAAATTTGCAATTACATACTGCTTAGTTAATCTTGCTTCTATATTAGTTAATAGTTTTAAGTTAAGTGTTAATGTAGAACTACCTATTACTTCCTGCATAGTTACTTGTTAACAAAGGCCCATTATTCTAAAGTGTTACCAGCTGTTTTTAATTACTGTAAAACAGCAGAGAGTAATAATAAGATAAAGATTTCTAAAGAAAAACAAGCTCCAGAAAGCTACAATCACAGAGAGCTAAAAACACAAACCACACGGCAGCTCAGCAAAACAGGAAGTGATACCAAAACCGTGACAGTTAACATTAGAGTATGTTTACATACGACTTTTATTTTGACAGAGCCAGTAGTATCATGTTTTTAATGGCATCAAATAATGTAGAAGACATGTTTATAAACTCTTATTATACATTTATTCTTTTATATTCATTAAGGGCAATAAAATGTAAACATTTAACAATTTTTTGCTCATACCATCCAGTTTTGATTGGCTGCTTGTGTTCAAGCACAACCTGATGAATAACCCCACAGCAGAAACAGACACTCATGTGTAATGATTTAGAAAAGAAAGCTGAGTCACTGGAATGTCAGATCTGACAGAAGCCTTTGGATCTAAATGACAAAACACTCTGACTCATCACTGATCTGATTATCTGTCACTGCAAACTGGAAAAATGACTCAGCAGAGAAGTGACTTAAGACGACCTGTGGATTACTAAAAGTAAATTGTTTAAATTTGGCAGTGAGTGTGTGCTTTCTCTGTATATCTGTCTGGAGCAGAGTAAACAATGCGGCAAAGTTTACATGTTGCTTATTTTAACTCATAAAACAGTTTCAGCATCTTAGAATAATAGTTTTTGTTATCAAATTTTTATTGAGGTTTTGAAATTGTGACAGACCATACATAAACAATACAACCTAGACAATCAATCAGCATATAACAATGAGTATAAAAACAAGACAAAAAAAAAACTCCTGAAAAATAAATAAATAAGAAGAAATTATACTGTAATAATTCCAAGTAATATTCTTAAAGCAAATGACATAAATATGTGAAAAAAAGGGTAATTAAATCCACAAAATAAACCATACGGAAATACATGTATAAATGAACAGATAATAAGTGTCATGATCGGGGCTGTGGGTCTTCCCTCAGCCTCCTGAGGTCGCTGTTCCTGCACTGCACTTCCTGATTGTATTCACCTGTCTTTGTCATTAGCACTGATCACCCACATCTGTTCACTATCTGGACTGTAAGAACTCTCACTTCTCACTCCTGTGTAATGTCTGCATTGTCTTTAGTCTGCCAGTATACTCTGTGTTTCTTTATTCCCTGGCCTATGATCGTGTTCTTGGTTTTTGTTTATTTTTGTGTTTAAGTTTATTAGTTTTGTGCCGTGTTGGCCTTTTGCTTTGCGTGTTTATTTGTTTAATTAAAAAACCCTTTTACCTGCATCTGGACCCAGACCCTTTCCTTATTTAACGTGACAGAATGCAGACATCACAGATGGGTCCAGCGGGGAGGATTTTTTTTTTTCGAGGCATCTGGCGTCTTTTGAGGCGGCGTCGGCCGCTCGATTTGAAGTCATCTACGCCTGCCTGGCTGAGATGGACGCCTGTAGGGCCGAGACTGCGCGGATGCGTCCCTGCTTTGCGGTGGGGGCGGAGAGGCTCTTCTGCGGGAAGGCGGTGTTGTCTGCTATCTCCGTGCCTGACGCGGCGGTGTCCGCTATCTCCGTGCCTGAGGTGGCCGTGACCATGCTCTCTGTTCCGGACGCGGCGGTGTTGTCCGCTATCTCCGTGCCTGACGCGGCGGTGTCCGCTATCTCCGTGCCTGACGCGGCGGTGTCCGCTATCTCTGTGCCTGACGCGCCGGAGACCGCTATCTCTGTTCCTGACGCGGCGGCGACCGCTGTCTCTGTTCCTGACGCGGAGGCGACCGCTGTCTCGGTTCCTGACACGGCCGTAACCGCTATCTCTGTGCCTGACGCGCCGGAGACCACGATCTCTGTTCCTGACGCGGCGGCGACCGCTGTCTCTGTTCCTGACGCGGAGGCGACCGCTGTCTCGGTTCCTGACACGGCCGTGACCGCTATCTCTGTGCCTGACGCACCGGAGACCACGATCTCTGTTCCTGACGCGGCGGCGACCGCTGTCTCTGTTCCTGACGCGGCCATGACCGCTATCTCTGTGCCTGACGTGACGGCGACCGCTGTCTCTGTTCCTGACGCGGCGGAGACCGCTATCTCTGTTCTTGACGTGGTGGCGACCGCTATCTTCGTTCCTTTGGCGGCGAGGCCGGCTCGTGTTCCTCTGGCGGCGAGGCCAGTTCATGGGACTCCGCTGCACGGGCCTGGCGCTCCATCCCTCCCCCTGAAATGCCTTCCCCCGTTCCTCCTCCCTCCAGACTTTGGGAACGTCTGGGAGCCGTTCCGTAGGGAGGGGGTACTGTCATGATCGGGGCTGTGGGTCTTCCCTCAGCCTCCTGAGGTCGCTGTTCCGCACTTCCTGATTGTATTCACCTGTCTTTGTCATTAGCACTGATCACCCACATCTGTTCACTATCTGGACTATAAGAACTCTCACTTCTCACTCCTGTGTCATGTCTGCATTGTCTTTAGTCCTGTTTTGAATTCTGTGTTCTTAGATCCTTGGCCTTTGATTGAGTTCTTGATTTTGTTTATTTAGTGTTTTAGTTTATGTTTAGTTGTGCCGTGTTGGCCTTTTTGTTTGTTTATTTTGTTATTATCATTAAAAAATACTTACCTGCATCTGGACCCAGACCTCGTCCTTATTTCCCGTGACAGATGTACTTTAAGGGGAGCCATCCAGGGGACTCCATATGTCTTCATAGCTGCCCTCAGCTGCAGATAAAAGAAGAAGGTGGACTTTTGCAAGTTAAACAGAATAGACAGTTCTTCAAAAGTATAAAGGCCCTTGTCACCTATGATATTGCCCAAGGAATGAATCCCCTTATCATACCATTGTCGACACTGGCCAAACTTAATTGGGTGTTTGATAAATTAGCAAACCATAGTTATTAAAGATAGGAGAGTAAGAGTTCCAATTAGAGCTGATATTACAAACTTTTTCTGCTGCTCTCCACACCGATACAGTGTGTGATATCAAGGGGCCAAATCGGAGTTTACATTTATTTGGAGGGATATTAGCAAATAAAATTTCATCCAACTTCAATGGGAGAACCAAGTTCCCTTCCGGGAACTCAACACTGCGTCATCAACGCTTTGGGGAACGCCATTGGCGGGCCGCACTCTGAACATGTCTACAACCAATGAAATGACGGGATTGACGTCACCGATGTGGTGACGTCACCGACGTGGTGACGTCAGCGACCAGGAAGTATAAAGCACGTGCGTTTGATGCCGGCGTCAGCTTTTGTCATTCAGCGAGAGCGCTCTGTGTATGTGTCTGTCTACTGATTACTGCTGTTTTTCTGTACCAATTGTACAACTTTTATTTGAGCAGTATGTCAGCAAAAGGGGGAAAGAGATTTAAGAGTTTTAGAGCGGTTGAGCAGCCACATAGGCGGTGTGCTCCCCCTTGCCAGCGATTCATCGCTGGTGGGGATACACACAACCTATGTGTGGTCTGCTTGGGAGCGGAGCATGCACAGTCAGCCCTCGAGGGGGCTGACTGCCGGCAGTGTGAACGTCTTCCGCTGCGGGTGCTTCGTTCCCGGAGAGCCCTCTTCGAGGAGGGGGCTTTCACCAGCATTCCCCGCGGGTCTGGCCCCGCTTCCGCCGAGGCGGAGCGGCAGCTGCACTCGTGGGGTTCGCAACTAGATCTGCTAGAGGGAATGGAGACGGGCGCTGCCCTATCTCCCTCCTCACCTGGCGGATCTAGCGACCTCCTTCTGGATGTGGAAGCCCGCACTGCGGTTCCTTCCCTCCAGGAGGAGGACGAGTCAAGGCTTCTCCTGTCTTCCTCCGAGGAGGTTGATGTGGAAAGCCTTGACGCAGTTCAACCGCCCCCCCCCCCCGATCACCCCATTATGAGGAGCTAGTCGAGGTGCTGACTAATGCGGTGGCCAAATTAAACATCGATTGGCCCGCTGAGCAAACCCATGAGCTGCAGAGAAGCCGCTTAGATGAGCGCTTCCTGCGGACCAAGTCAACACCTCCTAGACGGAGCCTTCCGTTTTTCCCAGATCTGCACAATGAGATCTCCAGATCTTGGGGAAAACCATATTCAGCCCGCTTGTTCTCCGCAGCCACTGATCACTACGGTAACGTGGCTGGGATGAATGAGCGCGGCTACAAGATGATGCCGCCGGTTGAACAGACGCTTGCGGGCTATCTGTCCCCGGGGCAGGCATCATCTTTGAAGGCTCCGTCCTTGCCCACCAAGCCATTAAAAGTAACATCAAGCTTGATGGGCAAGGCATACAAGGCAGCAGGTCAGGCTGGGGCTTGCCTTCACACGATGGCAGTCCTACAGGCCTACCAAGCAGACCTGCTGCAGGAGTTCAACGACGGCGAGGAAGTGAGCGTCACTGTGATGCGACACACCGCAGGCCACCAAAGAGACCACCTGTGCTGTGGGTCGGTCTATGTCAGCCTTGGTGGCCGCGGAGAGGCATCTGTGGCTGACCCTGTCCGAGATGAGGGAGAAGGACAGGGTCACGCTTCTGGACGCCCCCCTGCACCCTGCAGGCCTCTTTGGTGACTCTGTTGACACAGTTGTCAGCAGACACCAGGAGGCCCGTAAGCAGGCGGCGGCATTCCAGATATTCCTTCCTCGCCGCGTTTACTCCTCTGGGGCTGAACGGGAGCAGCCCCAGCCGTGTGCTAGCTCCTGACACAGGGAAGCTCAAAAGAGGAGTGTTGCAACCCGTACCCCTCCAGCGAAGCCTAGTGGGCGGCGTAAGCAACACTCCAAGCCGGGGGCCTCTGGGAAGAGGGCTGATCTGAGGGTTGTCCTCCAGTCCAAGAGGTCCTCGGCCAAACGACCCTGACTGCTGCGGCACAGGGCCAGTGAGGGCAGCCCCTCTCGGGGAGGTTGGTGGTTCACCACAGTACATGGCGGCCACCCTTCCTCGGGGCCCTCAGGAGATTCGTCAGCTAATCCTGCCAGTGTTACAGGGCGCGGCAGTCTCCCGCGAACATCATTCTCTAGTCCCTCCGCCCGGAAACGTAGCGGAGCTAGAGAGTTCGCCGCCCCCACGGGGGCTTTCAGAACAGCCGATTCAGGTGTGCCCTGCCAGTTCGCTGTTACAGGCCACCGGATCAGTTGTTCAAATAAACCCAGAAACCAGTCTCGAGATGCTGGTTCCCTTAGTAGATTGTCTGGCAGCATGGAAACTACTGCCAAATGTATCTGCATGGGTCCTGCGTACTGTAGAGAAAGGTTATTCTATCCAATTCGGCGCTCCGCCGCCACCTTTCAACGGGGTATTTCCCACCGAGGTGGGCCCCGAGCAGGCTCTGGTAATGGAACAGGAAGTAAACTCCCTTCTGAGGAAGGAGGCCATCGAGGTGGTCCCTCTTCAGCACAGAGAGTCCGGGTTCTACAGCCGGTACTTCATTGTTCCAAAGAAGGATGGTGGGCTGAGGCCCATTTTAGATCTCAGACACTTGAACCGCTCAGTCAAGAAACTGAAGTTCAAGATGTTAACTGTCAAACAGGTCATGTCTCAAATCAGGTCCGAGGACTGGTTTGTCATGATAGATCTAAAAGACGCATACTTTCACGTCTCCATCCTTCCTCAGCACAGGAAGTTCCTGAGGTTTGCTTTCGGCCTAGCACTCTAACCCCGCACGTTCACGAAGTGTGTGGATGCTGCACTGGCTCCTTTGCGACTCCAGGGCATCCGCATACTCAACTACATAGACGACTGGCTGATACTAGCCAGTTCAGAGCAGTTGGCGGTTCAGCATCGAGGTGCTGTTCTCGCCCACATGCAAAAACTGGGGTTGAGACTCAACGCCAAGAAAAGTGTGCTATCTCCATTACAGAGAACCACTTATCTAGGTGTCGTATGGGATTCGACCACGATGCAGGCACGAATGTCACCTGCTCGGATCGAGTCGATCCTTACTGCAGTAAATGCGGTCAAGCTAGGCCTGTCACTCACTGTCAAACAGTTCCAAGTACTGTTAGGTCTTATGGCAGCTGCATCCAACGTGATACCTCTTGGACTGCTGTACATGAGACCACTGCAGTGGTGGCTCAAAACCAGGGGGTTTTCCCCGAGGGGCAACCCGTTCCGCAAGATCAAGGTCACGCGGCGATGCCTACGTGCCTTGGCCTTATGGAAGAAACCCTGGTTTCTCTCTCAGGGCCCGGTGCTGGGAGCTCCTTGTCGCCGCGTTATGCTAGCGACAGATGCGTCCCTCACCGGGTGGGGAGCGGTCATGAGTGGCCGCTCAGCCCGAGGCCTATGGAGCGACCACCATAGAGATGCTGGCCGTGTTTCGGGCCCTGAAGCATTTCCTTCCGGACCTAAGAAACCGCCATGTGCTGGTCCAAACAGACAACATCGCGGTAGTCTACTATATCAACCACCAGGGTGGTCTGCGATCACGCCCCTTGTACAAGTTGGCGTACCAGATCTTCCTGTGGTCACAAGGAAAGCTTCTATCCCTGAGGGCAGTCCATATACCTGGACATCTCAATGTGGGAGCAGACGTCCTGTCGAGGCAGGGGCCGAGGCCCGGGGAATGGATGCTTCACCCTCAAGTAGTGAAGCAGATTTGGAGAGTGTTTGGCCAGGCTCAGGTGGACCTCTTTGCAACTCGAGATACATCGCAATGTCCCCTCTGGTACTCTCTAGTGCCTGCCATGTTGCAGACGTGGCCGAGGCTTCGTCTGTACGCATTTCCCCCGATCGCTCTGCTCCCGGGAGTTCTGGAAAGGGTACGCCGGTTTGGAGTACGGGTACTGCTAGTAGCCCCATACTGGCCGGCCCGAGTATGGTTCTTGGACATAATCGCCCTCCTAGACGGCTCTCCATGGGAGATTCCCGTCAGGAGGGACCTCCTATCCCAGGCCGGGGGCTCAATATGCCACCCCCACCCGGAGATGTGGAAACTATGGGTGTGGCCCCTGAGGGGGCACATCTCATAGAGGCTGGTCTCTCAACCGAGGTTGTTGGGACCATCCTCCAGTCCAGAGCTCCCTCTACGAGGAAACTATATAGCCTTAAGTGGAACCTGTTTGTGTCATGGTGTCACGAATGCTGTTTAGACCCAGTTAACTGCCCGGTTGGTACAGTGCTGGAGTTCTTGCAGACTCGTCTTTCCGCAGGGCTAACCCACTCCACCTTGAAGGTATACGTGGCGGCGATTTCGGCCTACCACGCCCCTCTTGGTGGCCTCACAGTGGGAAGAGATCTATTGGTCTCACGTTTCCTCCGCGGTGTACTCAGGTTGAGGCCTCGAGTCAGACCGCGAGTCCCTACATGGGACTTGGCTGTGGTGTTAGAAGCTCTATGTAAGCCTCCGTTTGAGCCCATAGAGAGGAGATCTCAGACCATATGCTTACTATCAAGACAGCGTTGCTTCTTGCTTTAACTTCTCTTAAGAGAGTTGGGGACCTTCAGGCCCTTTCAGTGGCACCCTCCTATATCGACTTTGCCCCGGGTCTGGCCAAAGCGTTTCTTTACTCAAGAGCTGGGTATGTACCGAAGGTCCCAACTTCAACACCACAGCCCATAACGCTACAGGCGTTTTTCCCTCCTCCATTCGTGGAGCACGACCATCGGAAGTATAACCTCATGTGTCCGGTAAGAGCACTCGACACGTACGTCCACAGAGCTGCCCTGTGGCGTAAATCAGAGCAACTGTTTGTGTGCTACGGCCCCCCTAAGAGGGGTTGCCCAGCCTCAAAACCGACAATCAGTAGATGGATCGTAGATGCTATTTCTACTGCATACGAGTCCTCTGGTCTCCCATCCCCGATGGCAGTCAAGGCTCACTCTACTTGAGGTCTGTCAGCCTCTAAAGCTCTGAAGGCAGGTGTCCCGATCCAGGACATCTGCAGTGCGGCGGGTTGGTCCTCACCTCTCACGTTCGTTAGGTTCTACGAACTTGATCTCAGAGCCACCCCTGGCTCTGCTGTCCTCATGTCCTAGCTACAGACTAGACCCAGAGTCTCATTCCTCCTGATCTGGCAGTTATTAAGACAGGAGATGTACCTCGTGTGCCTGAGGGCCGAGGTTTATTTCTTCCCTCTGGTTCTGGTACAACCAGACCAAGGAATACTATGTTCTCCTCGTGCACCTGAGGGCCGAGGAGTATCCTCCCCACTGGTTCTAGTGAGACTAGACCAAGGTTATTCTCCCTTTGGCTCTGGTATAACCAGACCAAGGAATATTCTCCCTCTTGTTCTGGCACGTATGGTTCCCAGACAGAGGTGTAATACCACTCGCGTCCTGGCAAATCCCCAGGCGGAGACATTCCAGTGTTCTGGCAGGTACACCAGACACTACCTAGGTCCCTCTTGTTCTGGCAGAGTACCAGACAAAGGACTATCTTTTTCCTCGTGTGCTCGAGGGCCGAGGTTCATATTGCCCTCTTGTCCGTGGAATACTAGACAATGGCTTATTCAGTCCCTCTTGCGCTGGCTCTTCCCAGACAATGGACTAAGACTCCTCGTGCGCCTGAGGGCCAAGGAGTGCCTCTTGTTCTGGCTGACGAACAGGATGAGGCCTATCGCTCTCCTCGTGAGCTTGATGGCAGAGGAGGGTTTCTCCCTCTCGTTCCGGTTGAGGATCCGGAATAAGAATGACTCTGGTAGAGGACCAATGTTTTCCTTGTGCGCCTGAGGGCCGAGGATTACTATCTATGCTCTCCCTCCTGTGCCTGAGGGCCGAGGATTACCTCCCTCTGGTTCTAGTAGCCTACTAGACCAAGGATCTTCTCCCTCTTGGTCTGGCCCGTGTGTTCCCAGACAGAGGTGTAATACCACTCACGTCCTGGCAAGATTTCCCAGGCGGAGTCATTATAGTGTCTTGGCAGGTAAGTATTCCAGACACTGTTTCCTTCTTGTTCTGGCACCCTAGTGTCACCAGACAGAGGGAACTTCTTCTCTGGAGTGATGCACCAGAGACTCAACGCGTTCCTTTCCCTGGCCTAGCAGCACAGACACTGCGCAGGGATTTGGAATCATGGGGGCGTGGGTATCTCGTTCCCCAAAGCGTTGATGACGCAGTGTTGAGTTCCCGGAAGGGAACATCTCAGGTTACGTATGTAACCCTGGTTCCCTGAGGGAACGAGACACTGCGTCTCGGACCATAATTCCCGCATCCCTACGGCGCTCGCTTCATTCCCTAAGAGCTGACGCCGGCATCAAACGCACGTGCTTTATACGTCCTGGTCGCTGACGTCACTCCCGTCATTTCATTGGTTGTAGACATGTTCAGAGTGCGGCCCGCCAATGGCGTTCCCCAAAGCGTTGATGACGCAGTGTCTCGTTCCCTCAGGGAACCAGGGTTACATACGTAACCTGAGACGTTTTCTTCAAGAGAGCGCCAAGAAACTTCAACTTTATCATCAAGCCAGCAAAGTAGTGGACGAAGTGTAAAAGACCAATAATATAACTTGAAATTGGGGAGTGAGAGACCACCAGCATATCTATCTCGTTGCATCGTGGAAAGTTTAAGACGCGGCCGTTTGCTGTTCCAAACAAATTTAGTTATTATGCTCTGTAATCTATCCCAAAAACGAACAGGGGGAGGGAGAGGCAACATAGAACTCACAAAATTAACTCGCGGGGTTACATTCATTTTAATAATAGAAATACGTGAACGAAGAGAATTTGGAAATGATGACCAGTTTTTCAAACTACATGAAATCTGAGAGAGTATATTTTCATAATTAGTTTTAATGATGTACTGTAATGAAGCACCAATCATAATACCTAAATATTTGAACTGTTTGACAACTGGGATACCTGCAGGTGGTGAAATATTTTTCATTGCTTCATTTAGCGGCAGAAGAGCAGATTTAGTCCAATTTATTCTATATCCAGAGATCTCACTAAAGCTGTCAAAGATTGATAAAATGTTGGGTATGGACTGCAAAGGGTTAGTTAGAAAAAGGAGGACATCATCAGCATACAATGAGATATGATGACTAGTCCCACATACTTTGATTGGGGCAATGCCTTTGTCTATGCGTATAGTCTGTGCCAGTGGATCAAGCGAGAGCGCAAAAAGAAATGGACTTAGAGGGCAACCCTGACGGGAACCTCTAGGGTCCCAAAGCCATGGCCTCCGGCACTGACCACAGATGACCATTCCAGACGATTAAAGGCTTTCATAGCATCTAGGGAAAGGACAGCAGCCGGAGAGGACGAAAAAGACATGTTATGTATAATATGAAGTAGTCTTCTAACATTATCAGATGCTAAACTAGTTCTAATGAATCCAGTCTGGTCACAGTTAACGAGCTTAGTCATAAACGGTTGAAGCCTCCGTGCGAGTATTTTTGCATAAATTTTTAGGTCAGCATTTAATAAGGACAAAGGCCTATAGTTCGCACAATCATTGCTATCCTTATCCTTTGTTAGCAGAAGTGAAATAACTACAATATTAACATCTCTGGAGAAAGACCCTTTATTAACTGCAGTCTGAATCATCTCAAAGAGTAGAGGGCCCAGACTGTCCCAAAAGGTAGTATAAAATTCTGGAGGAATTCCATCCAATCCAGGAGATTTTACACTACACATATCTAAAGCTGCCTCCTTGAGCTCATCTAACGTGATTGGGGTATCTAAACTGAAAGAATCCTCCTCAGACAATTTAGGAAGTGATAATTTGTTTAAAAACTTATCACATGCAACTTGGCTATATGATATCTCCGAGCTGTATAATTCAGCATAAAAACTAGAGAAAGTAGCATTTATCTGAGAGGGTTCATGAAGAATTATACCAGCTTTAGACTTAATTGAGCTAATATCTGCAAAGTGTTCATTGGACCGCAATTTAAGTGCTAGTAAACGGCTGGGTCTAGCCCCATTAAAATAATACAGCTGTCGTGTCCTATGAATTAAGAATTCAGTTTCGTTGCTTCAAAACAGCATTAATTTCCTTTTTCACAAGGTCAAGTTGAAGCTTTACATCCTCATCATAACTTTGTTGTAAAAGAGAGTCCAAGGCTGAAAGCTTTGACTCTAAAATATGTAATCTAGTTGACCGAACCTTCCTTAAATTCAAAGCATAAGATATAGTAATGTTCCTAATAAAACCTTTAATGGTGTTACAAGCGGGACGACTGAGAGTGGGGATCCAAATGCAAGGCTTTATTAGACGAGGTCAAAACAGACAGGGTCAATCACCAGCGAACAACAACAGCAGAGATAATCCAGAGAGTAATCCGATTGAACACAGGCGAGGGTCAAAATCCAAAGAGCAGTCCAAACGTGAAAATGAAACAAACAATGAAACCAGGTAAACTATGACTAAGACTAGGAATAAACTGACTAAGACTAGATCTAGAAAACAGGGAAATGAAACAGGGAAAACGCTCAGTAAAGTCCACAGTAGCAAATCAATACTTTGCAGCGTGTGTGTGTGTGATGAGCTGGCTTTTATGGCTGATAAACAGGAAGTTACCATAGAGGCAGCAGAGGGAGCAGCAACAGTCAGTGTGGGTAAGAGCTCCCTCTGCTGGCCTGGTCTGACATAGCCCCCCCCCCCCAAGGAGCGGCTTCCAGACGCTCAAAAACAACAGGAAGAAACAGTCCAGGGGAGCGGTGGGGGGGGCCATGAGACTGAGGCAGAACAGGTTGGGCAAAGGCCCTCCAGAGCAGAGCAGGAGATTCAGGAGCCCTCCAGGGCAGAGCTGGAGGCAGAGCAGTCCTCCGAGGCGGAGCAAGAGGCTTAGGAGCCCTCCAGGGCGGAGCAAGAGGCGGAGCAGCCTTCCAGGGCGGAGCAAGAGGCTTAGGAACCCCCGTTGTGACCTGACTAGGCTTTAGTGGAATAGCCGTAACTGGGCTTGGCGTTAGTGGAACAGCTGGACTTGGCTTTAGTGGAGCAGCTGTGACTAGGCTTGACCAGGCTGGAGCAGCTGTGACTGGACATGGCTTGACTGGACTTGATTCAGGAGGTGAAGTGGTGTCTTGATTTGATTCAGGAAGTGAAGTTGCTTGACTTGATTCAGGAAGTGAAGTTGCTTGACTTGATTCAGGAACCTCAGCCATTACGTGACCAGACTTTGCAGGAGTAGCAGCTGTGGTGTGCTCAGGAGAAGCAGACACGACGTTCACCAGCTGTGGTTTGATTGATGTGATGTGAGTGGGCTCTGGCTTGGCAGATGTGATGTTTGCGGGCGCTGACTTGGCAGACGTGACGTTAGCGGGCGCTGGCTTGGCAGACATGACATTAGCAGGTGCTGGCTTGGCAGACGTGACGTTAGGGGGCGCTGGCTAGGCAGATATGACGTTAGCGGATGCTAGCTTGGCTGACGTAGCATATGCAGTCGCTGGTTTGGCTGACGTAGCATTAGCAGTTGCTGGCCTGGCTGATGTAGCTTTAGCCATCGCTGGCTTGGCTGTTTGTGCTGACAGCAGTGGTGGGTCCTCTAAGCTTGATATTAGCCGCTGATAAGCCATGAAGATGTGAGGGTGTGATGCTACCGCCACCATTTTGATGACAGGCTCTGGCATGGTGGCCATCTTTGCAGCAGGCTCTGGCGTGGCGCCCATCTTAGCAGCAGGCTCTGGCGTGGCGGCCATCTTGACCGGGAACTCAGGAACGGAAGCCATCTTGTGAACGGGCTCTGGGACGGTGGCCATCTTGGGAACTGTCTCTGGAAGGGCGGCCATCTTGTGAACAGGCTCTCGGGGCTCGAGCTGGCAATTCAGGCGATTCAATTAGAAGATTTGAAACACTTCTACAAACCCAAATTCCACAAGAGGCCCAGCATGACAAGACTCCTGTCGTAAAATTTGTCATTTGACCAGCCAGCCTGAAGCAAACCAAACCAACTAGGAATTTGCAACGTTAACACAAAAGGATATTTGTTGACCATTCCAAGGAAGGAGATTGTCAAATTTGGAGCAAGTAACCAAGATTAATTGTCAAAGAGATGCACATCTTGAACATCACATGAGGAAAATCACTAGTAGAGACTGTGCTTGGTTTGTTCCCCCTATCCACACACTAAGATTCCTTCCCTAACCTTTCGACCTTCCTGCTTAGAGAACAGACCCTCACATTCCCAATACAGCCCAGAAAACTGCCTATTGATGTATATATGCACCTAAAATTATGCTAAAAGAACTTATGAGCAACTCATCATTTCTATGCATAACTTCCTATCCTCTTTGTAACCCACATTTGCCTATTATGTTTTAATCACTTATCGTGTATGTCCTTTTTAATAACTATTGATTAGCTTAATGGTTCATATTGGTGTTTGGTATGCTCGAAATTCCATTCTCGAAATGTTTCTGTAATTCCATTCTCTGTAAAATGTATTATAGTCTTGTTATAGAAATCATGTCCAAATTTATCTCTGCAAAGAGCGGGAAAATTGGGAACACGGGACTGATCAGATAACATTGTGATTTATGGTTTGGGAGGGGAAACCAGCAGTACCCCGACTAAGGACAATGTTTTAATTGGTCAAGACACCATTTGGGATGTGTCCAAAAGCTGAGTTTAAATACTCAGGACACCATTGTAGCATCTGGACCAATCAGACATAGTTATTTGTTACATTTAACAAATGACCCAAAAACCCAACAAGCCAACTTTAGGTTGGCATTCTAGAAACAACCCCCAATTCGGCAAACATTAAGGGAACTGGGCCTTAAGGGCTCAGTTGCCAGGGCAACTAGCTGATAACACCAGTTACAGATCCAAAGGAATGCAGCAACTATAGGACAGACATTTGGCCTGTTGAAATGGACTCTGCCCTAATTTATAGAAAACCCTTCCTATGAATGAACACCCAAATCATTGTGTATAGTAGTGCGGTTTATGTATATTGTCTTTTGTATTGTGTAATGTTTTTATGCATGTGTTACTGTAGATATAGATAAATATTATATACTATAACCACACGGTCATGTTTGGTATCTCTGAATTCGTATTTTGGTGATCTAAAAAATGATGCATATTATATGTTGATACACATGTAACATATTAGAGTTCCATGAATCCCTAGTAGATTTACATGAATTTACCCACATGCAAAATACCTAGCTCTCAAACAAAGGGTCGTAAAAGCCCACATCATTTCGAAACCTCCCGCTTAGAATTTCAGCCTCTCTCATTGGTCAAGCCCATTCTGAGAGGTGTGACTCTTCCCAGAATATAAAAGGACTCACACACAGTTCTGCAAAGTTCTTCTAAAAAACTTGATTGCTGCCTGTGGAAGGCCTCCACAGGCCCAGGCCCAGAGGGGGGCCTCCACACATGGAGCTGTGATGACTCTCCTCAGCCTGAAAAGAGTCAGACTACTCCCACTGGAGTTCGTTCCACTCAACCATGGAACTTATCAAAATGTCCACGATCGGACACCTCTCTCTCTTCACTCCTGGCCATCTCTGGATCCCCATCTCTGAAGTGCGGCCTGCGGTTCCTCAGAACTGCTCACTCGGGAGAGAAGACTCCCCTGACCTCAACAGAGTCAAGAACAAACTAGGCGTTTCAAGAAATTGCAACTTCGGCCATCGAATGGAACCATCCATGACTTCTTCAGAGGCTCCACGAGACTCTCGTTCGGATGCAAGTATCGTTTCTTTCACTAAACAGAGGTTTTATGTAAGCTATCGTATACGGTTCTTTGAATTAGAAACCGATGGTTCTTTCAGACGGTCAGCTCAGCCTCACCCCCTTTTTCCTGTACTTTTCTAGCTATCCTATACTCTTCCCCTGTAAACATGTATGAGTGAGTATATGTTTGTTTGTTTAGATTAGTTATATGTTAGTCATTAGTTAATAAAACTCTTGTGCACAAATTACATGAGTCTCTGATTCTGCCTTGCAAATTAATGTCCCTTTACGATTTCCGATCAAGCTACATGCTCTAATGCATTATTACTGTAAGAATGTTATTTTTCTGTGGCCAAGAAAATATCATTGCTTAGGGTTGATATGAAATTACCCTGTATGTTCGCTAAACGAACAGATTAATTGATGGCGATTCAATTCCGCTACAGTTACTACTGGCGGCTGATATAAATAATGGTAATTAATCAAAATTAATTGTAATTATTTATATACATTTCCCTTTTGAGCTAAATTCGCTGCACCATCAAATCACTCTCTTACTCTTTTACTCTCTTACTTAGCGCTTCTTCGTGCAGCTGCGTTTCGACGCTGCTGTTAGCGTTCTTGAACGCTCCCTGGCCTGCATGCCAGCCGCTCCTCTGAAGGAAACATGAGGAGATCGTTACACTTCTGTCTTTTACTTTAATTCTTTTATTTCTTTCCGCTGAGAGTTTCGAGTTCTAGTTAAGTTTTGCCGCAAGCCGCGACCCAAACGTCTTTGCTAACCTGAACTTTAACAGCGCACAACTCCGCATCCTCAGCCAATGCCCAAGACTTCACAAACGACCACAGAACCAACCAATCAACAACCTCGGGAAAACCCCCTTTCTGGAACGACGCGACGAAAGGAATTCCCTCAACACAAAAGGCAACACAAGTACAACCTCCAGATTCAAGCTGAACTGGTGCATTTGATATTGCTATAAACTTGGGACTTCATATTTTCATTCCTTTAAACTCATTCTTTCCTCACTTTCTCTCTCTGCAACCTGTGTGAATGCATGCGTTTATGTTAGATTAGTTTGTATGTTTTAGGTTTATCCAATAAAATCGTATTTTTATTAGAAAAGACAAGTATCTTGTGTTTCGTGCTTACAAGTTAATGTCTTAAACTGTCGATTTTGCTACTGTGCTAATATATATTGTTTTCACTATATTCTGGATAGTAATATCCATTGCAGAGTTTCTGTAACACGGCTCGTTCAATGAATCGTGAGTCGACTCTGAACAGCCGTAAAACAGCGACTCTGTTCAAATTCCCTTTTGAATCATAATTGATTCCCTTTGAACTAAATTTAAAATGTAATAACCCTACAATACTATCTACTTTAATGTCCAGACCAGACTCCAATTTGGCGAAAGATTCATTCATCATCTTTTGCGTACGCCATCCTTCTTCTGCAACCACGTCGGCGATGTGTTTGAGCAAGGCCCCGTGTGAGAAGTCAGGTAGCGAACTTTCATGGCTAACCGCACGATCGCTGTTAGCAGTAGCCTCGCTAGAGTCCGTGAAATCTTCCGTGAAAACTCGAGAGTGGTCCGGCTTGTTCTGTTTTGATGGCTTGGGCATGGTAAATTAAGAGAAAACCAACAAAATAGTGGCGCTTATAAAGGTGGGTTGAGGTAGATAATAAGCAACAGAAAAGTGACCTGGGAGAGGTGAAAAATGCGACCGCTCACTCCGACACCATTACCGGAAGCCTATCTTAGAATAATAGTTAAAGTGAAAATAAAATATTTTGTCGTAACTGGTAGCTAGTGCAGAGACATAAAGAGAGAAGTGTGATGTGGGCTCTCTTGGGCTTATTGAAGACTAGTCATGCTACCACATTCTGAATATTTTGTGAATCATTTGACTAATTGGTTTGCATTTTGGTCACAACTGCTCACTGGATTGGAATATTGGAATATTATTAGTAATAATAAATATATTTTGGTCTGCTCTTAAAGGAACACTCCACTTTTTTTGGAAATAGGCTCATTCTCCAACTCCCCCCGAGTTAATAAGTTGAGTTTTACCGTTTTGAAATCCATTCAGCCGTTCTCCTGTTCTGGCGATATCACTTTTAGCATAGCTTAGCATAGATCATTGAATCCTATTAGACCAATAGCATTGCGTTCAAAAATGACCAACGAGTTTCCATATTTGTTGTATTTAAAACTTGACTCTTCTGTAGTTATATCGTGTACTAAGACCAGCGGAAATGCAAAGCTGCGAGTTTCTAGGCTGATAAGATTAGGAACTACACTTCCATTCCGGCATAATAGTCAAGGAAGTTTGCTGTCGTAATATGGCCGAAGCAGGCGGAGTATTATCAGAAATGAGTTCCCAGCTAGTTTAGCATTTGCACATGTGCTGCGTGGTATTACTGCTCCTGCTTCAGCCTTATTACGGCAGCAAACTTCCTTGACTATTATGCCGGAATTGGAGTTTAGTTCCTAATCTTATCAGCCTAGAAAATTGAAGCTTTGCATTTCCACCGGTCTTAGTACACGATATAACTGCAGAAGAGTCAAGTTTTAAATAGGACAAATATCGAAACTCGTTGGTCATTTTTGAACGTGATGCTATTGGTCTAATAGGATTCAATGATCTATGCTAAGCTATGTTAAAAGTGATATCGCCAGAACAGGAGAACGGCTGAATGGATTTCAAAACGGTAAAACTCAACTTGGAGAATGAGCCTATTTCCAAAAAAAGTGGAGTGTTCCTTTAACACAGCTACCAGATAACTTGGAATTTTGTTATTTTTAAATTTTAAAGGCTTATATGTTTATTGCTAAAAGTCTTATAGCTTAATTGTGTATTTTCCCTATTCTTCTGTATTTTATTCTTAGAGATGTTAGTTTAATTTTACTGTGTGCTCAACCTTTAAAACCATATGGTCTGTAACAGTTTGTGGTTGTTTTGCAGCCAAACTAGTTTCTCTTGAGAACTGTAGTTTGTGTCTAAGATGTTGTAAATGGTGTAAATACTCAATCCAGTGGGACTAAATTTGAGTGAATCTGGACAGCCTGAGGATAATCTCAGTGTTGTGCTCTTGATACGCACAGACACTTGCATTGTAAATAATTGCAGTTCTTGATATTCCTTGCACATTCTGGTTGGGGATTGTTCTAAATCCCCTAACATAAGCATTAGTCTGCAATTAACTCTGCAATTAAAACTGCTTAACGTACAGACTGCAGTTTTAGGTTCAGAAAATGTCTTGGTGTTGTACACTCGACACAACGTTAGAGTGAACGACTAAAGGGAACTTTTTGATTACCTATGGTAACCCTCGTTCCCTGATGGAGGGAACAGAGATGTTGTGTCCGTTGTGCCACAACTCCAAACTGCCTCCAAAAGCTTTCTGACTTCTCAGAACAGAACAAGTGAGCAGATGTTGCGCTGGCCTATTTATACCCGGATATCCAGCTATGCAAATTCTGCACACCCAATTTCATTGGCTTTTGCTCAATGATGTGTTTGTGCTCCCTAGTGTCGTACTCTTAACACAATGTCTTTGTTCCCTCCATCAGGGAATGAGGGTTATCATACGTAACCAAGATGTTTTCTTTCAGTTATTCACTCGGACGTTGTGTCAAGTGTTCAATACTAGGGGTACTTCGATACTAAACACCACAATTACCAGACCGCATCATGAGTGTACGAGGCATGAGGTGGAGAATACACACATGGGGCCACATGAACCCAATACAAGAGTTCACATGAGGAAATCTAACTTTTATTCAGTTGTAATAGCAAGTTCCTCCGCCAAACTTTGCTAGGTTAACATGCTAGAGTGATGGAAAAAAAGTAGTCCAAGGTTACACAAGGAAATGGACTAAACTGAAAATGGCATAACTGCCCATGTGAGGAAGCACTATGGGCAAGCTCTTTACTGTGCCAGTCTTCTGAGTTGTAGAGCTTGTGTTTAAGATTATAGAATCTGGCAAATATGTTAGGTGTAACCCAACCTGCAGCTCTACACATGTCTGTTAGAGAGGCCCCGTTTACTAAGGCTGCTGAAGCAGCAACATCCCTGGTTGAGTGGGCTCTCACTCCTAGTGGGCAGGGTGGACCTCCGGATCACATCCACAATCCAATGGAAGATCCTTTGTTCTGCTGTCCCCCAAAACAGACAAAGAGCTGATCAGAACATCTGAAACTCTGAGTGCGTTCGATATAAATGCACAGGCAATGCACTGGGCATAACAGAGACAGGTCGGCATCCCCTTTCTGGGAGGGGATAGCTTGCAAGGACACCACCTGATCTCTGAAGGGTGTAGTGGGCACCTTGGGGACATATCCAAGCCGGGGTCTCAAGACAACCAATCTTTTAGATCTGGACTGACTAAAGGGGCTCAAATGGATCTCTCTGTAGAGCCTAGGACCACAGACAGACCTCAAGAGAGGATGAGGTGCAGACTGGGAGGGTTCAACCTCTGGGCACCTCTGAGGAATCTAATAACCAAATTGTGCCTCCCCACCATTCTGGCTTCATGGTTCATGGTTTGCGGAAATCACAGCCACGTACACTTTAAGTGTTAAAGGAAGACTCCACTTTTTTTTGGAAATAGGCTCATTCTCCAACTCCCCCCAAGTTAATAAGTTCAGTTTTACCGTTTTGAAATCCATTCAGCCGTTCTCCTGTTCTGGTGATATCACTTTTAGCATAGCTTAGCATAGATCATTGAATCCTATTAGACCAATAGCATCGCATTCAAAAATGACCAACGAGTTTCGATATTTGTCCTATTTAAAACTTGACTCTTCTGTAGTTATATCGTGTACTAATACCCGGAGGAAAATGTAAAGCTGTGATTTTCTAGATTTTTCTATTTTCGATAAGATTAGGAACTACACTTCCATTCCGGCGTAATAGTCAAGGAAGTTTGCTGCCGTAACATGGCCAAAGCAGGCGCAGTAAAATCACGCAGCACATGTGCAAATGCTAACCTAGCTGGGAACTAATTTCAGGTGCTGTTTGATATTACTCCGTCTGCTGCGTCCATATTACGGCAGCAAACTTCCTTGACTATTACGCTGGAATGGGAGTTACTGCTTCAAATAAATCTAAACATGCTTTTAGCTTCAGTAACTGGACATTTTACTTTGAAGAAGAAGCATAATTTCTTTTTGCAGCAATGTCAACACAGGCACATTTTTCTTACTGAGCCTAAGTTCATTTTCTTTAATTTTATATAATATTTGCATACTGAACTATGTTTGATCATGTGTTACCTGCAAATATTTACAGTACCTATTTATAAATGCCTTTTCACTAGTTATCATCCGTTGATTCTTAGACATTACCAACTCGAAATAAGACCATCCTTGTGGCAGCTCTCATGTGGTTTACATAAAAGCCTAAAACTTCAATTACAGTTACACTAATTAGGCTGCACTGAGAGTCCAATACAAACACATATCGTGTTTGTATTGATAATGTTAATACAATAATTAATAGTATTAGTTCCACACTATTGAACCTCTAACATTTCACAACAGCATCGCCGTTTAGTTCTTTAGTGTTTTTTTTTTTGTTTTGTTTTTTGTTTTTGTTTTTTTGTTTTTTCTTGGGAAAAAATTCAGTTGTTTAAAGGCCAGACTGATGTATAAGGACACATGTATAAATTAAGAAATTAAGTACAAAAAGATCAGAAAAGGGAAAACGAAAGCTAACTGGACCATTTTATTCAGCCAAACCCTTATACAACAAATCCAATAAAAGGCCAGGGGGAAAAAAGTAATCAGTGCATCTACAGTATGCACATTACTACCCATGCACGTCATTGTTTTCAGTATATTTGAGTGCTGCTGAGGTCAAACTCAGACCATATTCGCTCTTCTAAACATGCAGCTCTGTGTCATCTCTATTAGTCATAGTGCTTTGAGAACCATTTAGAATCAGTCATCTCGGCATGTAAAGAACTCATTTCTGTAGGCGTTTTCACCTGGATTGGCTTTTTGCTCTCTTGAACATATCTTAAGGCAGAGTAATCTATGAGTGCAGTGTATGCATGTGTGTGTCTAAGAATGATGAAATCCTTTTTTGTGTAACAACAGTACAATGTTTGTTTTGTTATTGCCCTCTCTGGTATTCCATTTTTAGCCTAAGTACACTGAGTACTGGAAAAGTGACCTGGAATGAAGTGATCAGCTCACAAGCATGATGTTGGTAGAGAGGCTTATGATGTCACTGACTGTTGGTCTTGAGTGAACTTGAGGGAACCTTTTACTTCTTTTACTGTTCGTATCATTAACCATTACTGTACTACTGGCTTAATTTTAATCACCTCTAGATGTTCTATTGGAAATAATTTGACATTACAGAGATAAAAACTTTCTAAGATACTGCAATTTTTAAGTCCCAATAAACAAAGAATATAAATTGTTATCCACCAACTTATGAAATTGTTAAAGTAATCAGTTTGCTTTTCTAAAGGAATATTTCCTTTTTTTTTTTTTTTTGCTACTTCTCCTAGAAATGTTGTCCAATTTTGTCCAAAATCAAATCAAATGATCTTTGAACTGAGCCACACAGAAATGACTGAACTGATTTTCGCTATTCGCTACCATTCTCGAGAAATATCTCTCCAAATTAGACAGTGTCTTTGTTTGTTGACATGTTAGTTTGCTTAGCATGCTTAAAACACTAAAACCTCTACTCAGCAGCCTGATGAGCATGCATGAGCGTCTAGCTCAGTGTGTTACACCACAGGTCCGGAACGCTTCATGTTGTGGGTTCAAAACTGAGTGTAACACATGCCCAGATTGCAAGAGGTACTGTGGTGGGAAATTGTGAATGATTTAATCGGAAGATGTTAAATGCGGCTAGCAGTGCTTTTCTGTACAAATTAATTACTTTGAATTGATTCTCAATTATGGGGTTTTCTTTAGATTAGATATATGTTTATTCCATTCATTCTTAATGAATACACATCTCAGCCGAATCA
This sequence comes from Garra rufa, assembly GCF_049309525.1. Classification (NCBI taxonomy): domain Eukaryota; kingdom Metazoa; phylum Chordata; class Actinopteri; order Cypriniformes; family Cyprinidae; genus Garra; species Garra rufa. The sequence goes on from NC_133384.1 coordinate 13,018,865, forward strand.
GTTGCCATTCTTTCTAATGTGGCTAGTCAGCCATCAGGTTAACTGTAAGCTAAGGTTATGAGTTAAAGTCCCATGTGGAACAACTTTATAAAATTGTGTGCTATGCTTTTAGATGGATAGATAGATTAGATAGAAAGATAGATAAATAGATAGATCGCAATAGATAAAACACAATGCGCATTTCACATTTTCCCATATAGAATAAACTGTCTACAGTCCTTTTGTATCATTGTCTTTGTCTATTAAGCTACATTACATGTTTTATTTATAATGATTGAGAGGAAAACGTTTAATGGCTCGTCTACTTGTCTGTATGAAGTTGGTCCTTTCAGTACCACCTAATGCATGCGCGTTCATATCCACTGGTCTGTATATACTTTGCGTCAACAATAAGACTTATACTGAATTTGGTCTTTATCATCTTATTCTGTTATTATGCTACATTAAGCGAATCCTTCATTATGGGAAGAAAAGTGAAAAATTGTGTGTTGTGTTCATGGTCATATGCTTGCCTTGCACATTAAATTAATAAACTATGTATCAAATTTGATCTTTTAATTACACTTAATGTATCTTAATACATCAAGCCATATTAAGTGTTTATGGTTTTTCTAGGAAGGAGAGCGCTTAACAAGAGACTTTGCGCATTGCATTTATATTCTGCTGTTCTGTGGCCACAGATTTTTGGGTCTTGTCTTTTTCTCGTACGTATGACTTGCAGAACCCTTTATGTTATAGTACTAAATTAGTTTTAATAATTTAACCACCACAGCGTCTTGTCTCCATTGGCAACACACACAATTTGTGTGGCTTGCAAGTAACGTCGCAGGTGGTGGAGAGTTCAAGTTCAATTGCAAGTGATATTGTAATTTAGTTTCTTTTTTCTTGTCTTCAACAGATGGCTACTATTGTAAAATGTTGAGATTCGATAAATAAATAAAAATAAGTAAAAAAGCTTCAAGTGACGTCACTTGCAGAAGTGCAGGTGTCTGAGAATGCAAGTCTGAAAATTCAAATACATGTCTGCAGCCAGACCCTTGTCAATATTTTAAAGAGGTGTAAGTCCATATTGAAATGTCTCTCACATCTGATTGCAAACAATCTAAGCTCAGTTTGAGATTTATTATGAAACTCTTGGTGGACACAGAAAAAAAAACTTACAATTATACAATTATCTGAGAGTGTGAGTTGCTATATAAATGAATTGGTAACACTTTAGATTAGTGAACACTATTCACTATGAAGTAGTTGCTTATTCGCATGCATATTACTAGTGTCACACCCCCGGACTTTCATGTTGGTTTCTCCTATTTTCCCCTGCAGTTCTGAGTGTTTTTGGTTTCTCCCTCATTGTCTGCACCTGTGTTTGTAATTAGTCTGTCTATTTAATAGGGGTGGGACGATACAGGTAACTCACGATTCAATTCTGTGACTATGTGGCCCACGATATCGATAATATCACGATTCGCGATATCTACGATATTCAATATATTGGAAGAAATTTCATCAACGATATATCACGATATATGTGACTGAAAAAGAAAAAAATACCCATAATAAGGAAATCTTAAGCATTTATTTAATGCCAACATTTTCAACACTGTGCAAAGAAATATGCATTTGCATAATAACTCACTGCCTCCTGGTCTTAAATGTAAACGCTGTACAGCTAGACAGATAAAAGTGCCTGAACATTAAAAAACAACAACATGAACATTAACTAACATGTGTAAACCGTGATACTGAAACGTCAGTAGTAAGTTACTGTAAAGTGCTTTATGTTAACCTGGACAGTGGTCACATCAAGGCTTATTCTTCTTGAGGAACACTAACGCCTGTTTCACACATACTCCGTCTGCAGTGCGTATGCAGTCCGTGTGCGACGCAGAAGCAGCACGGACTCGTTTTGCTTTCACACAGAACACGTTTTATAAACAACGTATTATTCAATGCACTTGAATGCACTTGCACACCGCTTCTGGGACGTACTGCCGGACAGCAACCGCGTGCAGTGTGAACGCTCTAATCCGTTAACATGGGTGCGGAAAAAAATACTCAACGCATACGCACTGCAGACGGAGTATGTGTGAAACAAGCGTAACTGATCAGCATGCTCAACTAGCGGGTGCGTCTTTGTTTGGTTTTCGTTATTTTCCGCCATTTTTCTCACTTCTCTTTTTCTGCGCTTCTTCTCTGTTGTTGTTAGATAACTTGTGTTCTTCACTGGCCGCTGCTTCTGCCACTTTACCCCTATTTACTCGAACAGCGCCCCCGCAAACAGAATGGTAGATATTGGGTAGTGACAGTGACACTAACGACGGGTAAATTAATCATTTTGTGTTGTAATAAAATATCGATATTGGCCGTTAGTGTATCGATTATTTATTGCGACAGAGAGCACAACAATATATTGCAATATCGATTTTTTTTCCCACCCCTACTATTTAAGGTGTGTGTTTTTCCCCTGTATTCTTGTTGGTCTTTGATGTTAGATGGATGTTTTCCCCTGGTGTTCCTGTGTCTACCTGTATTCCGTTGGATTTATTAAATATACGTCTTTTTATTACGTCGTTGTTCGTGTGTTCCTGCCTAATCCGTGACAACTAGCATATTGCCTGCTTATTAGTACCTATAACGAACATTAATGCCTTATTCTGCATGACCATATTCTAGATTCTTTTCCCTATCCAAAACCTAATGTAACTACTACAACAACTACTTAATATCAATAAGCAGCCAATTGTTTGTATTGAGGGAAAACATTTAGTTTATTCCCTAATCTAAATTGTTACCAATAAATTTATATGGATTCTCATTATCATTAGTAGACATTTCATATCCTGATAGTTCAAAGACAGACATGAGATGTTTGACAGACAGAGAGAAATGGAGTGTGCTGTGATGAAAACTGTGGTCACTGAGTGAAAAACAGAAGGGATTGTTCATGAAATTTTTGTGAGATCTCACCCTGCATGGGAGCTTTTAGATGTGTTGTCTACTTTGTAAAGTGTGATTTTGAGTTGGAACACAGATGCTTTTCAAACGTTCTTCAGTTTGGGAGTTACAACACCTTACACAACAGTCTTACCCAGAGTGTCAATGCTCTTGTTTAAGGACACAGAAGTCACATCAAGCTTGGTCAGGTTATTCAGTATAAGCAGTGAAACCGATGCGATGCTGCTAATTCTGGGCAATAGTCTGTGCTGGGCTCACAGTGACAGAATTAATACATTTATAGTACTCATTAAAAGTGTTGACAGATGTTTGAAATGAAAGAATATTTGTGTAGGTTTTCGTGATGTATAATAGCTTGTAGTCAAGCAGAGAACAGTGGTATAGAGAACATTTAAGCTGCTGTTGAAGGAAAAGCTCAAAGACAAAAAAGGAAGGAAAGAGAGAAAGAGCGACAACAAAGAGAATAAAAGATCATGTTTATTTTATAAATGGTCAACATATGATTTCTGTGTCTGTGTTTCCCAACTGTTGTTATCCCCTTTAATTTTACTGATTTCATTCTAGGGCTAAATGGTAACTGTCCATAATATGGTAACACTAAAGAGAGCAGACATTCTTGTTCTAAAGAACATTTGATTGGAACATCTATGTAGTGCAAAATAAGTTGTCAGTAATTTTGGTCAATTTTTTAATTTGTATTTCCACTAAAGGTTCATTTTGTTAAATGTTTAGGAGTGTATTACCATATAGCCTCAAAGCTAACAGACTTAAAGCCAGAATTTTTTAATTTTGATCTTTATTTTTTGTTTGCTGAGATATTTTGATCTTTTTCCAAAGCTATAAGATCTGACATTGTTGTGATGGACATTTGGAGCTTTTAGACATCTCTTCTTTTGCTTTCCGTCATAACTTGCCACTATGTTCTCATGGGAAAGCTGTTATATCTCAGTCTCTGATGTGCATCATGTCAGCGGTTTATTCCACAGGTGCTGGATTTTTTTCATTTGGCAGATGTCATGTCTGAAGATGGCTAGACACACATCTGTCAAGAACGAAGGCAGGGTCATGCTTCATGCTTTGAATAGAAAAAAAGAGAGCATTTCACAGATTTACCTGCGTGTGTGTGTTGAAAGATTTCTCATCAATATCAGGGCCCAAAGGGTGAATTGAAGAGTGCTGTTTTTTCAGTTAGAATAGAATGCAGCTTGTGGTGTGTGAAAATATATATTTGTGTGTCTGAAGAGAGCTGTATGTAATTCTAGTAGTTTTGCACTCCTGATGAGCACAAAGATGAAACCCATCTGCTATCTACCATGGGTCCTCATTTACTGTAGAGCTGTATATATTACAGACAACCAATAACACAGTAAAATAGACTATTATCTCCTGTCTAAAGTAAAAAATAACCCACGTTGCAAAAGATTTTTGCAAAAAAATTGTTGCATAGCATGCATTATGATACGTTATAAAAACAACAATATAATAACAATAATTATTATAATATGTAATATTTATATTTATTGTTTAATTATGAAATTTGTTTTAATATAATAATGTGTATATCCACTCTAGTTCCTCATGTTATTGAGATGCTGATGTTATTGAGATGCTGATCACAGCTAAAGGGCAGCTAAAGATGCTGTCCATTTAACTCTGCGATTTTTCATTTTTCACCTCACCGTGTGTGGAAGGATCAGTATGTTTAAAGTGTGTTCCATCATAAATGTAATTTAAATAATAACACGGTCTATTTCACCCAGTCTATTTGTACACTTCATTTTGATGCAGGAAGAACTTCACAGAACATAAAGGAGCTTATCAGTGTAAGACGGCTTACACTGATAAGTGAAAATACATTGATAAGTGAAAATCTGAACAGAAAAGCATTGTGGGAATGCTCTCTCTGTGGCAGACCTCTGTTTCATTACATTATGTCAGATATTATAATGTTATTTACTGCAGAAATCATTGCCAGTGTAGTTTATGGATCTTAAGGGTGTTTTCACACTTGGTCATTTTCAGGGGTCTGAGCGCGGTTCGCGTGATTTTTGGCCCATATGTGAACACTTCAAATGATCTCAGACCCCTTAGAAGTGAACCGAACTGAGACCATCTCGGGAGGTGGTCTGAGTAGGGGAGTGCGGGCACAAACTAACACAGGGTTAAAAAGTGGGTAATGAAGATGCTAAGAACTAAACATTCTTATGCCTATGTTTGTAAAGGTATTTGCTTTAAAGTTGACATGAAATGATGGTCGCATCCAAAAATTACCATTTTAATTTTATACTCTGATGTATTTGTGAAACTGAATATTCAATAAGAATGAATGTAGGATATGTGTTGATTCTGTCCTTTTGGAATTGATTAGATGATAATTTACGTAGTTTGTTATTTAAATGTAAGTGGCAAAAACCATGGTCATTAGTCTTTGTAAAAAGACGCCTCATCCGTCACTGCAAAATAGAGTCTTTGACCTAAAACAGTTGCTTTAATTAATGCATTGAAACATTTAAATTCTAACCATGATTGATGCTGGTAAACTTGACTTGAGTCAACTAATCTATAAATAACTGCTACTGAATTTAAAGTTTGACTATTTCAAGTAACAGGTTTCTGGTATGTTTCAGTTAAACTAGAGCCGTGCAATCTCAAGACAATTAAATAATTATTATTTCAATTGAGAAATAGTTACTTTATTTGTAAAATGTATTTTCTCTTGACCATTTCATGAGTCTGAAACCAAAGACAAAAAAATAAATAAATAAATAAAAGTTTCAATCATTGCAGTTTCAGGAGTGAATCCTGCAATTATACATGTATATCACTGAAAAGTTGCCATTGGTCCTCTTAGCAGCATGAAAAACAGATATTTTATTCAAGCTGTTAGTTTCAGTTTATCAGTTATCAGTTTATCTCACACAGTTCTGTTATAATCAATGAATCTTTTATTTACATTGTGTCTACACTTGGTTGGTTATAATGAGAGAATTCACAAGTTTTTTTTTTTTAACTTAGCGCTGAAGAAAATGTTTTGAGTAGTAGATATGTCTGTGGTTAGCTACATTGCTCAACACTACCAATACATTGTAAACAGAAACCTTTGAAGCTCTACTTAGTGCAAACACAAATATGCACTGAAAAACATTATATTGTGCATTAATTTATTATAAATTCCAACACCATGTGCCTGATTCTCTCTTGCCATCCGTCTCTGTCTAACTCTGCTCATGTTGTATGAGTCTGAGTATGAGTCTTTATCTTGTACACAGTCTAGCCTGGCTGGATTTTTACACTAAATGAAACTAAAACTATTTGTGTATATTTAAAATATAACTGTGCATTAAGAGTTTTATAACCTTCAACCTTGGAATGTGTAGTTTATTGCCCTATAAAAGACATTTACTACACACTCTTGTACTTTTTAAAAAAAGTCTTTATTAATATAAATACTGCTCTATCGTTGCTCTTTAACTTTAAGAGTAAATACTGATTCATTACATCAATTTTTGAGTCAATTCTCTGTAACAACTATGGTGCTGTCACTACTCTATTTACAGTAGAACACTGTAAAGTTATCTCTCTGACAGCTATGTGCTTTATGACAATAAAAGTATATTAATGCTTCATTAAAACTATATTTCTGTAAATACAGAAAACACAGCAACTGTCTTATTTTCCCCATTCCTTTTCTTTTATAGCAGGGGTAGGCAAGTTCAGTCCTAGAGAGCCGGTGTCCTGCAGAATTTAGCTTCAACCCTAACCAAACACCCCTGAACAAGCTAATCAATATTATCAGAATTACTAAGGCTATAGAGGTGTTGAGGTGAGGTGTTTTTTTTTTTTCAAGGTTGGAGCTAAACTCTGCAGGACAATGGCTCTCTAGAATCAAACTTGCCTACCCCTGCCTAATAAAAACTTTATAACTTTATAATCATGAACTGACTGTTGCTGCTCCCTCTGCTGCCTCGTTGGTAACTTCCTGTTTGTTGGCCATTTAAGCAGGGCCTAAACCAAACAGGCTTTGTGAAGTATTGTTTTGCTGTGCGGACTCTACTAAGCGTTTTTCGGATTTCCTTGCCTTGTTTTTGTTATTTTCACGATTTGGTTTATTGTCATAGTTTTGCCATTGTTTTGTTCTGTTTCCTTGCCATAGTTTTTGCCTTGTTTCATAGCCTTGTTTATTTGTTACTTTTGGACTGCTCACTTGATTTTGACGTTTTGCCTGTTTACTGGATTACGCTTTTGTCTTGCCTACGTATTACTGTTTGCTGGTGTTCGACCCTGCCTGTCTTGACTATGATCTGTAATAAAGCTCGAACTTGGATCTTATCATGCTGTCGTCGAGTCCTGCGTTACAGAAATACTTCGCCTACCAAAGATCCAGCGGCTTTTAGTACACAGATCATCATGGATCCAGCATCACGCCTCTTCTGCCTCCGCCAAGGTAACCGGTCTATTGAAGATTACGTTCGGGACTTTTGTGGACTGTGCCAATTGGTGGCTTTTAATGACACTGCTCTGAAGGGTATATTCCGGAATGGACTTGTGGACTGCTTAAATTTTCTCATGCCGAACAGCAATGGCTCTGCAACCCTTGAGCAATATATTGACTATGCACTCCAGCTGGCTTGTTCACCTTTTACTGTTGGGATTGCAGATGAGGAGCCCCACAGTACCCACACCACCAGAACACGTTCACATTCCCACTATCATGTCTGATATTGTTCACGTCATGCCTGCCAAGCCAAAGCCTGCTCATGTCATGTCACCAAAGCCTGCGTACATCACGCCTGCCAAGCGACAGCCTGCACACATCACACCTGCCGCTCCAGGGCCTGCTCACGCCGTGCCAGCCGTCCCAAAGCCTGTTCACAAGATAGCCGCCGTCCCAAAGCCTGTTCACAAGATGGCCACCATTCCAGAGTCTGTTCACAAGATGGCCGCCTTTCCAGAGCCACTACACAAGATGGCCGCCATGCCAGAGCCTGTCGCCAAGATGGCCGCCATCCCAAAGCCTGTTCACAAGATGGCCGCCGTCCCAAAGCTTGTTCACCAGATGGCTGCCAAAATGGCCGCTACATCCACACTTCATCGCGTCAACCCGGTTTCAAGATGGTTGGCCCCCAGCATAGAGGACCCACCACTGCTGTTAGCACGAGCAGCTGGTCTCCCTAAACTCACGTCAGCCCAGCCAGCACCTGCTAGCGTCATGTCAACCGAGCCAGCACCACCTTATGCCACTTCAGTCAAGCTACAGCCTGTTCACGTCATGTCTGCTGTTCCTGCAAAGTCAAGTCACATCACAGCTGCTGTTCCTGCCAAGCCAAGTCACGTCACAGCTGCTGTTCCTGCCAAGCCAAGTCACGTCACAGCCGCTGTTCCTGCCAAGCCAAGTCACGTCACAGCCGCTGTTCCTGCCAAGCCAAGTCACGTCACAGCTGCTGTTCCTGCCAAGCCCAGTCAAGTCACAGCTGTTCCCTCACAGCCAAGTCAAGTCACAGCTGTTCCCTCACAGCCAAGTCAAGTCACAGCTGTTCCCTCAAAGCCAAGTCAAGTCACAGCTGTTCCCTCAAAGCCAAGTCAAGTCACAGCCGTTCCTTCGACATGAAGTCAAATGATGCCTGATGCTCCGGTGTCAAGTCAAGTCAGGGCTACACTTTCAGTGCCAAGACAAGATACAGCAGTCCTCCATGAGTCAAGCCAAGTCACAGCTGTCCTCCATGTATCAAGCCAAGATACAGCTGTTGTTCTCCATGAGTCAAGCCAAGATACAGCTGTTCTCCATGAGTCAAGCCAAGATACAGCTGTTCTCCATGAGTCAAGCCAAGATACAGCTGTCCTCCATGAGTCAAGCCAAGTCACAGCTGTGCCCCACGAGTCAAGCCAAGTCATAGCTGTGCCCCATGAGTCAAGCCAAGTCGCAGCTGTTGTTCCTGAATCAAGTCAAGTTACAGCTGGGTTGTCTATGTTAAGCCAAACCACAGCTGATTTCCATGAACCAAGCCAAGTTACAGCAGATCTTCATGAGCCAAGTCAAGTTGCTGCTGTTGTCCCTGAGCCAAGCCAAGCCACAGTTGATCTTCATGAGCCAAGCCAAGTTACAGCAGATCTTCATGAGCCAAGCCAAGTTACTGCTGTTATTCCAGAGCCACGCCATGTCTCGTCTGACCTGTCAGAGCCACGCCATGTCTCGTCTGACCTGTCAGAGCCACGCCATTTCTTGATTGCAAGTATAATGGACCCTTCTCTAATATCAGTGCGGGCTGCAGGCACATCAATAGAGCCGACGCTCCCAAGCCAAGCAAGCCACGCAGAGCCGACGCTCCCAAGCCAAGCAAGCCATGCAAAACTGACGCTCCCAAGCCTCACACCTTCCAGCCCGGTGGGCATTCCATTAACCACTGCACTGCCATCGCCATTTTAAGTGTGTGGGCTGCACACTGCATCACAGAGGCTTCGTCTGTCCACAAGTCTGCTCCAGAGGCCTCGTCTGTCCACGAGTCTGCTCCAGAGGCCTTGTCTGACCAGGAGTCTGCTGCGCCAGTGCCTCCAGAGGTGGCAGCACCAGCTGGGGAACCTTCCAAGGAGGCGGTGTTCACGGCAGAACCTCCCAAGAGGGTGGCACCCTTTTATGAACTTCCTGCTCTGCCTGCACCGCCAAGGCTCCCTGCTCTGCCTTGGCTTCCTGCTCTGCCTGGACTGCCAAGGCTCCCTGCTCTGCCTGGTTCACCATGGCTTCCTGCTCTGCCTGCACCGCCTAGGTTTCCTGCTCTGCCGGCCCCGCCATTGCTTCCACTGTTTCACAGCCTGCCACTGTTTCATGGCCCTGGCCCTCCGTCCCACCCCCTGTTGTACCTCTGGGTGGGTGGGGGGGATTCTGTAATGCCAAGCCAGCAGAGGGAGCCCTTACCCATGAACTGACTGTTGCTGCTCCCTCTGCTGCCTCGTTGGTAACTTCCTGTTTGGTGGCCATTTGAGCAGGGCCTAAACCAAACAGGCTTTGCGAAGTATTGTTTTGCTGTGCGGACTCTACTAAGCCTTTTTCGGATTTCCTTGCCTTGTTTTTGTTATTTTCACGGTTGATGTTATGAATGAGTATTTACTCTTAAAGTCAAAGAGCAATGATAGAGCAGTATTTGTAATAATAAAGCAATTTTAAATGTAATTGCAATAGGTCATTGATCTTAAATAGTTATAATAGAGCAGTGACAGCACCATTATTAAAACAGAGCAATGACTGCATAATATCTGCAATAAAGCAGCGTCAGCCTAGTAGTTGTCACTGAGCATTGACTACACACTAATTATAAAGTATTTTTACTCTCTGTAATAGAGCAGAGAAAAGACATTAGTTCTATTTTGACAATGCATAAACAATTGATTTTTTAAGAATATAATTAAATGATATATACATACAATATATTTGGATTTTAACAAACTATTTTACTAACTTAATATGACGCATATTTGTCAGGCATAAATTAGGTAAGAAACAGGTTTATTTGTTAGGTTTAAACTGTGTAACCCAGATTGATGGAATTTTTATATGCCATTTAAATACATAAATCTTAAATTTAGGCCTATTGTTCGAGTGTGTCACCCTTGCATTGTTCACTTATTGTTAAACTATATAATGTTAAATTGCAGTTATAACTAGAAAATATACAAAATCTAGAATAAAACGGCTTTCCATTTAGTATTGCTTTCTGTATATTTACATAGTGGAACTAATCTGAGTTTAGTGTGTATTTAATTTAACATCCACCCACTGTCTTTTGTGTGTAGGCTCTTGAGGACACAGTACCTAGAATGGTACTACAATAATGTGAAGAGCCGGTTTAAAAGATTTGGCAGCGCCAAAGTGCTGAAGACCCTCTACAGGAAACACATCATCGAAAGAGGAACATTATCTGAATTACCAGGTATGAAATACATGCATAATACTGTTAATCCTGCAGTGTGTGTATAATAATAATAATACTGTAAAGTTATACTACTCACTTCATCCTACAGTATAACCCCACTATTATTAGACACTTTGGCCTGCAGATTAAATGATTAATGGCTCATTGCAAAAAGAGCATTTTTACAATGATGTTATTAACTAAAAACCTTGACTTTCAGGTAATGCTGCATCCACACTAGGTGTCAGTAAAAGTCCAAAACACACTTTGTGTAACAAGGGAGGTCTGGAGACTGACGTGTGGATCCAAATGCAGACTTTATTTAAACAGATCGTGGTAAAACAGACAGGGTCAATCACCAGCAAATGACAACAACGAAGATAATCCAAGAGCGTAATCCAATAAACAGGCGTGGGTCAAAATCCAGGTGAGCAAACAAAGTAACAAAGAAAACAAACAATGAAACTAAACAAGGAACAAGGCTAAACTAAGACTAAGACTGAAACTAGAAAACAAAACCAGGAATAAACAAGGAAACTAGGAAACACAGAGACAAGGAAACTGAGAAAATGCTTGGTATGGTTAGCTAGGAGCAAAACTCAATACTTCGGTGTGTGTGTGTGCTGAACTTGCTTTTATGGCTGACAGACAGGAAGTAACCAGCGAAGCAGCAGAGGGAGCAGCAACAGTCAGAGAGGGGCAAGGGCTCCCTCTGCTGGCCTGGTGTGACATAGCCCCTCCCCAAGGAGCGGCTTCCAGACGCTCCAACAGAAACAACAGAAAAACAGTCCAGGAGAGCGGTGGAGGGGGAGCAAGGGAACAAAGGGGGGCCAGGTCCACGTGGCAGCGGAGGAGCAGGAGACCACCAGGGCGGAGCAGACGGAGCGGGAGCCCACCAGGGCGGAGCAGGAGGCGCAGAAGCCCTCCAGGGCGGAGCAGGAGGCTCAGAAGCCCTCCAGGGCGGAACGGGAGGTCGTGTCATGGACTGGGAACTGGGGAGAGCAGAGACAGAGGAGGCAGACAGAGCAAGGAGAGAAGCAGAGAGTTCATGGGAGCACGCTGCCTCCATAGCCGTGACAGGGCAGACAGGGAGCCTAGGCGGAGCTGGCAGAGCAGGGAACCTTGGCGGAGCAGGCAGAGCAAGGAGCCTAGAAGGTGCAGGCAGAGCAGGGAACCTTGACGGTGCAGGCAGAGCAGGGAGTTCCGCTATGAACGCCACCTCCGAAAGAGGTATAGGCGCAGCGGACATGTGGACAGATGAGGCCTCTGTAGCAGACTCGTGAACAGACGAGGCCTCTGGAACGCAGTGTGCAGCCCATACACTCAAAATGGCAATTGCCATCACAGGTAGTACGGTGGTTAACGGGAGGCCCATCGGGTTTGAGGGCGTGTGGCTTGGGAGCATTGGCTCTGCGTGGCTTGAGAGTGTTGGCTCTGCGGGGCTTGGGAGCGAAGGCTCTGGACGCTCGGGGGAGACGTGACTTGGTTCTGGACACTCGGGTGAGAGGTGACTTGGCCTTAGTGCAACAGCTGTGACTTGACTTGGTTCTGAGGGAACAGCTGTGGCTTGACTTGGCTCGGAGGGAACTGCTGAGACCTGGCTTGGCGTGGCTGGAACGACTGTGATTTGACTAGACGTTGAAGGAGCGGCTGCTTGACTTGACTCAGGAAGAGCTGCTTGACCCGACTCAGGAACCTCAGCCATTACGTGACCAGACTTTGCAGGAGTAGCAGATGCTGCGAGCTCTGACTTGGCATGAACGGCAGCTGTAACGTGACGTGACTCTGTGGGAACAGCAGCTGGTGCAGGCTCAGGAGAAGCAGACATGACGTTCACAGGCTGTGGTTTGATTGACGTGACGTGAGCGGGCTCTAGCTGGGCAGATGTGATGTTAGCGGGCGCTGGCTTGGCAGACGTGGTGTTAACAGATGCTGGCTTGGCTGACGTAGCATTAGCAGGTGCTGGTTTGACTGACGTGGCTTTAGCAGTCGCTGGCTTGGCTGATGTGGTGTTAGCAGATGCTGGCTTGGCTGACCTGACGTTAGTGGCCACTGGCTGGGCAGACGCTCACAGAAAGAGACCGACTGTTCTTGCTGACAGCAGTGGAGGGTCCTCCAAGCTGGATATTAGTCTTTGATAGGCCATGGAAACGTGAGGGTCTGATGCAGCAGCCACCATTTTGATGACAGACTCGGGTGTGGCGGCCATCTTGGGTGCAGGTTCGGGCGTGGCGGCGGCCATATTTGCGACAGGCTCTGGTGTGGCGGCGGCCATCTTTGAGACAGGCTCTGGTGTGGTGGCCATCTTGAGTGCAGACTCTGGCATGGCAGCCATCTTTGCAACAGGCTCTGGCGTGGCGGCCATCTTGTGCAGTAGCTCTGGTGTGGCGGCCATCTTGGTCGGGGACGCAGGAACGGCGGCCATCTTGTGAACTGTCTCTGGAAGGGCAGCCATTGTGTGAACAGGCTCTAGAAGGGCAGCCATCTTGTGAACAGACTCGGGAAGGGCGGCCATCTTGTGAACAGGCTCAGGAAGGGCGGCCATCTTGTGAGCAGACTCGGGAAGGACGGCCATCTTGGTTGGGGATGCAGGCACGGCGGCCCTCTTGTGAACAGACTCTAGAAGGGCGGCCGTCTGGTGAACCAGCTCTGGAAGGGCGGCCATCTTGTGAGCAGGCTCAGGAAAGGCGGCCATCTTGTGAACGGGCTTTGGGCTAGCAGATATCTTGTGCTGTGGCTCTGGGCTAGCAGACATCTTGTGCTGTGGCTCTTCTAAAACACCCACAGTTAACGGAGAGCCACATAGCAACAACGCATACTGCATACAGTCCTTTAATGAGCATTTAAATTCCCCTCCAGGCAGCATTGATTTGGCGGGTTCATTAAGTCCGAAACGAAACAAGTCCTTAAGCCACGCTTCATCATAAAAGGGTACTTGATAGGAAAACTTACAAAACTGGTGAACGTACTCCTCAATCGGCAGATATCCTTGTCGCAGACGAAGTAGCTGGTTGACTGGGTCCATGGTTGAGCTGGTTTTTGAATAAAGCCGCTGGATCCGGGTGTGGCAAAGTATTCTGTAACAAGGGAGGTCTGGAGACTGACGTGTGGATCCAAACGCAGGCTTTATTTAAACAGATCGTGGTAAAACAGACAGGGTCAATCACCAGCAAATGACAACAACGAAGATAATCCAAGAGCGTAATCCAATAAACAGGCGTGGGTCAAAATCCAGGTGAGCAAACAAAGTAACAAAGAAAACAAACAATGAAACAAAACAAGGAACAAGGCTAAACTAAGACTAAGACTGAAACTAGAAAACAAAACCAGGAATAAACTAGGAGACAAGAAAACTGAGAAAATGCTTGGTATGGTTAGCTAGGAGCAAAACTCAATACTTCGGTGTGTGTGTGTGCTGAACTTGCTTTTATGGTTGACAGACAGAAAGTAACCAGCGAAGCAGCAGAGGGAGCAGCAACAGTCAGAGAGGGGCAAGGGCTCCCTCTGCTGGCCTGGTGTGACACTTTGATATCAAGATTGACAATAAGAAATCAATATAGTTTAGCATCACGTTTTATGCAAATATTGCTACTTTTTCACTTTTTCAGTAGTTAAAGGGATAGTTCACCCAAAAATGAATATTTGATGTTTATCTGCTTACCCCCAGGGCATCCAAGATGTAGGGGAGAGCAGGGCACAACCTAACACTTTTTGAATTTCGCGGTTTATGTAAATCCACTTGGGGTTCAGAGTACAATTTTTATCCACATTATTTTTCACACTTGTCTAGTACAAATATATCGCTTTGTTTCATATTTACAGTGTATACGTTTTTCGTTATTTACCTCAAAAGAAAGGAAGTGAAATGTGACAACATGCCCCATAGATGGGGTACGTTGTAACATCTGAGGGGCACGTTGTAACATGACCATATGACAGCTTAAAATGTTATTTGATCGAATGAAAAAAAAATATACACAACAAACTAAAATATTTTGTCAGTAAAATACATGTGTTAACTTTTTCAAATGAAGTAATGACGTTTTTTTTTTAAATAAAAATGATCTAATTTTGGAGTTTGACAATGAACATATCGCAACAATGCTTTGAACGGCCCTGATTGCAACACACAGCTGTACAGTAGTTCAATACAATGTGGACAAATAAATGAAACACATATGGACATTCAGAAAAACACTCCCGTCCCTCCACACACAGCTCTCATAGAACACGACACACATAAACGAGCCTTATTTCTTGAAATAATAACATCTGAACATTAAACATTGATTGTCAGCCTTTATTCACCTGTTTCTTGTGATTTCTTATCAAAATCCTTAGAAGTAAATAGTGTAAATTGCACCGCTTATGTCATAGAATAGCATAGTTTAATAACAGCGGGGCATATTGTAACACAGTGTTACAACGTTCCCCATCTGCGCGACTGGAGTTTCAGAACTGGTTAGTGTCTTCTGCTGGTTTGTCAAGCATTAATAAACTATCTAAACTGATAAATTACAAATTGGAGATTAAAATAATAGCAGTTTTGTCTAACTTTAAATGAATACTAAAAACAGAAATGAAAAGTTTACTTCAGCCAGAAATGTACTTTTACTATGGTAAAATAAATATTCAGCGATATCTTCAAAATGCTTTTGAATTCTGGTGACCTTTTTTCAGTGCACAGTGTTGCTATGACAACTAGTAAATACCGTAAATTTGGTTATGTTAGCGTGTGTGGAAATATTTGAACCACGTGTGTTACGATTAACCCCGTGTTAGGTTGTGCCCCGCTCACCCCTAGGTGACTTTGTTTCTTCAGCAGAACACAAACGAAGATTTTTAAAGCGGTGCAGTCTGTCAGTCATATAATGGCAGTGGATGGGCACCAAACCTTTAAAAGTAAAAAAAAAAAAACATGCACAGACAAATCCAAATTACACCCTGGGGCTTGTGACGATACATTGATGTCCTAAGACACGAAATGATCAGTTTTTGCAAGAAACTTACGCTCTGGCATAGTATACGCAAATGCCTTAAGGGGAAATCGGTGAAAAGTCCCGGATGAAAATGTAATCTTTTACCTTTAAATCGGTTTGAACAATCAGGATAAGAGCAAGTAGTTACCGTTTTGAATAGCCGCTATACCCACAATCTCTGTGCACTGTGTAAACAATGAGTGTTGTATACATGTGACAGATCGCTTCCAGTGTTTGCGTATACTACCCCAGAGCGTATACACATGTAACGAGCCGGATGCTAAACTCGTGCTCAGGACAGATGGACGTGGCTGTGTATCAAAGGTAAAAAATGATGTAAATACTGTTCAGTGTCTCGCATAAACCGATCATTTCGTGTCTTAGGACATCAATGTATCGTCACGAGCCGCAGGGTGTAATCTGGATTTGTCTGTACATTGTTTTTTTTTTGTTTTTTTACTTTTAAAGGTCTGGTGCCCATCCACTTCCATTATTTGGCTGACAAACTGCACCAGTTTTCGATAAAAATCTTCGTTTGTGTTCTGCTGAAGAAACAAAGTCACCTACATCTTGGATGCCCTGGGGGTAAGCAGATAAACATCAAATTTTCATTTTTGGGTGAACTATCTTTTTAAATTCATCAAAGACAAACAGTTGACTCTTTTATGCAAGCTAAATGGAAAAAAAAAGTGTGTCAGAGGCAACATTTTTGCAAGAAGTATATTAGGGTGCTTCTTGCATGTTTTGCAACACTTTTAACATGAAATGTCAAGTGAGTGGCGTTAAAAGTATGTTCCATTTTCCCAGAAACAGATGAATGTGGATCTGTCAATGTGGATCTGGATGTTATTATGCTGTTTTGTGTACATATCTTTACTGTAATTAAGTGTCTTTTTAGCTACTTTGTAATTTTACTGAGTATCAAAGATCTTAGCTTCTTTTACTTTCTATTTGACTACATTTTTAATAAGTATATGTAAACTTTACTCCACTACATTTGTAATGAGTAATTCAGTTACTCGTTACATTTTGCATGGCATCTTTTTTATTTTATTTGTTTGTTTTTTGCAGGAGTTAGACAAGTTGATCTTGTGCGCTTTGCCCTTACGCACCCAAACTTGTCAATGAGTCTACTTTACTTGAGTGCATTAGAATGTGAGCTCATTTGCAGCTAGTTGCTGAATTGCAGATGTTTCTTATGAGATGAGCACATGGCTGCAGCCTGTGATGAGGTCGAAATAAGCACATCCTGTACAAGTAGGCTTTAGCCCAGTTTGGACAGTAATTGTTTCTCATGTGGATGTCTGTAGAAATCAATTTACAGGGCCAGCTCATTGGTAAAACAGTCAAATGGCAATTTATTCATGGTGGAGGAGAGTTCAGTGTTCCTACGCACTGCTCATGTGGTCAGTCACAAGATCATCCACTAAATAAAACATAATTTCCTTGGAAATAATAAGAAAAACAATATCCTATTTATTGCTTAATTCATTAAATCTCCTGTTTAAAAATAGGAAAATGGACAAGCTATAGTTGAAATGTATTTTTTGTCTTGCATTTTTTTCTCTCAAAATTGAACTAAAATATGATGATGCAAGATGTGATTGAATGTCATCAGAGATGCTCTCCTTCAATCAGCTGTTTCTTGCTTTTCTCTTAGATGTTGTGGACTAGTGCATCTTTGAGCCTACATTTAGAAAGACCAAAATACTTTAATACTATTACAATTTTACTCAAGTGTTATTGTTGACTTAGAACTTGTAATGGAGTTATTTTCACTTTTACTTAAGCATCAGTGTATATATAGGCCTACCTGTATATACTTTATATATACAGTGCAAAGCATAAATAAGTACACCCCCTCTGAATAAATTTAAAAGATGTATTTTCTTTATGATCACTAAAAAAATCCATGTAAAGATAGCAAAATTTAAATGTATTAAACATACTTAATATATATAACATATATATATGCCAATGCTTTCTGTAAAATAAGTAAATTAAATGCAGGATTGCAGAAATGAGTACACCCTAGATTTATTTCAGCAGATCTATTCTAGTACTTAATATGTAATAAGTCTACTGCTCTGACCCTTCTTGGTACACGTGACTGTACAAGTTCATGACAAAATGTCACATCTGTCCTTTTTAACTCCTGGAGGACGACCTCCTTTAATGCCTTTGTCTTTAATGGGGAGTTTTGCTCGGCTTGTCTCTACAGAATCCCCCACAACAGCTCAAGAGTGTTAAGTGAGTGAAATACATGTCCACTGAAGGATTTTCACTTTGGGAGAATGAATATCTTTATTATCATGTTGAAAAAATGCCCAACAATGCAGGAAATGAGGAGAGGGTAGCATCTTCTGTTTTTAAGTTTTTGTATTACATCACACAGTGGTGTGTAAATTCATGACAGCATTGATAAAGCACAACACCCTCACACCTTCAGCACTGATACATCCCAATCTAAGATATTTACTACCACTGTGCATCACTGTGGGACACTTCTCACTGTACTACTGTTCTAGCAACACCATAACATTTTGGATGCTTTTGGATTCTAAATAATTGACTTGGTCTCTTGAGACCAGAGTATTGATTCCCAGAATTTTATTTTGCAAATATGGGCCTTGGAAGAGGTTCAATGAGTTTATTATGCTTTGGCTACAGTAGGTAGTTCCCGTGGTGACAACAACCATGCTTGTCACTTCTGCAGGCTGCATCTTACTCTGTGAGATAAAGTGTCACTCTTGTCATAGCTTTTGCTGGCTTTGAGACCCTTGCATGCTATTTCCCCTGCTCTTTTTCCAGCAAAAATTCACTCATCCCTAAATAAAAACATAGTGAAGGCCTGATTATTTCAGGAGCCTTGTCACAAGTCCATTGTTTTTGTCTGTGTTACTTCTGCTATATTTTCACACTTAAAACAATGATCTGGTATTCCTCTTGTATCATTGTCCTCTTTTGTGCTAAGAAATAAGTCACCTGGCAGTTCTCTCTCAAGTGGTTTCATTGTTGCCAGCATTAAGTCTGAGTAGGATTCAGTTTAAACACTTTAAATTGGTTTAATAATATTTTGTCATGCTGTAAATAAGTGAACTTAAACTGATGTGTTGATTAATAATTGTGTACTACTTTTTCACAAGTGTAATAGAGGTATGAATACTGAATACATTTTTAGTATCAGCAATATTGGCCTTTACAGTATGATTGCCATGACGTTGTTACAAATATAGTTATGTAGTTGCTAGGGTGTTCTGAGTGATTTTAGCACTAAAATTGATATGCATCTCCTAGGGTTTTTCATGGCATGGGTCTACTTTGGTGCCTCCTTTTTTATATCCTGCTTGAGAACAATAGCACATCATTCATGTCTGTATGTGTGAGAAAATTTTAACTAGATTATTGAAAGGATTTGCCACTTTTGCTTGTTCTGCAAACATTTTTGTAAAATACCAAATATAGGGTCAGGTTTACCAAACAGGGCAAATTAGTCCATTTACAAAGATCAGTGCAAATTAGCGAATGAAACTATAAAGCAGTGACAGATCATTTATGAGCTCAGTCATTACGTCACACACATTCAGTAGGCTGGTAGTATGCTCACTGACTCTTGTTGGATAATCCGTATTTCTCATTTCAAATGAAAGCCTAGCAGCAGTAATCCTATTTCCTCTGATAGCGAGAGATAGAGAAAGATGAAAGGTATATGTGGGTGTAGACTGATGGTAAGGGGATTATTTGATTTTACACTATACTACACCATTGCCATTTTTATGAGATTGACTGCTAGTAATGCTATAGTGCAGGTCAGTTATTTATAACACTGCTATCATAGTGATACTAACTTCCCAGTATCTTTTCTACTCTATCATTAGTGTTGGCATACCATTAGAGTTAGCATACCATATAGTGTTAATCCTATGGTATCACTGGATATTTTGGATTCAACTGAACCCTCAACGTCACATTAAAACAATTGCCTATACATAGAGTTCACTGCTATTTCATGCCAAATAAATTAAATCATTAATATTCATTAGAATTAAATACATAAATAAATAAAAACATAGAGGATCAATACTTTTTATTGTAAGGATCAATCTTCTCAATTAATATCTAAAGTGCCAGTATTGTCGGGACGAACTAGTATGATTTTAGTGCGCATGAGTTACAAAGCATGTATGTGAGGTGGTGGAGCTGCAGGAAGATCTTCTGTCACACTCATTCAGCTGAATGATTCTGAGCAACACAAGCTGTGCCTGTCTCATAGAGATACATGGAGTGTGATGAGATGGAATTTAAAAAGAGACCAGAGGAGCCTGTGTGTGATGCTCTGCACTCATCACTGGAGTGTTTTAATTAATCTGTCAGAAAGTGTAATCCATATTCAGCACTTCTTGAATATTAGAATTAACGGTAACACTTTACAATAAGGGTACATGAATAATCATGTACTAATGCTTAAATTAATACTTAATTCATCACCTACTAATGATTATTCAAGGCATTAACTAATTATGAACTAACGAAGAGTCATATGGATTCATGGATGAATAACGGCAGCCTTAACTACATGTTAGTACATGTTTGATAGTTAATGCATTAATTAACATTTATGGGTAAACTAAATCTTTAGGAAAGAATGAGAAATACTGTGACTTTGAAATTAATTTAAGTAATTTAATACTATCATAATTTGAGCATTTGACATCTTCCTAAATGTGACAAATGTGACAAATAAAATTTGAATTTGGTATGTAATTTGATGATTTGTTAATGTGTCACTTCATTACTAACTCATTATTAACTACCCATACACTAACATTAACTAATGGCTTGTTAAGGTTGATTTTGACATGACTTTACTTGAGAGGGCCCAATCATAATGAACTCACTGTTAACTACTTACTAAACTCAGCTCATGATTTATGATATACTTCCTATCAAATACACATGTACTAACACAGTGAGTATTCAGCCTGGTTATGCTGTGCCAAGATGCCGTGTGGATTTTCAAGAAGTCAGAGAGCGGAGGTGCAGGATCATCATGGCTCTGTCTGGATGGAGAGTGAACTCTTTCTAGTTTGAGCATTTCTTTAGGAATTGTTCTACAAATGTTCTTTGTGGGTTTTTATTTTTTATTATTCTGTGTATAAATCAATAGGGTGAGTTTAAAGGGAAAGAGAAGAACATAAAACAGACAAGATCAGTCATTAGTGTATTTAGTGTTTTCTACACTTGATGAAGAGGATCAAGTAATCCTTTGACACCCAATAATGTTGACAAAAGACAAAGACAAAGCTGAAGATGTCAAATGCTCAAATTATGATAGTATTAAATTACTTAAATTAATTTCAAAGTCACAGTATTTCACATTCTTTCCTAAAGATTTAGTTTACCCATAAATGTTAATTAATGCATTAACTATCAAACATGTACTAACATGTCGTTAAGGCTGCCGTTATTCATCCATGAATCCGTATGACTCCAGTTGTAGTTAAGGATAGCCGTTTGTTAGTTCATAATTAGTTAATTCCTTGAATAATCATTAGTAGGTGATGAATTAAGTATTAATTTAGGCATTAGTACATGATTATTCATGTACCCTTATTGTAAAGTTTTACCGAATTAACATTGGTGCTCTTCGTAATACAGCTTTATAAAATATTTACTGAACACAAAAAATTCATACCCTAAGATACCAAAGCAAGTGATGTGATCAGGCAGTTATTTTCTTCTTCTATGCAAACATTTTTTTTAAGTACAGTGAATAATTGAGTGCCTTTACATGGACCCTCTTAATGCGATTATAATGAGATTTTGGCAATATTGTGATTAAACTTTTCCCCATGTAAACGCAATACTTCGATTATAATAATGCGATTAAGCTCATAATCGCAGCAAGCATAATCGTATTAACATAGGTGGCGCACGCCGATTTTAATCGAAGTATACCGGCATGTAAACACCTTAATCGCAGTATTGCCACTTTCACCAGAGTGCGCACGCGCTCCTGACTATGTGAATCACGTGCCACGCACTTGCAGACAGGGACTGCTCTACAAAGGGGCTAGGGGGCTATAGCCCTGTTAGAATTTTGAATATCTCGGTTTAGCCCCCCCAACCAGCTGAGATAGAGGAGTACTGCTGTCCCGTGCTGTTTGTCACAGTATTCTTACACACGCGTCATGTGAGCGCAGTTTCGTGCATTAGGCTATTTTTTAATCCATTACATCATCACTAAGATTGAGATGTGCCGTTCATTTAATTTTTAATATAAGTGTAAAGTATACACAGTTGAATTACGCATTCATATGAATTGTGTTAATGTTGAGCGCACAACCCAGTCTCACGGAGCGCATGGTGCTGTCCAGCTTTGAAGTCTTTCCTTTGCATGTAACAGGTTTTTTCGTTGTTTTGTGTATAGAGCCCTGAATAGGCCTAAAATCTAGCCCAGCTCTTGTCAGAAATCTTGACTCAAGGCCAGACTCCGACCCAAGATCGTCTTTTTGGCCACTTCTCCCAAAACAGCTTATACTACCATTTTTTTAGCTATTAAAATAGTTCAGTTTTGTATATATGCCAAATGACAATGTAATTATATTTCGTTTCAGTTTTTTTAAGTTAATTTAGAAAAAAGTTTAAAGCATTTTTTTCCCGTTAAATATAGGCTACGTTTTTTTTTTTTTTAAAGAAGCGACCAGCTGCAGACGGTGAGTTCATATGCTTGATCAATTTAGCTTTCTTAAATCATCACGACTTGCCTAAAATATAATCTATAGATATTAAAGAGTTCAAGCCTATCAAAATGTTAGTTTTAAACGTTTAACCTGTATGTGCGCTGTTAGACTCATATTCTATCGTCTGTGCGGACAGTGGAGGCTAACGCGCGCTTTACTGGACATGAAGTAGCAAGCGTGATCACTTGCATTGCAAACATCTTAAAATACGCTGACTTTTTTGCACGTAAAGGTAAGAGTAATAGCTATTATTCGTAACTGTAAAGGATTTATGTATATTTGCGTGCCCTCACAAACAATATCAACAAATTGATGTGCTTTTTCTATAAAAAAAAAATGGAATGGGCTCTCTTGTTCAGGAACAGGAATCTTTTGGCAATCGTGAGGCAAATGCGTTAGCCTTTTATGTGCGCTTGATTGCGGATTTGTGGAACTCCTAAAAAAAATGCGCTGAAGGCGCGCTCACTGCTGCCCGTTTGCCTCGGGCTGGAATGCAGGGCTTGTTTTAAGTTTGTGTCTATTTTTTTCGTTCGTGTCAGTTTTAAATATAATGTAAAAGGCCGTTTTTAAATAAAATTTTAATTATAGGCTACTTCTGTTAAATATGTGTAGGCTACCAGAGCTGCTTTTCTTTAAAAAGAAAAAGACACAATTTCTTCATTAAGTAACTTTTACGTCACGAATATCGATTATTTTCTTAGCACCCCCACATATTGGACGAGCCCCCCGTTAGCCCCGTTAGAGAAAATATTCTGGCGCCTGTCTGTAGATTAGAAACGACGACGGCGAAGAAGGCGACACACTTTTAGGGAGCTCAGGAAACTGGACTTTGCGCGATATGAACATAATGCAATTCATTGACAGACAATAGGAATAATAGGAATAATGGAAATTCCATGTAAACCGGAGTGAATAACTTTGCTTGACATGTAAACATCATAATGCGATTAAGTCCTTACTCTGATTATTCGAAATAATCGCATTATTCGTACCCATGTAAACGTAGTCATTGACAGGTGAGTTGGTGGTTCTTTGAAATGCATAAGGACAGAATAGCATGCACACTATTCACCTTTTTCCTGAGTAACTGGTGAGCGACGCCATGATGGATTCTAACTTCCGTTTGGGTGCTCGCATGTTCCGGTCTCCATAAAAATCCATGTTAAAACGGGGTAAAAAAAAGATGTGGGCAGGGTTAAGCGGTGGTGGTGTTGGCTGCCACAGTAACGACAATAAGCTTAAGGTATTACTGTAAAGTACTTGTTTTGTGTAGCTTACCAGCAAACCTGTCCATGTCCAGCGCTGTGTGCATGGCTTAAGTTAAAATACTGAAACTCTGGATGACACAGGCTGATGGGTCGTTAACATAACTGATGATATCACAGAGTTATACGACTTGGCACAAGCTGATTGGTTCATGTTGCGTTCGCAACCAATGAGCTTGCAGCTTGCAGCTATTTAAATAAGTTCCTTTGAAACCCTCCAACTTCCCCAGCTCCACCTGTATAGATCTGCTACAGGTTATTTTATGCTATTTGTGCAGCAGCAGTATGTCTTAAATACTCACAGCACTGTATCGCTATATGCTTTGGCAGTAGCAAGTTCTGTACTTACTTGCAGCAGCAGCAGCTGCAGCAATAATCTACAACTACAGCAATAACCAACAGCAGCAGCAATTGAGCAGCAGAAGCGTAGCAGATCTATTCCACCAAGACCAAATACATTAACAGTGTCATATCCATTACATGCTAAACTTTTCAGAGAGTTGTCATGACAGAAATAATAAAATAATGTGTCCTCTTATCATTTTGTGAACAAAAACCTACAAACTTTACCGCGATTGGGGGTTGTATGTGCAACACATTCTCACTCCCAACTCGTCACATATTAATGCTTGATCAGGACCCCTTGGCATCACTTTTTGACGCACAAGGTACTCCTTTAGCATAATTTTTGCAGGGACCTCCATTGTTTAAAATAAGAAACCTTTGGCATCAATATGCTGATTTGAAAGGCATTGGGAATTTTATTGTCATGATTAAATTACATATTGGGTAATAATTTTGCCATTATTACATATATGTTGGTCAAAACAATTATTTTTACATTACACTATTTACACATTTGTGAGCACGTAACCCAACCCCTGCCCCTAAACCTAACCATTTGTCAATATTAAACACAGGATACAACAGGCAGATACAACTACAGTCACAATTTATTAAAAAAGTATCCGAGGCAAAACAATTGATTTCTAAGAGGAATAGACATGATCGCCAACTCTATCCGCCGTAAAGCTCATCCTTTGTGCAGCCTGTGCACAAATTTAAAAACTGCCACTAGAAGACTTTCATAGATATTTTAGTTGCTCTAAAATATCAATGAAAGTATACATTTATCTAAAATGATTTTTGCAAATGCATGCAAACAATTAAATGTGACGCATAATGCAAACAACTAGAAGCAATGGAGGAACCTGTACGTCCAAAAGTGACGCCAAAGGGGTACCTTGGGCATCAAAAAGTGACACTAAAGGGGTATCCTGAGCGTCAAAAAGGTGACGCCAATGGGTTCTGACCAAGCGTCAATATGTGACGAGTTGGGAGTGAAAATGTGTTGCTATGTATATGTGCGCTCATCTTTTTTCAATGCAGCAAATCGCGGGTCCCTTCATGTCATCTATGCATGAACTTTGCACTCATACTGCAAAAAGACGATCATTGAGACATCGTAAAGAGATGAAACTATGGTGCCTTGTGCTTTTTATAACCAGTCCAGGGCCTGTATTCACAAAACATTTTATCTTACCACTAAGAGTTCTTCTAAATAGAAGTAAAAGTTTTTAGCTAAGAGTTTTCTCTTAAAACCTATTAACAAAGCTGCTGAGACAAACTTTTACTAAGGAATAGAGAGAAGTCTTAAGCTAAGAGTAAGGGCGGGGTTGACCTCATTGCTATGGATGATGTCAGCATAACTATGTACACATAGTTAAACCAACATCTCTCAGGACCTGAAGTGGGACAATCACATTGACTCTATTGTGAAAAAGGCCCAGCAGAGGCTGTATTTCCTCCGCCAGCTGAGGAAGTTCAACCTGCCACAAGAGCTGCTAAAACAGTTCTACTCTGCTGTCATTGAGTCTGTCCTGTGTTCCTCTATAACTGTTTGGTTTGGTTCAGCTACTAAAACAGACATCAGAAGACTACAGCGGACAGTCAGGACTGCTGAGAGGATTATTGGTATCCCTCTACCTAACCTCCACGATCTTTACACCTCCAGAGTCAGGAAAAGGGCTAAGAAAATCACTTTAGACCCCTCACACCCAGCACACTCTGTCTTTGAACTATTGCCCTCCGGCCGACGTTACAGAGCGCTGTGCACCAAAACAGCCAGACACAAGAACAGTTTTTTCCCCCAAGCCATATCCCACCTGAACCACACTTAACACACCTCAGTACTGGTCATGTGTATCAACTCACAAACCTTTTGTATATATAGCACATATGCACATTCTAGTTCTGTATTTGGACATCTTTTTCTGTATTTGTATTACCATTGTTATTTATAATTTATTGTATATTCTTTTTTAATATTATTGTTTTACTACCTTAACTTTATGTATGTCTGCTAATGTATGTCAGCGTTTTTTGCTGTTTTCCCTGCTTCCCTGCTTCCTGTTTGCCTTGCCTTGCTGCAGAGTGGTCTGTGTTTGTTGCTCCCTGCAGCTTCGGTTTTCTGTTGGATTCTCTATCTTATTGTTAATTCTGCCGTTTTAAATTGATAGATATAGCTTAACTTGATTTCTGATCTTATCCATCAAACTAATCTGACTAATTTGATCGTTCGCCTTATTCTATAATCACGAGTGCAGCACGTTAGCATTCTGTTAGCCAGTTAACTTTCCACTCGCACTCCATTCACGCTTTTAACTCTTGTTTACTATCTTTAGCATTGCGTTAGCCGGTTAGCTTGTCATCTGCGTTCCATTCACGTTTTTTCTCTCGTGTTTAATATCGTTAGTACTCCTTTAGCCAGTTCCGTTCCGTTTTTTCAAGAATTCGAACAACAACAGTGGTAAGTTGGAATCATTCCACAATCACGGTGAGTAATGGCTTCTTCTCCTACAATTGTTGTCTGCACTGCTTGCCACATGTATAGCTTATCTATCTCTGTCAGCAGTGAGCCTTATACATGTGATAAATGCAGGAATATAGTCAGGCTGACAGAGAAGATTTCAGAACTAGAATCACGCATCCAAACTTTAATAGAGGATAGTAAGAATGTGAGGGCCTTAGATACGGTTTTGGATGCGACTAGCTCAGAAAGCCCTGTACATTGTTCGGTTCCGGTAACAACGCCCGTGCAGCAGGGCAACTGGGTGACTGTGAGACGGCATAGTCGCGGGTCAAAACACAGCTCTTCCGTTCCGATCAGAACATCAAACAGGCTCTCCCCACTCAGTGAAGCACCCACTGAGAAACCTGATGAAAGTACTCTAGTAATTGGTGATTCTATTGTACGGAACGTGAAAATAGAGACTCCAGCCACCATAGTTCAGTGTTTACCGGGAGCCAGAGCGCCTGACATCTTGGCAAATTTAAAAGTGCTGGCTAATGCTAAACGTAAATTCAGTAAGATTGTTATTCACGTCGGCACTAATGATGTTCGACTTCGCCAGTCGGAGATCACTAAAAATAATGTTAAAGAGGTGTGTGAACTTGCAAGTACGATGTCAGACACTGTAATATGCTCTGGTCCCCTCCCTGCTTACCGTGGTGACGAGATATACAGTAGACTGTGGTCACTCAATGGCTGGATGTCAAAGTGGTGCCCACGAAATAACATAGGTTTCATAGACAGTTGGACGAGTTTCTGGGGCAGACCTGACCTGTTGAAAAGAGATGGTCTTCATCCCTCCGGATGTGGAGCATCTCTCCTATCTATAAATATGGCACATAGTCTTAGCGTTTGCACTTGACTAACTGGGGCCCAGGTCAGGAAGCAGACAGACTGGCTAAACCTACCGTCTGCTAGCCGCCTCACGTCACAGAAATCAGTTAATTCTCAGCACATAGAGACCCTTTCACCTAGAGATCACACTATAGAGACTGTGTCTGTTCCCCGAGCAAGAAAATACAAAAAACGCCTGAATCAAATCAAGACTAACAATTTAATTGATGTTCAACAAATAAAAAATATATATAATACAGAGAAACAATTGATAAAGCTTGGCTTATTGAATATCAGGTCCCTTTCTACGAAAGCACTTTGTGTAAATGATATGATCACTGATCATAAGCTAGATGTGCTCTGTTTGACAGAAACCTGGCTAAAACCAGACGATTACATTATTTTAAACAAGTCCACCCCCCAAGATTACTGTTACGAACATGAACCGCGTCTAAAAGGTAAAGGGGGAGGTGTTTCTACTATTTATAGCAATATTCTCAATGTCTCTCAGAGAAAGGGCTTCAAATATAACTCGTTTGAAGTAATGGTGCTTCATAAAGCATTATCCAGAGAAACAAGTGCTAATGATAAATCCGCCGTGACGTTTGTACTGGCTACTGTTTACAGGCCACCAGGGCACCATACAGACTTTATTAAAGAATTTGCTGATTTTCTATCCGAGTTGGCGTTGGCCGCAGATAAAGTCTTAATAGTGGGTGATTTTAACATCCATGTTGATAATGAAAAAGATGCACTAGGAACAGCATTTATAGATATTTTGAACTCTATTGGGGTTAGACAACACGTGTCAGGTCCTACTCATTGCCAATTCTCATTGCCAATTCAATTCTGCAGCAAAGCGATGATATCTCAGATCATTATCTAGTCTCTTGTATACTCCAGATAGCTAAAACTGTAAATTCAACTCCTTGCTACAAGTACGGTAGAACCATCACTTCTACTACAAAAGACTGCTTTGTAAGTAATCTTCCTGACTTATCTGAATTCCTCAGCATATCCAATAGCTCAGAAAAACTTGATGATGTAATAGAAACTATGAAATCTCTCTTTTCTAGCACTTTAGATACAATTGCTCCAGTGCGCTTAAAAAAGATTAAGAAAAACAGTGTAACAACGTGGTATAACGATCACACTCGTGCCCTAAAGAGAAAAGCACGAAAAATGGAACGCAGCTGGAGGAAAACAAAACTAGAGGTTTTTCGTACTGCTTGGCGTGAATGCAACTTATCTTATAGAAAAGCATTAAAAACTGCCAGATCGGATTACTTTTCGTCTCTCTTAGAAGAAAACAAACATAACCCTAGGTATTTGTTCAATACTGTGGTTAAATTAACGAAAAATATAGCAGAAACAGGTGCAGACATTTCCCAACAGCACAGCAGTAATGACTTTATGAAGTACTTTACCTCCAAGATAGACACTATTAGAGATAAAATTGTAACCATACAGCCGCCCGCTACAGTATCGCATCAGATAATGCGTTGTAGATCTCCTGAGGAACAATTCCACTCATTCTCTATTATAGGAGAGGAAGAATTGTATAAAATTGTTAAATCATCTAAACCTACAACATGCATGTTAGACCCTATTCCATCTAAGCTACTAAAGGAGGTACTTCCAGAAGTCATACATCCTCTTCTGAATATTATTAATTCGTCACTATCATTAGGATATGTCCCCAAAGCCTTCAAACTGGCTGTTATTAAGCCACTCATTAAAAAACCACAACTTGACCCCACTGAATTAATTAACTACAGACCAATTTCGAATCTCCCTTTTCTGTCAAAGATACTAGAAAAGGTAGTATCCTCACAATTATGCTCCTTCTTAGAGAAAAATGGTATCTGTGAGGATTTCCAGTCAGGTTTTAGACCATATCATAGCACTGCTCTTATTAGAGTTACAAATGACCTGCTCTTGTCAACCGATCGTGGTTGCATCTCCCTATTAGTGCTACTGGATCTTAGTGCTGCGTTTGATACTATTGACCACAACATTCTTTTAAACAGACTTGAAAATTATGTAGGCATTAATGGTAGTGCACTGGCTTGGTTCGAATCGTACTTATCAGACCGTCATCAGTTTGTGGCAATAAATGAAGAGGTATCATTTAAATCGCAAGTCCAGTATGGAGTACCTCAAGGCTCAGTACTAGGGCCATTACTTTTTACGCTTTACATGTTACCCTTGGGAGATATCATCAGGAAACATGGTGTTAGCTTTCATTGTTACGCTGATGATACTCAGCTCTATATTTCTTCACAGCCCGGCAAAACATATCAATTCGAAAAACTAACAGAATGCATAGCTGATATTAAAAACTGGATGGTGAATAACTTCTTACTGTTAAATCCTGGAAAAACAGAGGTGTTAATTATTGGACCTAAAACCTCTACAAATAATAACCTAAAACACAGTCTAATACTAGATGGCTGCTCTGTAAATTCGTCGTCATCAGTTAGGAACCTAGGCGTCCTATTCGATAGCAATCACTCCTTTGAAAGCCACATTTCTAGCATTTGCAAAACCGCATTTTTCCATCTTAAAAATATATCGAAATTACGACCTATGCTATCAATGTCAAATGCTGAAACATTAATTCATGCGTTCATGACCTCAAGGGTAGATTATTGTAATGCTTTATTGGGTGGTTGTTCTGCACACTTAATAAACAAACTCCAGCTGGTCCAAAATGCAGCAGCTAGAGTTCTTACTAGAACTAGAAAGTATGACCATATTAGCCCGGCTCTTTCAGCACTGCATTGGCTCCCTATAAAACATCGTATAGATTTTAAAATCTTGCTAATTACTTATAAAGCCCTGAATGGTTCAGCTCCTCAGTACTTGAGCGAGCTTCTATCGCATTATAGTCCCTCACGTCAGCTGCGTTCTCAAAATTCTGGCAATTTGATAATACCTAGAATATCAAAATCAACTGCCGGTGGCAGATCATTTTCTTATCTAGCGCCTAAACTCTGGAACAATCTACCTAACACTGTTCGGGAGGCAGACACACTCTGTCAATTTAATTCTAGATTAAAGACACATCTCTTTAACCTGGCTTACACATAAAAACATTAACACATTCCTATAATTCAAATCCGTTAAAGGATTGTTAGGCTGCATTAATTAGGTCAACCGGAACCGAAAACACCTCCCATAACATCTGATGCACTCGTTGCATTGTAAAAAGAATGGCATCTACGCTAATATTAATAATAATAATAATACATTTTATTTAGAAGGCGCCTTTCTGACACTCAAGGTCACCGTACAGGCATACATAAAAATTAATACATTAATAAATAAAACGCGGCGGTGACCGCTCTCTCTGTTCCGGACGCGGCGGTGACCGCGCTCTCTGTTCCGGACGCGGCGGTGACCGCGCTCTCTGTTCCGGACGCGCCGGTGACCGCTCTCTCTGTTCCGGACGCGGCGGTGACCGCTCTCTCTGTTCCTGACGCGGCGGTGACCGCGTTCTCTGTTCCGGACGCGGCGGTGACCGCGTTCTCTGTTCCGGACGCGGCGGTGACCGCGCTCTCTGTTCCGGACGCGGCGGTGACCGCGCTCTCTGTTCCGGACGCGGCGGTGACCGCGCTCTCTGTTCCGGACGCGGCGGTGACCGCGCTCTCTGTTCCTGATGCGGCGGTGACCGCTGACGTTCCTCTAGCAGCGAGGCCAGCTCGCGTTCCTCTGACGGCGGTGCCCGCGGACATTCCTCTGGCGGCGAGGCCAGTTCACGTTCCTCTGACTGCGGTGCCCGCGGACGTTCCACTGGTGGCGAGGCCAGCTCACGTTCCTCTGGCGGCGAGACCAGCTCACGTTCCACTGGCGGCGAGGCCAGCTCACATTCCACTGGCGGCGAGGCCAGCTCACGTTCCACTGGCGGCGAGGCCAGCTCACGTTCCACTGGCGGCGAGGCCAGCTCACGTTCCACTGGCGGCGAGGCCAGCTCACGTTCCTCTGGCGGCGGTGTCCGCTCACGTTCCTCCGCTGCACGGGCCTGGTCCGCCATCCCTCACCCTGATGCACCTTCCACCGTTCCTCCTCCCTCCAGAATTTTTGTTTTGGGAACGTCTGGTAGCCGTTCCCTAGAGAGGGGGTACTGTCATGATCGGGGCTGTGGGTTTTCCCTCAGCCACCTGAGGTCGCTGTTTGCACTGCACTCCTCTGATTCTTCACGTCTGTTTTGTCATTTGCACTGATCACCCACATCTGTTCACTATTATCATCAGGACTATAAGTATCCTCACTGCTCATTCTGCTTGATGTCTGCATTGTCTCTAGTTATGTGTATTTTGTGTTCTGAATTCTCTGGCCTGGATTGTGTTCTTGATTTTGTGTTCTAGTTATTAGTTTTTGTGCCGTGTTGGCCTTTTTGTTTGTTTAGTTTATTTTCTTATCATTAAAACCCCTTTACCTGCATTTGGACCCAGACCTCCTTTATCTCCACGTGACAGTAGCCACCTGACCCAGCCTGTATCCGGATCAGATGGTCACTGCAGTCCCCCGGATCCAGTCCGCACCAGCTTAGATCATGGATCACCACCTGGAGATGACTTCAATAGCCATGGATGTCAACCAGATGAGCTCCAGAGATGGATCCTCACTAAAGACCTCGCCAACCTAGACGGCCATCGGCGCTACACCACAGGAACCTGATGAGTTCTCTACAATCGGACATTGGTACAAACTGCTGGTTTCGTCTGGCCAGAGGAGAACTGGTCCCCCGACTGAGCCTGGTTTCTCCCAAGGTTTTTTTCTCCATTTCTGTCACCTGTGGAGTTTTGGTTCCTTGCCGCTGTCGTCTCTGGCTTGCTTAGTTGGGGACACTTTCCAGCGATATCGTATACTATTTGAACTGAACTGACGATGATATCACTGAATTCATTGATGAACTGCCTTTAACTGAAAATTGATTATCTACAATAATGCGTTACTTACACACTATTGTTCTGTTTAAATACTGTGCAGTTGCTTTGACACAATCTGTATTGTTAAAAGCGCTATATAAATAAAGGTGACTTGACTTGACTTGCTATGTTTGAACTTTCTGTACTGGAAGCTCCTAACACCAAAACAAATTCCTTGTGTGTGTGAACACACTTGGCAATAAAGCTCTTTCTGATTCTGATTCTGATTCTGATTCTGATTCTACACAGTGATTGACTGATAGGGGAGGAGTCTCTGTCAGAGATTTGTTCATAGAAATATTGTAGAGCGCGATATAATGTTGCCATATTCAAATCAAGTTAAAAAAAAATGTTGTCACATTCAATTAAAGATTTTAAAATGCAGGCTAAGTAATTTAAAAAGTATATGTTCAGCTGATTGTCAGCCTTGTACATGTGTGCTTCTCATAAACAATTAGCTGATATGCATATAAACAGCCTTTTTATTAACAGAATAGAAAAACCATGGCTGATAGTAAGATATGCAAACTGAAAACTGAAAACCAAACTGGATGCAAGAACAGATGTTACTTCTTGCCCAACTTGTTAATGAAAACAAGGATGTAATCAAAGGAAAATTTGGAGTTGGGATAACCTCCAAAACCAAAAAGGTTGCGTAAGAAAACTTATGTGTGCAAATAAAATAGTGTTTCAAGTTCTAAGGCAGATTGCCAACAAACAGCCATTTTAGGATAGTTGGGATTTGGTCTTAGTGACTTAGGAGTCCTCCTCACTACTCCTAATGTTTCACAGATTTAGGAGCTATTTTTTAGCATTAAAATTTAGGAGTCCTACATTTAGGATTGACACACCCATTATTTTTAAGATTTTCTCCTAAATCAGCAAGTTATGAGCTACTTTTTTGTTTTGTGAATATGGGCCCAGAAATGTAAAGCACCGTTCCAGTAGGACAAGACTTCCGTGTTCAGAAAAAGGTGGATAAATTCGGCATATATTATATATAATATGAGATTTATTTACAATTTTATCATTTATAAGCACATTTTTAATAATGCTTCTATCACAATTTTTCCTTGCAATTTCAAGCTCGTCTGTGCCAGCTAGATAATGTCACCTTCATGTCATCAGTTTGTTTATGGGAATGGGTATGTGTGTCTTAGTTGATCTCACTATATTTGTCTGCCTCTGAAGTGAAAGATTGAAAAATGGTTTATGTGTTTGTGTGTGACTCAGGTCATATATTGTCTTGTGGTCACAGTGTACAACTGTGCCATTATTAGTTTGTCAGATGCGCACTCGCTGTTTCTCAATTTTCTTTCAGCCAAATGAATGGCTATTCTGAGAACTGATAGTATGTGTGTGTAACTGCTGGTCTGTATCAGTTTTTTGTGTACACGCAAATGAACTGTCATTTCCTAAATGAACTCATTTAAATTCTTAGTGTTTCTAAATTGAAAGCTATTTCATAAGCCTGCTGTGTGAGTGAGAGTCCCTGAGCTATGAGCCAAACTCAGTTTGATCTGCTTTGCTGTGGATGCCAGGATCTGTTGTATGAATCTATTGTTGTTAAAGTTGTATCAATTTTTTGTAAGTTTTTTTTTTTTACCCATATGGGTTTTACATAAAACCCATTACAAAAAAAAACATTTTATTTTATTTGACAAAGTATTGAAACAACCATGATATAATTTATTATAATTATTTTATTTTACTCAAAACTTTAAAACAGCCTCTTTTAATGTTGATAATCATTTTATTTTATTGTTTAATATTTATTTGATCATTGTTAATAGTTGTGGTAGTATTTTATTTTTATATTATTTTATTATATTTTTGGTTTTAAATGTTTTTTTATTATTATTAAATAATAAAATTACTTTTTAAAAAAAGCCATTTCTGATGGCTGTTTCTAATGATAATGACTCTCCAGTCATGCAGTAAATGACAATGACAATCTATGACAATCTTTACATGAGTTGTAATGTTGTCTGTCAATGGCTGTTTTCTGTACAGTATGTAATACTGATAAATTAATTATGACACCTGTGTTCTCACTCTGTGTTCCGTTGGCCTTGTGTGGGGTGGTTGCAGGCCAGACAGAATGTGCAGTGGTCTCATTCTCTGTGCTGTTGTCATGGTGATATTGAGCTGGCACTCTCTCGAGGTCAGCTGAAAAAAGAAAGTGAAAAGGTAACTGTCTGGCCAGGTAGACACAATGATGTGTTTGCATATTTAACAGTATCGTCTATCACTTGTTTCTCACAGTTAACATGGCAGTTTTGACCCTCAACTAATCTGTGCCACATTACATTTAGTCACAGACTAGAGCAATAGGGTTTCTGCACAATTTATTGTTTAATTTATTTTTAATTTTTTACTGAGTGGACTGTATGTTGGCAGTTGAATGTAACTTTAGTAACTCTTAAATATAAGATAACAATAGTCTGTATTCTGTGCTCATTTAGCTTGATTAGCTTGTGTGTTTGTGTGTATGTTTGATTGTGAATGTGCAAATGATTATATAAGTAACAGTGTGACGAAACATGTATATGTTTAGTCTGACTGCTAAACACTCACACACACTCCTCACATTCCCAGTTTCTCTGAAAATTTATTGTCAACAAAAATAAATCATTCACAATCAATCATTTTACATTTACAAGCTTGCAGATATAACAGGTTATTACATCCTGTGATTTTATGCTTCAAATCTCTATGACAGCGTCACCAGATAAAATAAACAATCAGTCAAATAAATCAAATTAGACATTCAAAGAGGAGGTGGAAGGAGGGCACTAAAGGGGAAATTTGTCTAAGAGTGATACTGCTTTTGTGCATTGAATTTCCATACACATATTGCATTGTGTATTTGAAAAACCTGTCTTATTCTTCAAAAAGCAACTTGGTAAACACAATTATTGATTGAAATTGTATTGAAAAGAGATGCCTGTGTACATCTCTGTATAGATCATGGCAGCAGTAATTTAGCAAATGAAATATATATCCAGATATGTCCAGACAAGCACAATTTTGTCTGGAATGCTTTGTTTTCCTTTGATTTATGTCTCTCTCTCTGTCTTGTTTTTTTTAGAGGTGAGTGCTCATGAAGGCAGTAATGATAATGGCAGTGTTTGTGACGGCAGTGACTCCACGCTCTACAGGCAGAGTGAAGGTAACATGAAAAATCAATATACTTCTGCTCTCTACACGTTTCTGCTCTCTTCACATTTCAGACCCATATAAAAACTTTAAATCTGCCAGGTTCTCAAATCCACACCAACATCAAGCCTTTATTACCTTGATTTAGTTCTCTGTATTCCTAGGTTACTATATGAAGTATTTATTTTGATAACAGCCGTGAATAAGATTTTTTTTTTTGTCAGAAATGGGTAGTTGAGGCTTCTATAGTCATTTCTATATATTATTTACATGAGAAATGAACACTACTGTTCAAAAGTTTGGGGTCAGTAAGATGTTTCTGAGTGGTAATATGTCTTATTATTATCAATGTTGAAGTCAGTTTTGCTGCTACTATTCTTGTGAAAAAATGATCCCTATTGAATAAAATTATAAAATATTATGTAAAAAAGGTTAACTGACCCCAAACGTGTGAAAGGTATGTGCATCTAACTTGTAATTAATCCACATGAAACCCCAAAGCCTGTCTGTAACTGCTTAAAGCATCTGGATTCAGTCAAATTTACTGAATATAAACTGTTTGTGTGCCGTTCACTGTGCGTAGAACTTGCATCAAGTTCGATAACAGAAGACTTTATTTAAACATGTTTCCTTTGATAACGCTTACTTAAAACTCCTCTACAGATTTACTTTCTCATGCACAAACACAGGGAAATTTTGGCAGTATGTCCTGTGTTATACTAAGTTACCTGTTGGCATGAGGAACAAGGGCTCTTGACTATGAGTGTTGGTCAATTGCTGTAATCACTGCTGCACTTCAATAGTGCATGAATTACTATGAAGATTAACACTTGACACAAATAAACACAAAAACACATTCGCAGAGAAAACAATCAGCTTTCACTTTGCATCTGGTTTTACATACATTGTACAGATAGAGTTGTAACTGTGTATATGTGCATACAGGTCACAGCATGGCAGACACGCTCACCGTTGCTCTGCGTGTGGCAGAAGAGGCGATAGAAGAAGCCATTGCTAAAGCTGAGAGCTACAGAGACAGTCTGGTTAGAGACTCCTTTTTATATATCATCCATCCAACCATCAATTCATCCTTCATCCACCCATCCAAGTATCCACTTATCCACAAGGCTTTTATGCTTACATCCATCTTTTCTTCTGAACGCCCATATATAAGGCTCCTGCATACAAATATCACTTTCTTTGCAGATTTCAAATCTTGTTGACTCATCCATCTTTCAGTTTTGACCATTACTCATGTTCACTGAATATCTAACCGCAGTTGCACATTTCTCTCTCATGGCTGCCTCTCTTTCTCTTTGATATGACAGGAGAAACAGAATGAGGCTCGTTATTTGCGTGACCACAAGGAAGAGCTCATAGAGGAACTTGCCACAGCAATTGTTCAAAAAGTAAGAGCTGTTCTGTTACTACAATAAATACACTGTTTACAGTAAATTTAATGTACTATGACTGCATCTCAATGCACATAATTCTGCTAGACACTAAAAGTTCAATTCAATTCAAGTTTATTTGTGTCGCGTTTTTCACTATACAAATCGTTGCAAAGCAGCTTTACCGAAAATTAAAGTTTCTACAATATATTTAGTAGTAGCCTAATAGTGGTAACTATGTCAAGCTGATGTACATATGGCGACAATGTATGGTAAAATTCAGTTAATGACGTAATCAAACAGACGATGAACACTATTAACAGTAATGATTATATATTGCAATCAAACTTATAGCAAAGTTCGGTAGTGCTGCATGTTATTTCAGGGTTGGCATCATCTGATGTCCTCTGAGGGGTTGGCATCATCTCCTCTTAGGTGTTCTGGTCCAGACTGAAAATAGAAACAAATAGAGACATAATCAGCTGCTGTTCCAACTAAGCAAAAATGATTTGTTCAGCCCAAGCTAAAGAATAATAATGTGCATTTTATATAACTGCAGATGTATTATTTGAATGCTTGGCTAAAGAGATATGTCTTTAATCTACATTTAAGCAGAGAGAGGGTGTCTGAACCTTGAACTTTATCAGTTTAGGAGCCAAATGCAAAAAAGCTCTACCTCCTTTAGTGGACTTTGCTATCCTAGGTACTACCAAGAGTCCAGAGTTTTGTGACCTAGTTAGACTAGTGTGGACTAGTTAGATACACAGGAGCTAAACCATTAAGGGCCTTATAGGTAAGTAGTAATATTTTGTTTAACCTATTAGGTAGCCAGTGCAGAGACTGTACAATTGGGCCTGGTAAGGATTCTAGCTGCTGCATTTTGGACTACCTGTAGCTTGTGTATTGAAGATGCAGGACAACCACCTAGTAGTGCATTACAATAGTCCAGTCTAGAGGTCATGAATGCATGAACTAGATTTTCTGCATCAGAGACAGGTAACATGTTACATAGCTTGGCAATGTTTCTAAGATGGAAGAATGCTGTTTTTGTAACATGGGAAATATGATTTTCAAAAGTTGCTAATATAACACCCAAATTTTTGACAGTAGAGCAGTGTTTCTCAACCCTGGTCCTGGGCATCCCCCAAACTGCACATTTTGTATGTCTTCCTTATCTGACACACCCATTTCAGGTCCTGGAGATGTTTTCTAATGAGCTGATGAGTGCAATCAGGTGTGCTTGATTAGGAAGACACACAAAATGTGCAGTGTTGGGGGCACCCAGGACCAGGGTTGAGAAACACTGCTGTAGAGGAAGTAACAATATATCCGTCTAGCTGCAAACTGTAATCCAAGAGATTCTGTGTACTTTTTTTCGGTCCAATAAGTAAAATCTCTGTCTTATCAGAATTTAATAGACAGTGTTGGGGAAAGTTACTTTTAAAAGTAATGCATTACAATATTGAGTTACTCTCTAAAAAAGTAACTAATTACATTACTTAGTTACTTTTTATGGCAAGTAATGCGTTATGCTACTTGTGCGTTAGTTTTTAAATCTGTGCAGGGCTTGCTTGTTCGTTTTTAATATAAAAAGTTCTAATTTTGGCAATTGTAAAAACCTCTTCACACCAAAAGCCTCAGGCTTAGAGAAAAGTAGACCACAGAAGAAAAAATGTCAACTCTTCAGCAATAAAAAAGGGAAAATCTTGAGTAAGTTTTGCTTATTAGTTTGAATTTACTGGATTATCGAAGGTTGGCAGCAAAGACTAATAAATGGGATAATAATAAAATGGGATTAAATACATAAAGGGTATTTGTAATATTTAACATATTTAATTATTGCATATTTAATTTTAATATTCTGAGTTAAATTTCACTGTTTTTATTCATTTTGAGGAATACTGTATCTGTTTTTCTGAGTGAGATGAATTAATGCATGTTCACATTTATTCTAGAACTAAAGTAGCATCTTACTCATGATATCGCTTAACATTGGTACAGGAGAGCTTTTAATCAATAAATGGGGGGGGAGTAACTGGCATTACTTATTTGAAAAAGTAAATATTTTCTTGTCAGTTAAAAAGTAATGTGTTACTTTACTAGTTACAAGATATATTATTACGTAACTTCCGTTACTTGTAATGTGTTACCCCAACATTGTTAATAGGACGTCAGAAAAAAAACTGTAAAACTGCAAAACTTCAGAATGAAATTAAAATAGGCTTTATTTCCTGTAAGTGAAATATAATTTCCTATTTCTTTCTTATTGTGGTTGAATATGTACTGGTTATGTTCTTGGCTGGAGATTTACTTGATGTAATAATTAGGTGATGATAAGTATGTAGTTATGTAGTGATTAATTCACGTTTGAGTTCACACATTTCAATGCTAGTCCCATCAAAAGCTTCACTGTAGCACACACAAAAAAAATGAAGATCAAAATCAGCCCAAAAGCTTTAATAATCCATCTGTAGAAATTTGGCATACTATTTTCAGTTCACAATGGTATGTTTTGAGGCACACAAGTCATAATCTTGCACACTACACCATATAGTTTGGATTAATCCTGTACAGTACGATTGTGAATTGGGATGTAACTTTTGCCCAGTTGACTCTTTTTCATGTCTTTCTTTCTAGATCATTCAGAGGGGGAAACGGTCTGAGATTCAGGCTGAGTATGAGTTTGTATGGCCTCAGAGTAGTGAGCTACCTTCTCCTACCTCAACACAGAACATACACACGACGCAGCATTCACACACCACCTCTCAGCACGGCGCAGTAGCACAGACCGGCAGTACCAGCTCCTATCTGCTGTGGGTAAGATCATGTTAAAGCTGCCTTAACATGTGCCTGTAGTACAGTATTTTACAGTGCTTATTCAATATTCCTGAATTCATCTGTCACATATACACACAATTTCTTCTGCTGCAGCAGCATGCAAAAACAACACAATAAAAATAATGCTGAAATCTCTGAAAATCAATGGCTGTACTATGAGAAAAAATAATACAGAAAATTCTCTGTAAAAGCTTATTTGTCAATAATCACACACAATTTCTACTGCTGTAGCAGCATGCAAAAACAACACAATAAAAATAATGCTGAAATCTCTGAAAATCAATGGCTGTACTATGAGAGAACATAATACAGAAAATTCTCTGTAAAAGCTTATTTGTCAATAATCACACACAATTTCTTCTGCTGCAGCAGCATGCAAAAACAACACAATAAAAATAATGCTGAAATCTCTGAAAATCAATGGCTGTACTATGAGAGAAAATAATACAGAAAATTCTCTGTAAAAGCTTATTTGTCAATAATCACACACATCATTAGTGATATTCAGTATTGCTGTAGTACAAAGATTTTTAATGCAATCACAGTAAGTCAGTAAGGTAAAATGCAGGTCTCTAGCACCCCCTACTGGTGAGACTCATTTAATGCAACCTGCTTGACTCCCTATAGCTGCTTACATAGCTAACTTTTAACTACCACCAAACGCAAATTGTGCATAAAAGAACAGTTTGTGCAGAACACTGTCAGGCATGTGAATATTATAGCATAATGATTATTAAATTTTGTACTGTAATTCCTTTTTTTAAGTACTGTAATTCACCATCTGCATACACAAAGATATTAACTGAATTGTTTGTAAATGAGAGATACCTGCATTTTCCCTATATATATTTACATTTACATTTACATTTAGACATTTATCAGATGCTTTTATCCAAAGCGACTTACAAAAAAGGACAATGGAAGCAAAAAAAAAGAGCAATAACATGTAAGTGCTATAACAAGTCTCATTTAGCCTAACGCAGTACACGTATCAAGGGGTTTTTTATTATATACTAAATAAAAATAAAATAGCAATAAAAAGAAAAAGCAAGCTAGTGTTAGAGGCCTAAAAATAGGTAGATAGAATACAATAAGAACAGAGAAGCTAGTGTTAGTTATATATATATATATATATATATATATATATATATATATTAAATCATAGTTAAAACTGTAAGAAACAAGGACAAATTTTTATTATCAATGTTGAAAATATTTGAAATATAAAAAAGTAACATTATGTAACAAGTAAAAATGTCATCAATACATCAAATGTCAATTTATTGCATCCTTTTTAACAAGAATGTAATAATATATCTATAATAATATATTACATAATATATATATAATAAAATATATTTATAAAAATAATATATATTATAATATAGCATATTGGTTTACATTTGCTGTTTCAATCATTTTAAATGACTAATGTTGTGCATGTGGGTTGGTGAACGTGTTTAGAAGTCAAGATCAGCATTTTCTCTGACAAGTGACGATTCTCCTGAGAAGGGCCCTGAAGTGGGCATGGCCCCAGGGGTCGCGGAGAGTGCTGAAGTAGAGACAGCAATCCAGAACTACTCTTCACTCAGGAGGGAGTCTAGAGCATCATCACTTCCTGGGTGGAAGAGTGTTGACCGCCTTGACAACTCTAGTAAGAATATATACACACACACACAGTATTCATCATTAGAATTGTCTAGTAGTGTGTCAGAAATAGCATACATATAGAACAAGACTGAATCATTGACTTGCGAGATGCAAGATTCTTAACCAAATGAGTGTCAATCAGACATAATTGCAAAAATAATTACACATCTGGTCGGTACTGAAAAAAACCCACCTAGAAATTACCTAGAAAATGACCCCCACATAGAAAATAAACTTCTCATTTTGCGATTGTGTATGTGGGTACACACACACACACACACACACACACACACACACACACACAAATTCTCTATATTTGTCTGTCCAGGTGTTTTTTTTTTTTTTTTCCACAGGTGCGTCTTCAGTCCTGCAGTCTCCTGATGGTAATTGGATCGCCCTGCAGAGCTCCCAGCATTCTCGGCCCAGTTTGCTGACTAAGCGCAAAAGTCTTGTTTTCAGCGTGCTGGAGAAAGAATCAGGTGTTGTGTCTGCATATGACGAGATGGGCTCTGATTCAGATCCCGAGGACCAGGGGGGTTGGGGGGCTGCCCTGTTACAGTTTCGCAGACGTCTCTCTGATGAAACGTATTATACTGACTCTCAACATGATCCTGAATGGACATACACCAAACACCCACCCGTTACCTCACCCTCCTCAGGTCAGTACACCAACACTGAGACTCTAAACTCAGACTCGGAGACATCTCCTGCCCCATCCACTCGAGCCCGCAGACAAGCCCATGGAATGCCACAGAGGAAGAAAGGGCTGTCTGAAGCACACCTATATCCTCCCTACAGACATCCTGCAAACAGTGCCGCTTCACCTCTACTGAGGCCAGAGGTGCTGGATGTGAACTTTAACCCCCGTCTGGGAGGGGACAGTAGTGATGGGGAGGATCAGAGCGAGCAGGTCAAAAGATCAAGGAGGCGCAGAAAGAGCAAACGCGATACATCAGAGCACAGCCGAGCACATAATTCACTTTACAGTGCTGCCACAGTGGTGAGAAAAACAACAGCCTTTTGGTTGATCAAAAAAATCATAATGAGATTGTTTTGGCACATATAGTAGTTGAGATTTGGACTAAAATATGATGTAGATTTGACATACAATTTTGCTTCTGCTTGCATATCAAGTTTAAAAACACAAATAAGAATAAACATAGGGTGATAAGCTATTTGCAAAAACGAACTAGCAATGAATACCTTAATTATGATTTTTTTTTAACCACACCTACGTGATTATTATATTATTGTTATGTAGCCTAGATTATTATTAT
Source organism: Garra rufa (assembly GCF_049309525.1). Taxonomy (NCBI): domain Eukaryota; kingdom Metazoa; phylum Chordata; class Actinopteri; order Cypriniformes; family Cyprinidae; genus Garra; species Garra rufa. The sequence goes on from NC_133384.1 coordinate 13,061,645, forward strand.
CAACTTTAAATATTAATAAATATTTATACTAATTAAATTATTAAATATTAATACTAATAAATATTATTTCACAGTAGTAATTTTTGCCATAATTTCTTTAGCTTCATGTGTTTTTTAAGACATTACAGTTAAATTACTTTATTAAATTATATATAAGGCTAGACTTTTTTTCATTGTAAGTGTACATTTCTATACAATTCAAATTATATTCTTTAAAAACAACACAAATGCTGCTTTTGTAATATACCGATTGTAAGGTGAATGCACACTGCTGCTCAGAAGTTAAGTAAGATTTTTAATGGTTTTTAAAGGCTGCATTTATTTGAAAAAAAAAAATATTGTGAAATATTATTTCAATTTAAAATAACTAAATAAGTTTTCTGTGTGAATATATTTTAAAATGTTATTTATTCCTGTGATACAACGCTGAATTTCATTACTCCAGTCTTCAGTGTCACAAGAGCCTTCAGAAATCATTTTAACATGCTGATTGTATATCAATGTTGAAAACAGTTGTGCTTCTTAATATTTTTGTTGAAACCTGTGAGTTTTTTCCCCAGAATTCTTTGACAAATAAAAGTTAAGTGTTCATTTAAAATAGAAATCTTTTGTTCCAAAAAAAAAATAATTAGCACAACTGTTTTCAACATTGATAATAACATTAATAATCAGCATATTGGAATGATTTTTGAAGAATCATGTGACTGAAAACTGAAGTAATGGCTGATAAAAAAAATCAGCTTTGCATCAAAGGAATTAATTATATTTTAAAATATATTAATATAGAACACCATTATTTTAAACTATAATAATATTTCACAATATAAAAATTGTTCTGTGTTTTGATCAAGTAAATGCAGCCTTGATGAGCATATAAGATTTCTTTTAAAAACATTAAAAATCTTACTGATCCCAAATTGTATGTTACTCATTATTTGTCATTGTGAAAATGAAATTATAAAATCATTAAAAACAAAAAGTAAGAACTTTTTTAGAATTCTTGTTTTTGAATTTGAATGGTATTCATATTTGACTCCAGTAGGTGGCAGTGCAGGACAGAGTTGTGCTATTATTGGCATAAATGGTGTGGAAGTCTTTTAACTCCATTATCTCAGTTTTGAAGTCTTTATTTTATATTCTTATTTTTCTCCTTAACAATGTTTTTCCTCTTTCTTCTCTTCTCAACTGTCCCTCTCTTTAACATATCTCAGGAGAACAGTGCCATCCTCCTCAACGCCATGATGATGCGCCGCCAACAGAGCCAGGAGAACCCAGTCTCTCTGAATTACCAGACTCCAGACACTGTGACCCCTCCTGACCTTTTGACCTCTGATGCCATGACCACTGAACCTGACTATCAAAACACAGTTGCTCACAACTCCAGTGCTGCTAGCCCACTGATGCTGAGCCAACCTGGGGCCAGCAAACCAGAGTTCAGCATTCAGGGCCCTTTGCTCAGAGGCTCCTCTGGTAATGAAACCTTGGAACAGGAACTGAGATCCAAACTCTGTGAGCTGGTTGGGCAAGTCAGCAAGAGGGATGTGATATCATCTGATTTTGAGCCAATCAGGGAAGTGAGTGACAAGCAAGAGGACCGAGTAAGGGAGAAAGAAAGTGAGAAACTGAGACCAAAGGAGAGGCGCGAAAGCAAACGAGACAGGAGGGAAATAAAGTCGAAGGAGATTGGGAATCTGGGTGAAAGACAAACAGTTAGAGAAATGGACACAAGTGATGCTGTAAGACAGATAAATATAGCGAGAGAAATAAACAGAGATAGGGAGCGACAGAAAGAAATTGAAAGACAAGTAGAGAGAGAAAGAGAAAGACAAAGAGAGCTGGAGAAACAAATCGAGAGGGACAGAGAAAGACAACGAGAGATCGAGATGCAGGTTGAAAGGAAACAGGAAAGACAGAGAGAAATGGAGAAACAACTGAAACAAGAGCAAGAGAGACAATCAGAAATTGAGCAAGAGATAGAAAAGAAGAGGAAAAGCATACGCATGGAAAAAGAGAAATTAGAGCCTATAGTGAGTACAAAATCTAAAGAGGAAGAGAAACAGGAGTCCACAGGTAGAGTCATGGAGCGAAATCGGAGTTTGAAGGAAGAGTACGATAAAACAGAGAAGCCTGGTGAAGAAAAGGTGAAGATAATATCACCACAAAGAAGCCAATCAGAAACAGGGTCCGAAAAACAAGAACAACTTGAGACAAAGACATCAAGATCTTCAACTACATCTCCAGACAATGCCTCCTGTGGTCTGGAGGAGCCAATGTCTCCATCAGAGGTAAGCACTGGCTTCGGCCTGTTCCACTAAAAGTTCCTACTTCACCTAGACTTTGTTCTAAACTCTAGTGAACTGCCTAACCAGACTGCTTATATTGTTTCTTGCAGTAAAAATAAAAATAGCATGCAACACATTTCAGATGCTACAATGTGTAATGTATAATGCATTGTAAGAAGGTCCTTAAATACATAGATGCCCTGTTGGCCCTTTGATGTGGCTTTTTTTATTTTCACAACCTCAAATAAGAGGACTCTGTATATAATAGCTGATTAGAGAACATGGAAGTTGAAAATATTCAGTGCTAAAACAACTTTTACTATAAATGAAAATCAATAAATTATAAAAAATAAATTTATCGACCAGCTCCAGAAGAGAATGAGACAGAGAAACATATGTATCACATCATACAATGTTTAAAGCCTCTAAATCGACATATCAAATGGTAGATAATGTGTATGATTCAGTGGCCTATTTTAGTTGAAATCTTTTGGTGTAACACTTAAGCTAAGGCACTACAGCAATTTGTCACATTAAAGAGCATCAAAACCACACCTTTGTATTTCATGATAAAATTGACAGAATTCAAAAATTAAGTTTTTCAATATAAAGAGTAATAAAATTAAAACAGTAAAAATATATATTTATGTATGCACATGAAAGTGTGGTATTTAGGGTAAAAGTTTGCATACTGTTTTACCCCATTTATATGATTTATTTAAACTAAACATGCTACTTTTGTTGTTTCTTTTCCTGTTAAAATTGTTGTTCCATCAATGTTCAGAAACAAGATACATATATCTTTTCCTGTTAAAATTGTTGTTCCATCAATGTTCAGAAACAAGATACATATATCTTTTCCTGCAATAATGCACTTTTGGGGAAAATACTTTTAGACATTGTACCCTACAAGTGTATGGTTTTGTTTTAAAAAGGTGCTACAGGCACAGTATATTTGTAAGAGCATATAGGCAGTTCACTGTGGTTTGGAATAGAGTGCCAATTCAGTCTCTAATGTGAATATCAAGTGATATTATGCACCCAACGTTCCTTTATACAGTCTAAAAAAATGCATTCAGTTGTTAAGCTGAGACTTAATGTGATTACAAAAGTAGGATGGGTTTGTGGATCAATATCCTTTGTTGATCCTAAATCAGCATTCCTGTCAACCAATCTCAGCCCTATACCTAAAACCAGACACTAGTGATTGGTTGAATGTGGTTCCAGGAATATCAAAGGATGTTGATGTCCTACTTGTGTAAATTATGTGGTGTCTTATAAGAGACTGAGCTCCATTAGAAAATGCCTGCTCCTCTAGATCCTTCTGGCACTCTTTCAAACCCTCAAACTTACATTTATGTTACTGATCGAACTCAGAACGAAGATCTTTGCTCTCATTGGTGAGGAGAAGCCATGATCAAGCACACACAGAAAAGCACGTCTGATCAAAGCCCAATTCTGTGTTGCCACTTCAGACTTGTATCTTGCATGAGGCAATGTGTGACGCATGAACCGGCCTGCAGAAATGAATATAGAGCCTCTCTAGATGTTGTAAGAACATCTATAGGATACTGACAAGGGAATGCACACATTAAGAGCAGCACTGTCTTCCTCTATGGATTCTCTTTACCTTGCATCTGGTCCTGTCCTTTCATTTCCAGTTTTTTGTCCATTAAATTAAAGGAATAGTTAAACCAAAATGACAATTATTTCATCATGTATGGATCCTAGTGTCTTTCCAAACCAGTATGATTTTGTTGGTTGCTTAGAACACACACATACACAGAAAAGAAAGAATAAAAAGATAGAAAGAAAGACAGTTTGAAGACTGTTAAAATTAAGGTTGCAAAAACCCTTTTGGAATGTTAAATTTTATGAGTGAAAAACAAAACTAATCTGAATGATTAGTTCACTGATGTAATGATCCTGCTTATTAGATTATCAGTGAATAATGATTTTTTTTTTTTTTTAAATAACATGATTGAATAGTACATAATGTGCATTCAGGACTCCTCAGGACTTCTCCTAATGTATTCCATAAAAAAAGAAAGTCATACAGGTTTGGAAGAGCATAAGGTTGAGTAAATGATGACTTTTCATTTTGGGATGAACTATCCCTTTAATTGTCTTGTGTCTTTCATTTCTTTTATGTTTCTTTTCACTACCTTTTCTTTATGTTTATCTTTTTCTCTCTCATTTGTCTTTCTGTCCGATCTCTCTCTTTGTCTCTCTGTGTTTCTCTCTTTCTTTCCACCCCTTCCTGTTGGTTCAGGAGGGTCTGAGTGATCGTACCCTACAGCAGAGGCTTCAATTACTCTCCTCTTTCTTACAGCAGGTGAGATACATCATGATGAGAAGATACAGTAGAGCTGGAAAGATGCCTCCTGAATCAAACATGTAGTCCATTCATATTTCTACCTCAGAGCCTGCTCATGACATTGTAGAGTCTGTTAGAGTCAGATACACATGGAGGAAAATCTTTGGTAAAACTTTATTTTAAGGTGCCCTTGTTGCATGTTACACATACTTACTATTATAATACCAATTAATTATGCATAATTCCATGCAAATTGCCCTAAGCAAAAACCCTAATCCTAACCCTAACCATAATAAGTACATGTAGTTAATTAATATTACTCAGTACATAAATATATAGTTAGAGTCTAGAACACCTTAAAATAAAGTTTAACCGAATCTTCCTTTAGATTTCTCTTACATCTACAGTACTGGTGGTTATATTGAGAGCACAATATGATGTTCTTTAACAAAAACCTGTTACTCTGGTTCTAAGCTACTTTTATTAGCATATAGCATATATTTAAAATGTTTTAATGTTTTCATCTTACCTGCAATATCACTAAGTTAAAATAACGGTTTAAAAACATAACAGTTAGCATTATTTAAATTATTTTAATATGTAATTTGTTCCTGTGATGGTTGATTTTTTTTATGAGTTTGATGTTTTTTGCATTATACATGTCTTTACTGTCACTTTTTATCATCTTTTAATGCATCCTTGCTAAATACAGTAGGTTTTTTTTGGTTTGGTACTATTTTCACAAGCAAGTGGTACATTTTCAAAACTCTTAGTACTAATCTCAATTGTTTTAGTACAAAACACACAATCACAAAATATCATTTTCAATATAGCCTATTTAAAATATCAAAATATCACATTTCAAAATATCAAGTGTGTGTGTGGTTCAGGCATACTAAACCCTATTTTTTGGACCCTATGATAATTATTATTTATTTTTATTTTTTTGTAAGGGTAGGTTTAGGAGTAGGCTAGAGTTAATGTAGGAGGATACAGTATAAAACCCATCACTCCTATGAAATGACACCATAATGAAAGGAAAACCTGTCTGTGTGAGTATGTGTGCGTGACTTTGTGTTTGTCTGTCTGTCTATCTGTGTATGTGTATGTGTGTACCTAATTACTGTAACCATATTTTGGGGACAAACTAAGCCATACCCAAAAGTAAGCAAAATTCACAAAATAACTTAAAACATCCTATTGAGGACATCCTCATCTGTAAAACTGTGTGTTTTGCTATTTTTGAACATACAGCCAGACACAAGGAAAAGAAATGATCAGAGATTGATCAGATATGTATCAGAAGAAGGGAGACGGATAGCATCAAGCATTTTACATTATCATGTGATACTATATATAGAAGCATTACCATGGTAAAGGCTACAAGACTACATAATTACTATAACCAGTGTTGGGAAGGTTACTTTGGAAATGTAATAGGTTACAGATTACAAGTTACTTGATTTAAAATGTAATAAGTAGTGTAACTTTTCAATTACTTTATAAAAGTAATGTAACTTATTACTTTTAATTACTTTTTGATCACTTTTCTAAATTTTGAATATTTTCAACTGTTATTCATTTTGAAACATTTAAACTAGGCAGAGTTAATCTTACAGTAGCACTCAACATTGATTATTGTCAGACTTTCAAAATCCTTCATCATTTGAATTAAGGGATAATATACATCTTTATTTTGTGGTAACAACTGGCTACATTATCAACAACATTATCCCACTTATTACACAACTGCTTTATTGATTATTTAGATGTTTAGGTCAAAATTATTAGACACGAAACACGAAAACATCTGAGTGAAATCGGCAAAGGACCTCGAGACGGGAATCAAACCCGGATCGGCACTCACTAAATTCCAGGGGTTTCATTACCACGACGTAAAATGGGCGTTTCTGGGGGCGTTAGGAAAACGCCCCTTTCTAAAAAAAAATATTAAGAGAGGTCACCGATCATGCGCAGTAAGTCAGTTTTTTTGCACGGGCATTTCAAAACCACTGATGGATAATGAAGGACAACACAGTCATACAGGTTGTTTTTATGTTTTAAAATCTTACATTTAAACGATTTTCGAAAACAAATAAACAGCCGTTATAGAAATGTAAAATGTGTAGCGTCTATTTACGAAAAATAATCATGGTTTACAATGGTATCGTGTACAGGTATTTCAAGAGACTGTATATAAATATAAATATGAAGGGCACGAAACCCCTGCAATAGTGGAGGTATGTGAAGCAAATGGCTTTTCCCTAACTGCGCATGATCAGTGACCTATGCAAATTCTCAAATAGGCCACGCCTGCCTGGTGACGCAGTATCGATTACGCTGTACTGAAACCCCTGGAAAAAAGTGCATCCCAACTAGGATCACCGTGAGCACAGCTGCACTATATGTCATAACAACATCATAACATAAATAACATCATAAGAAATTGTTTAATAGCTGTGATACTGGTTTTGAAATTAAATGTTTGCATAGTTATGACAGGAAACACAAGCATCTAACAATGCCTTGGTAAAACAATCTTAAAAAATAAAGTTTATTTATAAACCCAAATAGGAAATAAAACAGTTATCGAATAAGCATGTGTCCTATTCTGTGTTCTAAACTCCTGAAACATTGGTGTCTCATTTCAGAGCAGTCAATTCAATTGCAATTTATGAAAGAAGTCAATTAGATCTGTAAGTGGGGGTGAGTGTTTGAAAAAATTCAGATGTAATCCCGTTTGTAATCGCTGGCATTTTTCAGAAGTAACTGTAATTTAATTACACGTTTTCTCAGTAACTGTAACTAATTACAATTACATTTATTTTGTAATTAAATTACGTAATTCCGTTACATGTAACTAGTTACTCCCCAAAACTGACTATAACTCACCCTTCATCTAAAAAGTTCAGCTAGTGTATAGATTTAGTCATATGGCACAGTGAGGACATTTACTGCATTGACAGTAAACTCTGTTCTAGCACAAAACCTTATGGCTATGTCATACCTTCATCACACCTTTTAAAAAAAACTCTGGATAAATACTTTTACAAACATTATGGATTTTATGTGTAATATTCATTGTAAATAATGTAAGTGTATTTTCTAACATGACAGTCATTGCCTGTATTACTGTATTACTGTATTATTTCAGCAACAATGGCGATTTGAAACATGAATCTTGCATTGTTTGCTTTTGAATTAAGTGATTGTTACAAATACTACATTGAAAGAAGATCTCACTGTTGTGTTTTGGTGATTAAACCAAATGTTCTCAATACATCTCACATTGATCTTGTGTTCGGAAATAATGATTATGTGGAATGAAAATATGCGTGACTACAATGAAATCATGAGATCAGGTTTTGAAAGAATGACTAGCGATGTTAGAAGTGTGATTAGTTTGGATTTTTGAAAATGTTGAAGCTTTGAAAATGCACACCTTATGAAAATAGTACCAAGTACCAAAAAAAGAAAAAAAAAAAAAAAACTTTAAAAGTATTAATTTCCTTAAAAAAAAGTCTTCCTGGCCCCAAACTTGAACGTATGACTGCATATTTGTTTGCAACCCTGCTGTTACCTAAAGGGACATGTATAAATATTGTGTAGAATGATTCACATGATTGTCTAAAATAATAACAATAACAATAAACATATTCATGAATATATAGGTAAAATTTCTAATACAGTAAAACATGGCAAAAAAGGTAACAAGAATGCTGTTTTAATTCCATTAAGATTTAGTTTAGTAGTTTGTATTATATATATACATTTACAGTCAAGCCCGAAAGTCAGAATTTGCCAGAGGTATGAATAATTTCGGCCTTGACTGTGTGTATATATACACTCCTGAACAAAATCTTAAGACCGGGGGAAACATTGCAAGTATTCGCATTTCGCGCTGGTGGATCATAACCGGGTAGTAAGTACTGCTTCAGAATGCCAAAAGAAGAAACAGGAGCAAGAGACAAAAAATAGAAAGTAGGCAATTTATTGAAAACGGCATTTAAACTCAAACAGGCTGTTCATCAGTTGATCAAAAGTTTAAGACCATGGCCCAAAAATAAAATAAACAGAACTAAAAGTGTCAAAAAGGACTCAGTAGTGAGTAGCCCCACCGTTCTTGTTGATCACTTCAACCACTCGCTTCGGCATGCTTTTAATCTGACTGTTTTCTGGAGGCTGCTGGGAACGTTGCTCCATGTGGTGAAGATGGCTTCACGAAGGACATCCACATCATTACCCCACAGACGGGGACCCTCAGGCAAGAGGGATGCCCTCTGCAACAGATCCACATAGCCAGCTGCCGTTTGACGCCCCTGCACAACCTGAAGCTCCATTTTCCCATTGAAGGAAAAGCATCCCAGATCATGATGGAGCATCCTCCACTGTGCCGCGTAGAAAACATCTCCGATGGGATCTCCTTGTCATGCCAGTAATGTTGGAAGCCTTCAGGACCATCCAGATTAAATTTTTTCTCATCAGAGAATAAAACTTTCTTCAATCTTTCAATGAACCATGTTTGGTGCTCCCTTGCAAATTCCAAACGGGCAAGTTTGTGGCGTTGGAGGAGAAGTGGCCTTTGAAGACGTTTTTGTTCTTGAAGCCCTTCTCTCGCAGATGACGTCTTATGGTTATTGGGCTGCAGTCAGCATCAGTAAGGGCCTTAATTTGGGTCGAGGATCGACCTGTGTCTTCACGGAAAACCCGTCGGATCCTGCGGCTCTGTGCAGGTGAAATTTTTTGGGTCTACCACTTGACTTTTTTGTCCCATAACTCTCAGGATCTTTTAAGAAGTGTAAAATGACTGTCTTACTGCCTCCAACCTCGGAAGAGATGGCAAGCTGCGAGAGGCCTTGCTTGTGCAGCTTAACAATTCTGCCACTTTCAAAGAGAGAAAACCTTTTTGCCTTTGCCATCAAGAGATCATGACAGTGTGACTGCCTGAAGAACAATGACATGAAAGCCATATTTTTGTGCAGATTTTAGCTTTTTATGGCTATGGTCTTAAACTTTTGATCAGCCGATGAACAGCCTGTTTGAGTTTAAATGCCGTTTTTAATAAATTGCCTACTTTCTATTTTTTGTCTCTTGCTCCTGTTTCTTCTTTTGGCATTCTGAAGCAGTACTTACAACCCTGTTATGATCCACCAGCGCGAAATGCGTAAAATTTGCAATGCTTCCCCCGGTCTTAAGATTTTGTTCAGGAGTGTATATATATATATATATATATAATAGAAATAATCCAGTAATGAGGTTGCTTGAAAAAAATGTGGGTCACAGCTGAATGTAACTTAAAAAATAGACAAGGACACATCCTGCCAAAAGCCTGTGCAGATCTCATTTTCATGCAACAGTTTTTTTTACCACAATTTTGTGTTAAATTGTTGTCTTTTCAAAATAAACATGAGATTTATTTCTTTATTGCTATAACATTTAGCCTAATAAGACACTAGTTTTCCTACCAAATTCCCCTTTTGGACAAGCATCAATACATTATAAATGTACTCTAAATTTTATTTGATTTTAAGATTACGGTATAGGGTGAATGTGGTCATTGAGTATCTTTTAACTTTTCATTGGGTGTTAGATTTACTATCTGTTTTCCACATGTTCTCTCACTATACAGGTCCACTTTTACGCACACACCGACCCTTTCAGAGCTCGAGCCACTCATGCTCTGAGCACTGAGTTTGGATCAATTATTTCTGTGATCAAAGCATAAACCAACCCAAACCATTAATTGATTTCTCAAGTATTCATTACTGAATCACACTGCTCCTCTCTTTCTTCCTGTCTCTTTCATTCTCACTGTCTCATCTTGAAAAGTCATTTTATCTCATCATATTACCCTCTCTCGTGTGTGCTTACTGTCTTACTTACAAACACAAGCAAGCACATCAACATGTACATCTCATATTGATGGCTTAGTACTCTAAATGAACTCTGATGCCCATTACACTTTGAAAAACTTATTGACAAGAACAAATGTACTTCTCATCCACGTCCATCCTAGTTTTACGATGACGTGCACTCTGGTGTTAATGTTTTTGGCACATTGTGTTTTGACCCATTATCTCATGTACAAGTAGTTATGAATATTTGGTCTTTATTTTATCAACCTTAATGTACTTACAAACCTGGATGCTGTTTTTTTTCTGTGTTCCACAGATAAAATATATTGTACCAAATATGGGTCTCGAACAACATGATTTAAAAATGAGAGCATATTGATTTTCTAATACATTGTTCCTGTAACATTTAAATATGTACTGTATGTTGATGGATGTGTGTTACTCACTTTAAGACACACTGAATGATGACCTTTCACCTCTGAGATGTTCAAGCATCTCTCATCCACAGACATTCATATCACACTCCTTTTCTTCCATAATCTTCTTATCCTGTTCATTGATCCAACAGGTTGAGCATGACGAGCAATACATCCCAGCTTAATTAAGAGTGAGATCTTAGGTAGCTACATGGAAGTTGTGATCTACGCAACATTTTTTTTCAATATTTTTTGTTATTGTGTTATTAATAATTGTTTTGGGTTTTGTTTTTTTGTTTTTTTTGGCTTGGTTTTTTTGACCTGATATGCATTTGAATTCCATCTGTTTTGCATTTCTATTTATCAGTGGTTTTCTTATCTGTTTTATGTGTTCATGTATATGGAGCAGAAGTACTCCGCTGCGTCTTTATGCAGCATCACCACAGAGGTTCTGAAGGTCCTGAATGCCACAGAAGAATTACTTGGAGAGGCAGAAGGCAAAGGTCCTGACTCTTCTCCGGCTAGCACACCCATGTCCTCAGGCCCGGGCAACAGGAAGCTGGACCAGCACCTCACTAAAATGGAGGAAAATGTAAGATTCATTAATTGAAAATGTTCTTATGCTGTTTTTTTATAGAAATCCAAGACAAACCTTAATTATGAAATTTGAAACTTTCTCTACTGATTTTTATTTACTTTCACTGTATTTCTGCCCAGGTTATGACGACATTTTAGTGCCATGCTAAAAAAAAAAAAAAGATTACGAGATTAAAATTGTAATATTTCGAGAATAAAGTCGAAATTATGAGAATAAAATCGTAATATTTAGAGAATAAAGTAAAAAAAAAATGAGAATAAAGTCGAATTATTTTGAGAATAAAGTCGAAATTACGAGAGTAAAGTCAAAAATTACGATAATAAAGTCAAAATATTTCGAAAATAAAGTAGAAATGTTTCAAGAATAAAGTCGAAATGTTTTGAGAATTAATTTGTAGCAATTACGAGAATAAAGTCATAATATTTGATAGTATATTTTTTAGTATATCCTAGCTAATTGCGCATGCAAATGGCTCAGATTGAGAGCACTGGGAGATATTACAAAGTCTCAGCTTTCAAAATTAATAATGTGTTTCTCTTTAGATCGCTGTATTCGCTTCAGTTTAAATGGCACGTGAGTCAATCATCTTTCCGATTGCAGACATTCGTTTCAGTAAATTAGACTATACTGTTTTTTCATTCCTTCTGATGTTCCTTTACTTTCATATCTTGGTATAATTTTGAAATAAAGAGTAAAAACACATTCATAATTTGTATTTCGTGATATAATTGACAGAATTTGAATGCTGAGTTGTGTTATATTAAAAGCAACAAAGCACAAAAATGATTACGATTACTGGGTGGCTGGCACGCTGTAAATAATGAATGGAAGACGTTGAATATGATTTCCAGCCATTTACTGTTTTATACCATAAATAAAACAGCTTGTGAATAGTCACTTAACATTAACATTTAACATCTCAAAAAAGAAAACAATGCATGCTATATACTGTTTAAGCCTTTAGAGCCTCTAGAACGTTTTATTGTTGTTTTTAATTGAAAACATGTGGTTGGACGCCACATACGTTTTTGCAGAATAGGTGGTGGAATTTTAAAGAAACCAAGAAAACAGTATAATTTAATTAATTGATTAACATGAATACATCTGTCACGCCACATTAAAGGGATGGTTCGGAGTAGAATTGACTTCATTGCTATGCACTCCGAAGCCCATGTAAATACCCCATCCGAAGTTTTTTTTACCTTAGTCAAACATTTATGGAGATATTAAGAGTTTTTCGAATTGCTTGTTACAGGAGTGAATGGCACATGTGATGTATCTCGTAAATTGCACCACTAAACGTGCAAGCAGGGCTTAAAAACGAAAAAAAAATCCATTCGGTTCACTCCGAGCAGAATCGATATTATAACGTTTCTGTTCTTGCGTTCCTCATTAAACAATACGTTCCGAGAACGGTTTTCTAGAAAAAATACCGGTTAATAACGTTATTTTATTACACGGCGCGATAGATAGATAGATAGATAGATAGATAGATAGATAGATAGATAGATAGATAGATAGATAGATAGATAGATAGATAGATAGATAGATAGATAGATAGATAGTGTGTGCCTTTTAATAACATGTTTGGCATTATGTTTACAAATGATTCAACCAAATTCCGTGTTCGTGTCATTTGAACTTCTTGTCTTTAAAACCGAAAGTAAACGAGTTCACCTGAAGGCTGTAACTAGGGTTTGAAAATTAGTGAGGTCCGAAGTAAGGTTGAGAAACACCGCTTTAATTAATGTTTTTTTGATGACTTAACGTTGACTAAAGAGCATGAGATGTCTTCCTGCTGGCCAGTAACGGTAACGTTATTTGTCATAGTAGCCTATTTCATTCTGTAACAAACAGATTTGTATTATGCTATTGTTTTTGATAGTGTTATACATTTCTTTCAGATATTAACGATGATCGCTGCGTTTGTCTTACCGATTGTGTTATCTTCCTGTCAGCAATTAAATTACAGATTGTCTAAAAGATTTTTTTTATGAATGTACAATGTTGCCGGATATTGCTACGAAAAACAAGCAATTACAAAAATAAAGAAAAAGATATCCGAAATAAGTTCAAATCTTGTGTTTTGTAAATAAGATTAATATATCAGTAACACTAACGTTCAACTTTCCACTTTATAAACGTCCCAAAGTGTCACAATAAATTGGAAAAATGAGTCAAAATACACGTATAATAGGTGGATCTGGCAACAAACGGAGGCTGCACACGCGCTCTCACTCAACGCTCTCTCAAGCCTCGTTCACTGCGCTAGCTTCTCGCATCAACATGAATTGCAAACACTCATGTGATATGAGGTGGTTTAAACGGCTAAATAATCATTCAGAGAGCTTGGCATTTTATTTTTGAATATACAAAAATGACCGAGGTTCGGACCTCGGTGACCTCATAGCTGGCTACGGCATATTCCTTACCTAATATAGCCAATTATAGGCTATTTTCACTCAAACAAAACAGAACTCCAGATAGTTATGCTTTTACATTTAATGCATAAAAGCAAAAGAAAACGTAATGCATAATTTTAACTACAAGTTTTAATTAGGCTACAATAACTTAAACCTAAACATACCTTTGCACATGAAACAGCCAGGTGCTTGGTAACCTTAAGCTGGTCGCATCAGAAAGGGCTCTGCTTATGTCTGCTTCGCGGGCATTTCACGGTGTATGCGTCACCGTCGCATTTGCGCACACAATTTGAATTCATGTTTTTGGTCTGCCAAATTGATATAATAAAGAGAACGATAAAAATACCGTTATTAACCGGTTAATTTGGAATTTCTGTTTCCGTTTCTGTTCAGAACGATTAAAATTGATTTTGTTTTCGTTTTTGTTTTTGTTCCTGTTCAATGTCATTTGTTTTCGGTTTTCGTTTTCGTTCCTTGAACCGGTTCAGAGCCCTGCGTGCAAGTAATCTTACCAAACTTGTACAGTAGTGTAAATAGGTTATGTACTCACAAAACGCTGCATCGGAACATTTGTAAGTCCACCATGAGTGTTTTAAAAACACGTTTTAGCCGATCCCTACTAGTCTCAAAAACTACAAATGGCGACACGTCGACATCACTTCCCTGGTTTGAAAAAAGCACGTAAAAGTCCTCCTACAAGTTGACATGCACACAGATGTAGTAGGAGGACTTTTACGTGCTTTTTTCAAACCAGGGAAGTGACGTCGACTTGTAGTTTCTGAGACTAGTAGTTCTCGGGTAAAACGTGTTTTTAAAACACTCATGGTGGACTTACAAATGTTCCGATGCAGCGTTTTGTGAGTACATAACATATTTACACTACTGTACAAGTTTGGTAAGATTACTTGCACGTTTAGTGGTGCAATTTACGAGATACATCACATGTACCATTCACTCCTGTAACAAGCAATTCGAAAAACTCTAATATCTCCATAAATGTTTGACTAAGGTAAAAAAAAACTTCGGATGGGGTATTTAGATGGGCTTCGGAGTGCATAGCAATGAAGTCAATTCTACTCCGAACCATCCCTTTAAAGAGCTTGAAAAACACATTATTGTAAGGCACATTGTTTGTATTTCTAAGAAAAACTGATTTTGAAAGCTGAGACTTTGTTTTATATTACAAGTAACGAATGCAATCGATGACAATAAATATTATTTCCAAGCATATTGTCCTCGTGAGTATTGTTGCATTCACACCATGTTATAATTCCAAGATGACAACACGTGACATTATGTGAATTATGTTTCTATGGCAACACTATCAATGCCAAGACCTCATGTGCTCCTGAACTGGTAACTCGTAATTACAACTTGTAAACTCAGAATGTTCTGAAGTTAGGACTTGGACCAGTGTTGCCAGATTGGAAATGTCCAAGTATCGTACCAGAAGCTCAAAATTATCGTATTTGGGAGAAAATTATCGTATTTGAGTCAAACGTTCAAAATAAAGATATTTATCTAGATGTAACAGCTATTTATCCTTTTCAGCACTCATTTTCTATACCTTATTGCAATGCTAAACTAATTATTTTATCCGAGTCAAACGTTCAAAATACAGCTATTAATCTAGATGTTACAGCTATTTATCCTTTTCAGCACTAATTTTCTATACTTTATTGTTAAACTAACAACCTCAGTTTTGAAACAACTGACCTAAGTGCGACAGGAAGGTTAACTTGTGCTCGTGAGAGAGAGCCATTCTCCACGATGATATTGGTTGAGAAGACGTAAGATTGGATGAAAGACATGCGTTTTACGTTCACGTTCACGTCTCCTCACAATCATGAAGGTAGACGTAGGATCCACACAGCTAGATCTTTGAGAATAGAAGCTCTATAATTACAACGACCATGGTGTCACAAAATTCTGAAATTATCGTACATTGTGGTATTATTGATCGTACATCGTACAGAGGTCGAAATTATGGTACAAATACGATAATTATCGTACGTCTGGCAACACTGACTTGGACCAATTGTACCACGTGACCGCTGCCAGGGTAATTTTGATGCTACTTAGGCGCTACTTTTGAGTCAGAGAACATGGGAAGCTTTGTCACGTGTTGTCATCTCGGAATTACGGTAATTACAGCATGGCATGAAGGCAGTATAAGTCACAAGGTATGACTTCTGCTAATAATCACATATATTTGTAGTGTATTAAAAAGGGTTAGAAAAGAGAGCTGGCACCCCCCAAAGGAATGCCTATTAGGTGTGTAAGCTAAATAAAAAGTTGTTCCTGTTCAGTATGTTAATAAATATCATGTTCTTGATATTAAGCTGTTTCCGCAAGTCCTTAAAGCTGACTCAGCCGCTTGGACGCAACAATATTCAAAAAATTTCTGGTGGCCTGGTAACTTCTCCTGGTGCTCTCAATCCAGGCCTTTGCATGCGCATTATAGCTTATAAAAATAAAAATATCATAACTTAGATTTCTACGATTTAAATGCTCTAAACATTTCGAGTTTATTCTTGAAATGTTTCTCATAGTATTTTGACTTTATTCTCGTAATATTTCAAATTTATTCTCGTAATATTTCGACTTTATTCTCATAACATTTCGACTTTGTTCTCGTAATATTTCGGCTTTATTCTCGTAATCTTAGATTTTTTTATTTTTTTTTTACGTGGCACTAAAACGCCGTCGTACCCAGGAGTACAGGTAAACCTGAAGAGAAAGATTTTCAATTAAATTCTTAATAATGTTATATTTATATTTTAATTAATAAAACATGTAAATATTGTTACAGAACAGTAAACTATTTATTATTTTTTATTATATTACATTATAATATTGTATCATTTGCATTATATGATAATGTATTATTATACAGTTCAACCCCCTTGACCTGTAAGATATTTTGCTGCAGAGAAACATTTTGTGAAAACAATTCAACAAAGGCATCAGTAAACTATTAAAGAAAGTTTATTAATACACTTTTGAGTAATTCTGAGAACGTAAGTTGATGAAAAACGAATTGGCTCTAACCATTTATGTTCAAAATTATTCAACCCCTGAAAGTAAATTTGGTGTAGAATCTTTTGTTCTTTAAAACCACCAATAAACACTGCCTGGAAATGCTTAGATGCTTCTGTCACCTTTCTGCTGCAATCTTGGGCCATTCCTCCCCTGAAAAAGCTTTCAAATCACTGATAATGTTTGGTTTTTACTTTGCCACTGCTTGCTTCAAATTCAGCCATGTATTTTCAATGAGAATTACATCTGGAAACTGAACAGGCCACTTAAAAACATTCTATGACTGATCCCTGAACCAAGTAGATTTGAACGTATACTTTGGGATGATTGTCCTGCAGGAAAGTCCACTGATTATTAGCTTCAGACTTTGCACAAAAGGCATCACAATGTTTGCCAAAATGGTCTGATACTTTAATAAATCAATGATATCCTTTGTATGGTCATGTTTTCCACTTCCTGCTACAGTAAAACAACCCCATAACAGGACTGGCCCACCTCCATGTTTGATGATGGAGATAGTGTTCTTCTGCTTATAAGCTTTGTCTTTTTTGCACCAGATGTACCTCTGATCCATACATCCAAAAAGTTCCAGTTTGGTCACATCACTCCATAAAACATTCTTCCAGAACTCCACAGGTCTATCCAAATGAATTTTGGCATGTTCAAGGCAGCCTTTTTGTTGTTCTTGGTCAAGAATGGTATTCAGCAAGATTCAATTCCTCAACATGAAGACTACACTTGTCTAGTGTTCCTCTTGTACACAGCATTGAAATATTTTTCCTCCTTTTGTCGGGTCATCTTGCAAGTCTTTGGCTGTACATTGCAAGTTTTTCTGAGTTGATCTGATCAAACATTTTATGATGTTGTGCTTTTTTGTTCAACGGCCTCAAAGGTTTTCTGGTTCAACACACTTTAATCTAAGGAATACTGCTGCCAGCTGTGTCTCTAGGGACTTGTAATGTCTTAGAAATCTTCATGTAGTTTTAGACTTTATAATATAGCAAACTATTTCTTCTCTATTGATTTTGTGTGAGCTCTGTTGACTTTACCATATTTGCTACTCATCTTCAGCACATGCATGGGCTAACAGTATACTATGTGTAACACCCCAAGCTAATTCCATTTTTAATAAGTTTGTAAAGGCTTAAGACAATTTTTTAAGACAATTTTGTTCCTGACCATAAAAATAAGTGTCTTAAAACAGCAATGTTGAATAGGGGTTCAATAATTCTGACATAGCTGTGTTATTAAAAAATCCTATAACTCAAAAACATTACATTATATATAGACATTATCCATTTTTAATATGCCAGAAAACTGTTGTAGATGCAATTTAGTCCTGGACCTTCAGAAAGAGCAAAAAACATTTGTAAAGTACTGCAGTCTCTGGGGTTGTTGAATAATTTTGATTGCAACTGTACATATTATTAAAGATTTTAATATATTGCGTTTGGAAATTATAGAATATGAAAAACATATACCCTGCAGTTTCAATGTTTGGGATCAGTACGATTTGTAATGCTTTTTTAAAAAAGTGTCTGGTGCTCTTCAAGACTGCATTTATTTGATCAAAAATACAGAAAAAAAAATTGTGAAATGTTGCAATTTAAAATATATGGACTTTTTTTATGGAAGCCTGTTTCCACCAGGTCCATGCCTTAAAAAGTCGAAATTATGACATACTTAAGTCATAATTACGAGATAAAAAGTCGAAATTATGACTTACTATGTCGAAATTATGACTTTAAAAGTCATAATTATGAGATACAAAGTCGAAATTATGAGATAAAAAGTCGAAATTATAGGTGCGTTCGACTTCATGCGGCGCTGCGCAGACCGATCGGCGACTGACTTGAAGTAGTGCATGCCGGTTAGAAATTTTGTCCAACTTGAACCGGCGCCGACGCCACGTGACGTTCACATGTGGCATCAAAGTAACGCGAGAGTGTTTCGAGAACAGCCGGCTTGCTCAGCCAGCGCAGCATTTCAGAAGGGACTGCGCCAGGCTGTGATGACGTCACAGCTTCTCATGATTGTCCACATTCACCACATGACGATGATCACACGTGTTTCGTGCATAACAAATCAATTTGCATGCCATTTCGTAAATAGTTTACGATCTTTTGACTGCAGTACATTTTTTTTCCCTTAAATTCTTTATATTGGATTTGTGCATAAGTTTATTATTGTACTTTTTTCATACAGACCACTTATAGTATTCAGCTGCATATTTAGGTAATATTTTTTATGGAATAAAATCACTTGCATGTGCTGCATTTCTTCCAACAAAAAAGGTATTTCTATAGCTTCCAGTTCATCTGCAATAAAGTAGGCAAACGCCACGTGATCTGCCATGTTTGAGGAAGCAACGAGATCTCCAACTCGTCTCGACTTGACGGCTCCGTTTTCAGCTCCTCCCCGACTGCTTTCGGCTAATCTCGCCGATCGGTCTGCGCAGCGCAGCATGAGCACGGAGCTGTGCAGACTGATCGGCGGCTGACTTGAAGTAGTGCATGCCGGTTAGAAATTTTGTCCGACTTGAACCGGCGCCGACGCCACGTGACGTTCACGTGTGGCATCAAAGTAACGCGAGAGTGTTTCGAGAACAGCCGGCTTGCTCAGCCAGCGCAGCATTTCAGGAGGGACTGCGCTAGACTGTGATGTCGTCACAGCTTCTCATGATTGGCCACATTCACCACATGACGATGATCACGCGTTTCGTGCTTCAATCCATATAATTGCATAACAAATCAATTTGCATGCCATTTCGTATATAGTTTACGATCTTTTGACTGCAGTACATTTTTCCCTTAAATTCTTTATATTGGATTTGTGTATAAGTTTATTATTGTATTCAGCTGCATATTTAAGTAATATTTTTTATGGAATATCTAAAATGTCAGACATTTAATGTAATGTGGTCAACATTGGTTGATGCTGAAATCTGTAGTTGCTGCTTCACTTGCATGTGCTGCATTTCTTCCAACAAAAAAGGTATTTCTACAGCTTCCAGTTCATCTGCAATAAGTAGGCAAACGCCACGTGATCTGCCATGTTTGAGGAAGCAACGAGATCCCCAACGTGTCCGACTTGACAGCTCCGTTTTCAGCTCCTCCCCGACTGCTTTCGGCTAATCTCGCCGATCGGTCTGCGCACCGCAGCATGAGCTCGAACACACCTATAATTTCGACTTTTTATCTCGTAATTATGACTTAAGTAAGTCATAATTGCGACTTTTATCTCATAATTTCGACTTTGTATCTCATAATTATGACTTTTAAAGTCATAATTTCGACATAGTAAGTCATAATTTATAATTTTTATCTCGTAATTATGACTTAAGAAAGTCATAATTTCGACTTTTTAAGGCATGGATTTTTTTCTGACCTGCCGGAAACGGGCTTCCATACACTTTTTTAGCATTATTTGAAAAAAAAAGTTAAGAAAGGATGTGTTGAATTGATAAAAAAAAATGCGATAGTAGAAACTTATTGTTTCTAAAAACACTCTCTGGACCTCACTTTGAAAACCCGTGGTGTTAGTATTTATGCGTCATCCAGTTCTCTCTTTGATCTGTGAAATTCTGACGTCTCTCTGATCTAATTTTGTGATCATGTGAACTTGTGTGCAGGTGTATTTGGCTGCAGGTGCTGTGTACAGCCTAGAGGGGGCGCTGAGTGACTTAGAAGATTGTGCTCGCAGCATTAGCAGCTCCACCACAGAGACGGAACTGGCCTTCCTTGAAGAACAGGTGGCCACTGCTGCTGCCCAGGTGCAGCAGTCAGAGCTCCAGGTGTGTGCTTACATGTGAAATAATGCAGTCCAGTTCTAAATTTGCTATTGTTACAATTTAAAACTTTTTAAGTGTAAACTCAGATGTTTAACTGTTCTCTGCAGATCTCAGATATTGAGGCAAGAATATCAGCCCTCAAAACAGCAGGTCTAAATGTATCTGCATGTACACGGTTTTCCAAGAACAAATCTAAACTTGTGGTGAGTTTCATCAGCATTACACTTTTTGAACTTTACATTTGAACTTATTATAAGTTATTTAGTTCATGATTTTACAATTAGTAATTAAATGGGGTTTTTTTCTGCTAGCCCCAGACACTGGACTCATCTCGCCATCAGAGGAGAAAGCTGCCTGCTCCTCCTATCAGAAGTCTGTCATCAGGTTTGATCACTTAACCTTATGTTTTATGTCATCTAAACCTGTAAGACTTAAAGGGATGGTTCGGAGTAGAATTGACTCCTTGCTATGCACTCCGAAGCCCATGTAAATACCCCATCCGAAGTTTTTTGTTACCTTAGTCGAACATTTATGGAGATATTAGATTTTTTCGAATTGCTTGTTACAGCAGTAGATGGTACATGTAGTGTATCTCGTAAATTGCACCACTAAACGTGCAAGTAATCTTACCAAACTTGTACAGTAGTGTAAATAGGGTATGTACTCACAAAACGCTGCATTGGAACATTTGTAAGTCCACCATGAGTGTTTTAAAAACACGTTTTACCCGAGAACTACTAGTCTCAAAAACTACAAGTCGACGTCACTTCCCTGGTTTGAAAAAAGCGCGTAAAAGTCCTCCTACTACATCATCGTTAGATGCATCGTTTTCTGACAGGAAGATGACATGCACACAGATGTAGTAGGAGGACTTTTACCGGCTTTTTTCAAACCAGGGAAGTGACGTCGACTTGTAGTTTTTGAGACACTACATGTACCATCTACTGCTCAAGCAATTCGAAAAAATCTAATATCTCCATAAATGTTCGACTAAGGTAAAAAAAACTTCAGATGGGGTATTTACATGGGCTTCGTAGTGCATAGCAATGAAGTCAAATCTACTCCGAACCAGTGTTGTTTTCGTCAACGATGACGAAATCATTTCGTTGACGCCACTTTTTTCATGACGATAACGAGACGATGACGAGATAAAAGTGGCTCTTTGATGACTAAAACATGACGAGATGTGTGTGAGTTCCCTTCCGAGGGAACTCTCACCGCGTCCCCTAGGGGTCGCTATTGGGGAACGCTGCAGCGTGACTCGTGTCTGAAGAATGCATAGAAAAACTCCATGAAATGGCCGGCGACAGCGTATGACGTCACCGCGGCGCGCACGTCGCAGCTGGTGCGTCACTACCGGGCGACACAGTATAAAGAGTCGCCGAAGTAAACATACACCCTCTTCGCTGTCTTCAGCTTTCTCTTTGTCTAGGAGTGCATATTCTCTCACCGGAGGCCTGCTTGTGACGTGTGTTGTAATCTGATACCCGCACTTTCACACTGCCCGAGCTGTGAGGGGAGAACGCAAGCAAGATTAACTCTTGAGAGAGTAGAATGCGATCGGTGCATTCATTGCTTGTTTGTAACGAGAGGCACGCTCTCATATCCACTTGCTACGACTCTCTGCTACGTGGGTGTGGTAAATTACAGCTCGTTCAGCTCCCGAGGGACTAATGGGCTTATTGCGAAAACGCAGTACGCAAAGGAGGGAGGTGAGTTTCTCTGTTCCTCATTTTGCATGAGTGTGTTTGCCTCTCGCGGCATTAACAGACGCATTCGCGGCGTCGCCAGCGGCTCCTTGCTCGTTTTATTCCCGAGGGAATTTGGCGTCTGGGCGGAGTTTGTTTAGCTCCCGCGGGAGCCGAATATGTGCTGCGCGTCGCGATTGTGGAGTTAATTTACTGCCATAAAATATGTGTGTGCATGTATATGTATATACATATGCATGTTATGTATGCATATATGTGTACATATAAAGGGGAGAGATTTTCCTAGACTAGTTCGACCATGATTATGCAGATCATGGCAGAACAGTCTTATTAACTACAGCTGTCTGAGGCTAGCTGTATGTTAACTCTTCCTACTTTAGGGCTGGAGGCTTTCAGTCAGTTTTTACCTCTGGTAGTCCTTCCTACACATACAGATATCTGCGGATATCTGTGTGTGGGCTTACTGATTACTTTTTGTTTGGAAAAGTAGTTCTTTTAAGCTCTTGCCTAGATGGTGCTGTCTCCCCTGCTAGGGTTTAAATAGACAGCCCACTCTGCTGATTTGGACTGTTTTCAGGAGGACTAACCGGAGGTCTTTCACTGATCTGTTAGTTTTTTCCAGGCTCATTGGCTTTTCTGGATTTATGTGATTTGGGCTAGGTAGATCACTGCCTTTGAGTCCTTCACTCCATGAAGGCCCAGGTCCGAGCCCTACAACATGAGCTCCCTGCACACAGCAGTTCTTATGTCCCATAAGAACCTCCATTACCGATGGTCTGGATTTTAACTCCTTAAACAGGTTTTGTTTAAGTTTGAGTTAAATGCAGGTCACTCATGGGTGAGTACGATCCATATTTTTCTTTTCATAAAGAAAAAGAACGTAATACTGTCTCAGGCCTGTGTGTTGTGTTTTCGCTTCTCAGAGAAAAACATGACGAGTTCACGGCGGATGCTCCCCCTCTGATCCTACGGGTTATGGTTACGGCAGTGTTCGTCCCATCCACGCCACAGGTCGTGCGGTAATCCACCCTCTCAGCATATGTTAGATATAGGACTTATGTCCTCTTCAAGGTAAGCTCCCTAAGTTTCCTTCTTAGGATTGCCCTTGGCATGTTTAACATTTGTCCTTTGCAGGCCTTTTTTCTGAGAATCCCTCTTCCAGACTCTCTCTGTGGACTTTAGATCCTGTGAAGTGATCTTATCAGCCGAAGGTTCTTTCCAGCACCTCCTGAGTTTTGTCTCCAAGGAGCAATTTCTCAGTTCTCCAGTAACTAAAGTAGTACTCCCCTTTCCGCGGAAAGGGTTTATTCAGAGTACCGCTTCTCGCTGACAAGCCAGGTTTTCTCCCCGGTTCATCTGGGTTAGAAGCCTGTCCCTCTTGTCCAGACTGATTCTCACTCTTCAGGCTCACACTCGAGCTGGGCTCTCCCCTTCCCAAGGGAAGGGTCCCTAACGAGCGCCCCCTCGGCGGGATGGGCGTTCCTCCCTGGCCTTCAGGGTTAGGAGTCTATCCTCATAAGTTCCTGCTCCGGGGGATTTATGTCCCGTTGAGACAGGAACATAAGTCCACCTAGACTGGGGTCTGTCGATCCCCCTGTTAGCCCGAGGGCAGGGTCGATTCAACCGAGGTAGTACTCCCCTTTCTGGTTAGGAGTCTGTCACCATGACTATCCAGGAGCTCCCTTCTCAGGAACTTGAAGTAACTCTAGTAGCTCCCCTTTCCGCGGAAAGGGTCCTCTCAGAGCTCTTCAATGACAGCAGCTCACCTTAATTCAAGGTTCGTCAGTAGTACCACTGTCGTGTGGACAAATTCCCCTTTGTTTGGGTAGAATCTGTCATCAGGCTTCCTGAGTCAGGTATGATTGCTCCCCTTTTGAGAAAGGGTTCCTCTCGAGCGCTGCTCCTGGCAGGAGGAGTAAGCTCCCCTTCTGAGGAAGGGTGAAATCCGAGCGCTGCCTCCTGGCAGGCGGGTTTTCCTCTCTGTTAATCAGGGTTAGGAGCCTGTCTGCGCCTGACTTCCGGGTCGAGTGTCACCTCCCCTTCAGGCTTTATGATTTGAGCACGTTCGCTCCCCTTCGCAAGGATCCCGTTTTAGAGCACGGCTTCTAGTGGGATGAGTCTGCTCCCCTTCCGAGGAAGGGTAATTCCTGAGCACCACCTTCTCCTAGTAAGCATCCATGTGGACTGGGTCTAGTATGCTCCCCTTTACACTAAAGGGTCCCTTCAGAGCATTGCCCTTTTTAAGGACGGATGTTCCTCCCTGCAAGTTGGGGTTAGGGGTCTGTCCGCTGTCTGCGTCCACTATCATGATGGTCAGTAGCTCCACGATTTCATCAGTCGACTAACAGTTTGCGGACTGTCTGTCCTGATTGGGGTGTAGCATTGCTCCCCTCTCTAAACAGGGAGGGTTCCTCCCCTATTTTAATTCTTGTCATCCTATGACAAATATGGAGCTTTAATAGGAAACCCCCAAAATGGGGGAAAACACAGTCTCCAAATCCCATTTTACTAGGGTAAGTGTCCCACGCTAAACCCTGGGCACTCTCTGAAATCCACAATACTGGTAAGTGCGCACGGAATCTTTGTGCACTTCCTAAAATCCACATAAGTGGTAAGTTCCCAACAAGTTTTTGGGTTCTTTCTAAAATCCTATACGGTATGGGTTACGCGGTCCTCGTTCCCATTTTTTGAGTTGGTTTAAAACCCCGGTCTCCCTGGGCCCAACTTCACTCGATATCACCTTAGATATCTCCTGACCATCTGTTATCCAGGGTGCGTTATCTGAGGATAACCCCTGCTAGAACGGTCTCTGTCCTGGGACAGGCCTGTTAGTCGCTATTTCTGAGTCAGTTCACTGAGGGAACTAGACTCAGTAGTACTGGCAGTTCCTGTTCTAATTAAGTCTAAGTATTAACTTAGCCATTCCTCCGAAGGAATCTCCGATTCCAACCTGAGCTGTGCTCTGGGTCCTTTGACCCATTCAGGTAAGTGAGTAACAGTTCAGGCTTTGGCCGGGGAGGTTACGTTCTGACAGCTGTCACCTCGTCCTATAGGGATAATTCCTCACAGGATTTACACTTAGTGCTCGCTACTATGCACTCCCCTCAGCATGGAGACGTGGGTATACCGTTCCCCAATAGCGACCCCTAGGGGACGCGGTGAGAGTTCCCTCGGAAGGGAACGTCTCTAGGTTACGTATGTAACCCTAGTTCCCTGAGAAGGGAACGAGACACCGCGTCCCCTAGGCTTCTTCCCATGCTTCGGACGAGAAGCTTCAGACAGTGAAGCGGGTGTATGTTTACTTCGGCGACTCTTTATACTGTGTCGCCCGGTAGTGACGCACTGACACACTGTCGCCGGCCATTTCATGGAGTTTTTCTATGCATTCTTCAGACACGAGTCACGCTGCAGCGTTCCCCAATAGTGACCCCTAGGGGACGCGGTGTCTCGTTCCCTTCTCAGGGAACTAGGTTTACATACGTAACCTAGAGACGTTTTCGTTGACGAGAATAGATGAAAATGTTAGTGGGTGGTCCGTCAGACGTTTAAAATGCATGACATTTCTGCTTATTGTGCATGCCAATTAAAACCTAAAAAGTATCTGCCGCTATGGCAAGCCGTTTTAGCATTAAATACTCTTTGCCATACTAGTATGGCAAGCCATTTTAGCATTCTATCCTTGTTTGGTTACACCCACCACCTGGCGTGCAGCGCACAACGTGCTCAACACGTCACATTGTTGTCACTCAGACAGATGATTAACCATGATGGCGGCAGTTTGCACACAGGGTGGTCGCAAACGGTGAGAGGACCTATGGGTGTATTTCAAATATGTCTTTTATGTCTAAAACCATTCCTTCATAATTGTAATTGTTGGTGAAAATGGTGACTTATAAGTGACAATACCCAACAGCAAAATACTTACTGACCTACATTAATTTGTTAAAAGACTACTTTTTCCCCTTTTTTTTGACTAAAACTAGACTGAAACCTTTTTGACTTTTCGTCGACTAAAATTGGACTAAAACTATTACATATAGAAGTGACTAAAATTTGACTAAAACTAATAAGCATTTTAGTCCATTAGACTAAGACTAAATCTAAGATGGTTGTCAAAAACAACACTGCTCCGAACCATTCCTTTAAGCACAACTTAACCAGTGGAGCATGTCCAGAGAGGTCATTTCAAGACTCCAAATAGGACTAAAAAGCACTATAAAAGTGGTCCATAGTACTTGTGCTCTAAAATCCAAATCATTCAAAGCCACATGATAGCTGTGTGGAGAACAGACTGCTAAACGCTTTCCTGGCCTTCAGTTGAAATATCAAAACATGTTATGCAGGTTTCTTGTTCTATGGTTTTCACGTTTCGTCGTTGATGTGAAATCAGAGTCAACACATCATGACTTGCCATGTTTAAACGTGATATTTTAAAGCGAATGGTAAATGGGAGAAATATCTTTAACTTTCATATATCTCTTTCTGAATGTTTTTTTTTCATTCCTATTTAGAAGGAAATTCCATTATGTTCAATAACGTGGAAAGCTGAGACTGCTACACTCATTGAAAACTGCAGCCATTGAAAGCCTGTAATTGAATAAAATATTCTAAAGTAAAAATTAGGTTAATATAAATTAATCCACAGTTAAATATTAATGTTAACTATAGGTAGTCTACAGTGCCCTCCACTAATATTGGCACCCTTGGCAAATAAGAGCAAAGGTGACTGAAAATAAATCTGCATTGTTTATCCTTTAGATCTTTCATTTGAAAATTTGACAAAATTCTAACCTTTCCTTTAAAGGAACACTCCACTTTTTTTGGAAATAGGCTCATTCTCCAACTCCCCCCGAGTTAATAAGTTGAGTTTTACCGTTTTGAAATCCATTCAGCCGTTCTCCTGTTCTGGCGATATCACTTTTAGCATAGCTTAGCATAGATCATTGAATCCTATTAGACCAGTAGCATCACGTTCAAAAATGACCGAGTTTCCATTTTTGTCCTATTTAAAACTTGACTCTTCTGTAGTTATTTCGTGTACTAAGACCAGTGGAAATGCAAAGCTTCAATTTTCTAGGCTGATAAGATTAGGAACTACACTTCCATTCCGGCGTAATAGTCAAGGAAGTTTGCTGCCGTAATATGGCCGAAGCAGGAGCAGTAATACCACGCAGCACATGTGCAAACGCTAAACTAGCTGGGAACTCATTTCTGATAATACTCCGCCTGCTTCAGCCTTATTACGGCAGCAAACTTCCTTGACTATTACGCCGGAATGGGAGTGTAGTTCCTAATCTTATCAGCCTAGAAACTCGCAGCTTTGCATTTCCACCGGTCTTAGTACATGATATAACTACAGAAGAGTCAAGTTTTAAATACAACAAATATGGAAACTCGTTGGTCATTTTTGAACGCGATGCTATTGGTCTAATAGGATTCAATGATCTATGCTAAGCTAAGCTAAAAATGATATCGCCAGAACAGGAGAACGGCTGAATGGATTTCAAAATGGTAAAAATCAACTTATTAACTCGGGGGGGAGTTGGAGAATGAGCCTATTTCCAAAAAAAGTGGAGTGTTCCTTTTAGTAAAACGATGAAAACTGAGGGGGAAATCTCATTACGAAATAAATGTTTTTCTCTAGTTCACGTTGGCCACAAATATTGGCACCCCTAGAAATTTGTCTAAGTAAAATATCTCTTAAGTATATTCCCATTAATATTACAATTTTTAGCACACTAGGGTGGCTAGAAATATAAAATTGTCCAGTCATGACTTTCTGTTCCACAGGATTATAAATATGAGGAACACAAAGGCCAAATTCCTTTAATCATCCATCACAAAGGAGTAGAACCAAATAAATAGTTCTGGGCCCGTATTCACAAAACATTTTATCTTAGTCAAGTCAAGTCACCTTTATTTATATAGCGCTTTTAACAATACAGATTGTGTCAAAGCAACTGCACAGTATTTAAACAGAACAATAGTGTGTAAGTAACGCATTATTGTTGATAATCAATTTTCAGTTAAAGGCAGTTCATCAATGAATTCAGTGATATCATTGTCAGTTCAGTTCAAATAGTATACGATATCACTGGAAGAAGTCCCCAACTAAGCAAGCCAGAGGCGACAGCGGCAAGGAACCAAAACTCCACAGGTGACAGAAATGGAGAAAAAAACCTTGGGAGAAACCAGGCTCAGTCGGGGGACCAGTTCTCCTCTGGCCAGACGAAACCAGCAGTTTGTACCAATGTCCGATTGTAGAGAACTCGTCAAGATCCCGTGGTGTAGCGCCGATGGCGGTCTAGGTTGGCGAGGTCTTTAGTGATGATCCGTCTCTGGAGCTCATCTGGTTGACATCCATGGCTATTGAAGTCATCTCCAGGTGGTGATCCATGATCTAAGCTGGTGCGGACTGGATCCGGGGGACTGCAGTGACCATCTGATCCGGATACAGGCTGGGTCTGGTGGCTACGGTGACCTCGGAATAAGAATGAAACAGACTAATATTAGCGTAGATGCCATTCTTTTTACGATGCAACGAGTGCATCAGATGTTATGGGAGGTGTTTTCGGTTCCGGTTGACCTAATTAATGCAGCCTAACAATCCTTTAACAGATTTGAATTATAGGAATGTGTTAATGTTTTATGTGTAAGCCAGGTTAAAGAGATGTGTCTTAGGGCTGTGCAATATATCGAACGATATTGTGAGGCGCGTTTAGTCAATGAAGCCGGTGCTTTGATTAGTAGTAAATCTCCATCACGTGCGTTCCGCTCAGGTTCCGCTGGAGCGGCAATTGATACACAGAGACGTAAATCTCTGACAAGCTACGCCATATCGCGCTAAATATCGAATGCGATATTAAGCTCGATATGGCGTAGCTTGTCAGAGATTTACGTCTCTGTGTATCAATTGCCGCTCCAGCGGAACCTGTCATTGACTAAACGCGCCTCACAATATCGTTCGATATATTGCACAGCCCTAATGTGTCTTTAATCTAGATTTAAACTGACAGAGTGTGTCTGCCTCCCAAACAGTGTTAGGTAGATTGTTCCAGAGTTTAGGCGCTAGATAAGAAAATGATCTGCCACCGGCAGTTGATTTTGATATTCTAGGTATTATCAAATTGCCAGAATTTTGAGAACGCAGCGGACGTGAGGGACTATAATCCGATAGAAGCTCGCTCAAGTACTGAGGAGCTAAACCATTGAGGGCTTTATAAGTAATTAGCAAGATTTTAAAATCTATATGATGTTTTATAGGGAGTCAATGCAGTGCTGACAGAACCGGGCTAATATGTGACCCTGGACCACAAAACCAGTCTGAATACATTGTATGGGTCAAAATTTTTGATTTTTGTTTTATGCCAAAAATCATTAAGAAATTAAGTAAAGTTCATGTTCCATGAAGATTTTTTGTAAAATTCCTACTGTAAATATATCAAAATGTAATTTTTGATTTGTAATATGCATTGTTAAGAACCTAATTTGGAGAACTTTAAAGGTGATTTTCTCAGTATTTTTGATTTTTTTGCATCCTCAGATTTCTGATTTCAAATAGATGTATCTCGGCCAAATATTGTCCTATCCTAACAAACCATACATCAATAGAAAGCTTATTTATTGAGCTTTCATATGATGTATAAATCTCAGTTTTGTCAAATTTAACCTTATGACTGGATTTGTGGTCCAGGGTCACATATGGTCATACTTTCTAGTTCTAGTAAGAACTCTAGCTGCTGCATTTTGGACCAGCTGGAGTTTGTTTATTAAGCGTGCAGAACAACCACCCAATAAAGCATTACAATAATCTACCCTTGAGGTCATGAACGCATGAATTAATGTTTCAGCATTTGACATTGATAGCATAGGTCGTAATTTCGATATATTTTTAAGATGGAAAAATGCAGTTTTGCAAATGCTAGAAATGTGGCTTTCAACGACGAATTTACAGAGCAGCCATCTAGTATTAGACTGTGTTTTAGGTCATTACTTGTGGATGTTTTAGGTCCAATAATTAACACCTCTGTTTTTTCAGGATTTAACAGTAAGAAGTTATTCACCATCCAGTTTTTAATATCAGCTATGCATTCTGTTAGTTTTTCGAATTGATATGTTTTGCCGGGCTGCGAAGAAATATAGAGCTGAGTATCATCAGCGTAACAATGAAAGCTAACACCATGTTTCCTGATGATATCTCCCAAGGGTAACATGTAAAGCGTAAAAAGTAATGGCCCTAGTACTGAGCCTTGAGGTACTCTATACTGCACTTGCGATTTAAATGCGATTTTAATACCTCTTCATTTATTGCCACAAACTGATGACGGTCTGATAAGTACGATTCGAACCAAGCCAGTGCACTACCATTAATGCCTACATAATTTTCAAGTCTGTTTAAAAGAATGTTGTGGTCAATAGTATCAAACGCAGCACTAAGATCCAGTAGCACTAATAGGGAGATGCAACCATGATCGGTTGACAAGAGCAGGTCATTTGTAACTCTAATAAGAGCAGTCTCAGTACTATGATATGGTCTAAAACCTGACTGGAAATCCTCACAGATACAATTTTTCTCTAAGGAGCAGCATAATTGTGAGGATACTACCTTTTCTAGTATCTTTGACAGAAAAGGGAGATTCGAAATTGGTCTGTAGTTAATTAATTCAGTGGGGTCAAGTTGTGGATTTTTATTGAGTGGCTTAATAACAGCCAGTTTGAAGGTTTTGGGGACATATCCTAATGATAGTGACGAATTAATAATATTCAGAAGAGGATGTATGACTTCTGGAAGTACCTCCTTTAGTAGCTTAGATGGAATAGGGTCTAACATGCATGTTGTAGGTTTAGATGATTTAACAATTTTATACAATTCTTCCTCTCCTATAATAGAGAATGAGTGGAATTGTTCCTCAGGAGATCTACAACGCATTATCTGATGCTATACTGTAGCGGGCGGCTGTATGGTTACAATTTTATCTCTAATAGTGTCTATCTTGGAGGTAAAGTACTTCATAAAGTCATTACTGCTGTGCTGTTGGGAAATGTCTGCACCTGTTTCTGCTATATTTTTCGTTAATTTAACCACAGTATTGAACAAATACATAGGGTTATGTTTGTTTTCTTCTAAGAGAGACGAAAAGTAATCCGATCTGGCAGTTTTTAATGCTTTTCTATAAGATAAGTTGCATTCACGCCAAGCAGTACGAAAAACCTCTAGTTTTGTTTTCCTCCAGCTGCGTTCCATTTTTCGTGCTTTTCTCTTTAGGGCGTGAGTGTGATCGTTATACCACGGTGTTACACTGTTTTTCTTAATCTTTTTTAAGCGCACTGGAGCAACTGTATCTAAAGTGCTAGAAAAGAGAGATTCCATAGTTTCTATTACATCAAGTTTTTCTGAGCTATTGGATTTGCTGAGGAATTCAGATAAGTCAGGAAGATTACTTACAAAGCAGTCTTTTGTAGTAGAAGTGATGGTTCTACCGTACTTGTAGCAAGGAGTTGAATTTACAGCTTTAGCTATCTGGAGTATACAAGAGACTAGATAATGATCTGAGATATCATCGCTTTGCTGCAGAATTTCAACACCATTAACATTAATTCCATGTGACAGTATTAAATCTAGAGTATGATTTCGGCAATGAGTAGGACCTGACACGTGTTGTCTAACCCCAATAGAGTTCAAAATATCTATAAATGCTGTTCCTAGTGCATCTTTTTTATTATCAACATGGATGTTAAAATCACCCACTATTAAGACTTTATCTGCGGCCAACACCAACTCGGATAGAAAATCAGCAAATTCTTTAATAAAGTCTGTATGGTGCCCTGGTGGCCTGTAAACAATAGCCAGTACAAACGTCACGGCGGATTTATCATTAGCACTTGTTTCTCTGGATAATGCTATATGAAGCACCATTACTTCAAACGAGTTATATTTGAAGCCCTTTCTCTGAGAGACATTGAGAATAGGGATGCACCGAATATTCGGCCACCGAAAGACTTTTATCACCGAAACAACACGACCGAAACAGTATGTTGACAAAAACAGAAACCGCAGCCTGCACGTTCTTGTCTGAAGCAACACGTCTGCGGTGTGGACGTATTTCAGTATATCTGAGAGAAAGACCCTCGGATTGCGATTTGCAAAACTTGTAATGCCGAAATTTCAGGAGGGGGTGTGTCTGCAGTCGTGCGTGCAGCCAGTGATAAGAGCAGAGATCGGCGCATTGCACGCAGACAGATGTAGCTTTCAGTGAGTGAAAAACAATGGCTTTATGTTGGTGTTAAATCGCAATATTTTAAAGCTATGTCTTTTCTATATACTGTATTTTTATAAATATCTATGTTTTAAACCATGGAGGTGAGCCAATGGATATCACACAAGCAACGTGAAAACTGCGCAATATGTGAAAGTGAAAGTAAAAACTGACAGTGCTTTCAGCATCTGACGTGCATTCTCTCAGAGACAATGAGAGATGATTATACTAAACATGCATCATATTCATTTAGCCCCCTAATATTTTTCTTGTGCCCCGAACATGGTGGGAAAAAAACTAAAAAGAAACGTATTTTGTGTAAGGGTTGTTTTTGAAAGTCGGTTCTTGAAATAAAGCTCTTAATTTTCATTGGTGACTGCAGTGTTATTAGGGGTTAAGAAAGTCATAATTATGACTTCAGATGGTCTTAAACGTGGGGACTGAAAGACAGGAATTGCGATGAAACTTCAAAAGGCTATCTATTGAATAAATATGAGCGCTGCACGTTTCAAAGTCATTTGCTGTGCTGCTTTGTGTACCATTCTGACAGCGCCTCCTGCTGGAAGAAAAACACATAGAGTTGTAATGTGAACTGATGGATCCACAAGATAATGTTATAAAAAATTTAACAATTTAAACAAAGGCTGTAAAATATATGTATGTTATTTAAGTAATATAATACTTGATTGATAATAATTGTTTCAATTAATATAATTGATTTATTCTTCATAACTTTAATATTAATTTATGCAATTGCAATGCCTTGATTTTAGTAAGATTAGTACACAATCATAGTTATAAATGCAATGGTACTAATAATTGCCATAATTCTTTCGGTGTTTCGGTTTTCGGCCTTGGTTTCCTCTTTTTCGGTTTCGGCCAAGAATTTTCATTTCGGTGCATCCCTAATTGAGAATATTGCTATAAATAGTAGAAACACCTCCCCCTTTACCCTTTAGACGCGGTTTATGTTTGTAACAGTAATCTTGGGGGGTGGACTCGTTTAAAATAATGTAATCGTCTGGTTTTAGCCAGGTTTCTGTCAAACAGAGCACATCTAGCTTATGATCAGTGATCATATCATTTACACAAAGTGCTTTCGTAGAAAGGGACCTGATATTCAATAAGCCAAGCTTTATCAATTGTTTCTCTGTATTATATATATTTTTTATTTGTTGAACATCAATTAAATTTTTAGTCTTGATTTGATTCAGGTGTTTTTTGTATTTTCTTGCTCGGGGAACAGACACAGTCTCTATAGTGTGATATCTAGGTGAAAGGGTCTCTATGTGCTGAGAATTAACTGATTTCTGTGACGTGAGGCGGCTAGCAGACGGTCGGTTTAGCCAGTCTGTCTGCTTCCTGACCTGGGCCCCAGTTAGTCAAGTTCAAAGCACTAAGAGTTATCCTAAATAGCAGTAAACATTTTTAGCTAAGAGTTTTCTCTTAAAACCTATTAACTAAGCTGCTGAGACAAACTTTTACTAAGCAGTAGAGAGAAGTCTTTAGCTAAGAGTAAGGGCGGGGTTGACCTCATTACTATGGATGATGTCAGCATGCTCACTAACCATGCATACAGTGTTTGGCTGATAGGGGAGGGATCTCTGTCAGACATTTATTCATAGAAATATTGTTGTAAATATTGCCATATTCAAATGAAGTTTTAAAAGGTTAGTGAAAATGTTGCCACATTCAAATAACGTAAAATACAGGACATGTGTCAAGTGTTCAAATGATTGACAGCCTTTTACCTGTGTGCTTCTTATAATAAACAATTAGCTGATCTGCATGTAAACAGACTTTTTTTAAAGAGCTTTTTATGCTTTTAATTACACAGAATAGCGGAGAACTGACACGAAATCATTGGGTGAAGAGAAGGGGGCGGGAGCAGCAAAACATTTCGAGACGGGAATCAAACTCAGGGCGCTTTGAGCTACGCTATATATTGACGCACTAACCGCTAGGTAGGCCTGGGCGATTCTTTCGATTTTTTTCGATTAATTCGAATTTACATTTTAAGACGATTTAATTTTTTATAAAATCGAGGTATCGCGATTTTTTAATAAAAATATTAGATACATTGTAATTGCACCAATGGCAGAATAATTAAGAGCTGTATTCAGAACGGAAAACAAATAAGGCGTTCTGGTAAAATAACGGTCAAAGTCACTAAGGGGACATGATTAGCTGCTTGCTAGCAAGTTAGCCTGTTACATTACAGTACATACAATTTCACTTACCACATAAACAGAGTAGAGAGATGATTGAAGACAATGGCGAATTATTTGCATATCAGGGCTCTAGAGTGCGACTTAAATTCTCAATGGTGCGACTAGAAAGAATCTTAGGTCGCACCGGTGCGACCAGCAGTTCAAGGGCAAAAAAAAAACTACTGTGTGCGACTATGAAAAAATATTTAGGAGCACCATGTGCGACTGACCCGACCAGCATATTTGTATTTGCGCTGAGTGGAGCTTCAAAGGTTTCTGTGTTTTGCACGTTGACTAATGTATCTCAAGTGTAGAGAGTGTAAATAAGAGACTGAATGGGCAGTAGCTTATTATAATAGAGCTTTGTGAGATTGCGAACTAAGATGAGTGACAGCTTTTAATCATTTTTAAGGGAGTTTGTAAACGAGATATTGATTTATTATAACAGTTAAATAAACAAGAAGTTATTATTAAGTGACTTACATTGTCTGACTATAAGACTATTGCCTGATTTTGCTCTATTTCGTCATCAAAAGTGGTCTGAAACAAGTCACAGCTGAGCCGCTGCGCATCTCCACTCAAACACAGCGGTGTTTCATTTATGAATGAACGCGCGTTTTTAAACGAATCTAGTGAAATGATTCAATTTCCCATTCATAAAGAGTCACTTGCTTTATTACTGAATGAACCATCCGTTCAAACGAATCAAATGAATGATTTGATTCAGTAATTAAATCAGTGTCTTACCACCACCTGCTGGCAGATCGTTTCAGTTATTTAAATCATTTAATATTTCTGTGTTCAAAATTGTATATTTTTGTATACGATATAAGTGCAAGAGAAAAGCATGGAAATATATATTTTCCTCCCATTTCATATTTATTTGTCTTACAAACATTTACTGTGTCTGGTATGACAAGAATGGGGCCTGGTGGAAAGCGATCACTGATGCAGTTGCAATGTATATTGCAAAATATATGGTGCCCATATATATTGTGGAAAAGCTGGGCTTTCTTTACACACTAAAAGTAGTAGGGGGGAAAAAATCGATTTAAATCGTAAATCGGATTTTTTGTGAAAAAAACGGGGATTTTATTTTTAGGCCATATCGCCCAGCCCTACCGCTAGGCTATCGGTGCCGACGTAAAAGGCTTTTTTTCTATTCGTGATAGAATAATCATGGCTGATAGCGAGATACGCAAACGTAAAACAAAACCAAACTGGACGCAAGAACAGCTGTTACTTCTTGCCCAATGTAGGATATAATCAAATGAAAATTTGTAGCTGGGATAACCTCCAAGACTAACCTCCAGTTGTTTCTAAAAAGTTTAAGTTCCGAGGCAGGTCGCCAGCAACAGCAATATTAGGAAGGTTAGGATTTGATCTTGTGATTTAAGCATGATTTAGGCTGATTTATACTCGACGCGTTCTTCTGCACCGCAAGCCTGTGTTGCCTGCGTGTGCACATCACCAAATTCTGGGCCCCTGTTCCTAAAAGATCTTAAGGATAAAAGTAGCTTATCTCATAACTTAGCGATTTAGGAGAAAATCCTAAAAATAATGCTTAAAACAATCCTAAATTTAGGACTCCTAATTTTTGCTCTAAGAGTATTTCACAAAGCGTTTTAGCACTAAAACTAGCTCCTAAATCTGCGAAATGTTAGGAGTAGTGGACAGGACTCCTAAGTCACTAAGATCAAGTCCTCAAACTATCCTAAAATGGCTGTTGCCGGCTGTCTGCCTCGGAACAGAAACATTTTATTAGAAGCATTTGATGATAATGAGCTTTCCAGAAGGTGTGGCCTTAATTGCGAAGGTATTACGACTGCTGAAGAATTGCAACAAATAGAAAAAGCCCAATAATGCCACAGATCAAGGTTTTGACAATCCTTGAATAGCAGCTCCTTATGAATGCAATAAATATTTTAATGAGGCTAAGGATTTCAATCTGCAATAGCATAACAAGGTTACATGAAAACATTATCGGCAACTTGAAAGTAATGTCCGTTTAGCTGTAGCAGTTGTTTGTCACTTAAATTCTGCAATCTCTGCCTTAATTTGCCTGAATTTGCAAAGAATGCCAGCTTTTCACAGTCATCTTTTCTTCTGGACAAAAGTGGGAAAGCTGCATTTATTTGCACACATATATTTTCCCACACGTCTTTTTTAGTTTTTCAGGTTGTCCCAACTCCAAATTTTCCCTTGATTATATCCTTGTTTTCATGAACAAGTTTGGCAAGAAGTAAGAGTTGATCTTGCATCCAGTTTGGTGTTTTGTTTACATGCCTTACTATCACCTATGATTATTCTACTCTGTTAATTAAAAGGCTGTTTATATGCATAGCCGCTAACTGTATACGAGGAGCGCACATGAGGCTGAAGATACACGTTTAATTAGTGACACTTAGCCTGCATTTTAAAATCTTTATTTGAATATGGCAACATTTTTATTTTAAAACCTTTATTTAAATATGATATAATAGTGCACGTTAATATTTCTATGAATAAATGTCTGACACAGGAACCCTCCCGTCTGCCAATCATTGTGTGCATAGTTAATAAGCATGTCGAAATCATCCATAGTAACGAGGTCAACCCCGCCCTTACTTTTAGCTAAAGACTTTTCTCTGTTCCTTAGTAAAAGTTTGTCTCAGCAGCTTTGTGAATAGGTTTTAAGAGAAAACTCTTAGCTAAAAACTTTTACTGCCATTTAGGAGAACTTTTAGTGGTAAGATGAAATGTTTTGTGGTTACAGGCTCTGATCATGTGTACATAATGTATTGACATTAAACTCGTTTTTAACATAAAAAATTTATTTTATTTTTATTTTATTTTACTTTAATAATATGTTATTAGCCTTGAGATAAATGATGCAGTTAATAAATCCATAGATATGCCACGGTTATTAGTAATATAATGGTAGTATTATATTATTAGTAATATAATAGTCTAGTGGTAGAATGTTCGTTAAATGAGTCAAAGGGTTGCGGTTCTAACCCGCCGTCACACAACTTTTTTCATCCCTTAATAAAATTAAATATGTTCATCAGTGATCCTATTTCAGAGACACATTTGTGTGTATTTAGTTTTGATTTTTATCCGTAATGAATCATAAGCGAGGGATTAAAGCACTCGCGTGTGAACACCGAGCACAGGCCGCATTGAGAAAGTTCCGTCGCTAATTAACATCACAACGAATTAACATTAAGCATGATTTCAGAAAAAAATACAGATTCCAGCGTCAGCACCTTAGTTAACAGAAAGGAATGTTTCATCAGCATTAGGTACGTCCGTGCCGCGAGGTGTTCAAAAAAGGACAATATCCAGCTTTGCAAAAAGTGTCCCACCCATCCCACCCGTGAATTACGCCTATGAAAATAAGTAATGTGAAACACTAACAAAAGCAATTATGAGAAATATTTTTATTACAGCAGTCTTCAACAGTAAAACCAACATAACAGTGTTAAAATGTACAGTTTCACAAACTTTTTTGCAAAAGTTTTCGTCCTTTCCAATACTGGCCACGATGAGTTTTTTGCCATCTGACTATTTCTTTGGTCACACATTGATGGATTATAGAGATGTTTGTACAGGCGTACCTGTTCAGCCAAAAAAGCTTTAAAAATTTTCGTGAGTAATGGGGTGACACGCGAACAGTTCACTCGAGAAGCCGTGCACACCGCCACGCGAAATGGGTGATTTCACAAACCCAAGCGAACTTGCGGACGTGTATAAATCTGTCTTTACGTTGCACAGATTTAAGAGCTAGTTTTAGCGCTGAACGCTTTGTGAAACACTCTTAGAGCAAAAACTTATGAGTCCTAAATTTAGGACTGACACGCCCATTATTTTTAAGATTTTCTCCTAAATCGGCAACTTATGAGCTACTTTTAGCCTTAAGATTTTTTGTGAATATGGGCCCTGATGTGCAGAACAAGTTTGTTGAGCTTCACAAAATAGAAAGTGGCTGTAAGAAAAGAGCTAAAGCATTAAAATCCCCATTCCCACCATCAGGGCAATAATTAAGAAGTTCCATCAACTAAAGATGTTTCATATCTGCCTAGAAAAGGATGTGTGTCTATATCATCCTAATGCACAATAAGGAGGAGAGTTTGGGTGGCCAAAGACTCTCCAAGGATCACAGCTGGAGAATTGTTGAGTCTTGGGGTCAGAAAGCCTAAAATAAAATGATCAAACAGCCCCTACATCACCATATGTTGTTTAAGAGGGTTTCAAGAAAAATCCTCCTGGCTCATCCAAAAACAAATTCCAGCATATTCACTTGTCAGACATGATTGGAACTCCAAACAGGACTGGCTTCTATGGCCAGATGAAACTAAAAATTAGCTTTTTGTCAGCTAACCCTCCAGATGGTTTTGATGCAGACAGGGATTAAAAAAGTACCCCATGTTCACGGTTAAAAATACTGCTGGGTCTTTAATGTTGTGGGCCTATTTTTCTGCCGGAGGTCCTGGACATCTTGTTTAGATACATGGCTTCATGGATTCCATCAAATACCAGCAGATAAAAAATCAAAACCTGACCGCCTCTGTTGGGAATCTTATAATGGGCCATGGTTGCATCTTCCAGCAAGACGATGTTCCAAAACAAACACAACAAAATCGACACAAAATTGGGTCACTGAGCACAGAATGAAGCTTCTACCATGGCCGTCCCAGTTCCCTGACCTGAACCCTGTATAGAAACTGAAGAGAAGAAGCACCAACATGAAGCTGGGAATAGAGAGATTCTGGAGAATCTAGAGAGATTCTGTATGAAGGAATGGTCTCTGATCTGTTGTCAGGCATTCTCCAAACTCATTAGACATTGTTGAAGAAAACTCAGAACTGTTATCTTGGGAAAATGATGTTGCAATAATTGGGTGCCAATAATAGTGGCCAACTGCTAGCCCCTAATGTGATTTCCCTCCCAAGGTTCTATTGTTTTACTTTAATGACAGGTTAGAATTTTGTGATTTTTTTTTAATGAAAGATCAAAAGGATAAATTATGCAGATTTATTTTCACATCCACCTTTGCTCATATTTAGCAAGGGTGCCAATATTAGTGGAGGGTACTGTATATTTAATATTTTTCTAGTTGTGTTCTACTTTAAATTTGCTTTAATGTTTGCTCTCAAGCCATCCAAATGTACATGTACATTCTCCCAGATGTACTGTATGTTTGTTCCATCATGGTACAGTGCTATTTTGTCTGAGGTCAAAACATTAGTCTCAAACTCTGATTGAGGAATCATGGTCTATAAAGAACCAATTTTATTTTCCTCCCAGTATTGATTAATGTGAAAAATCTTTAAAAATCTAGGCTACAATGCCCTACATGGAATTAGTCAAATTTTCAGAAATACAAAGATGCGAAATCCTACGTGTCATATAGGAGCAGTACCCTGTGTGCTCTACATGTGATCATGTGGTTTGAACCTGCTAACATCCTAGAGGCAACAATGTCTTGTGGTTCAGAGAAAAGAGCATCTTTTTTCTTCCACTGACGTTAAGCTAGGGAAAAAATCCATTTTCACACTAAGTGACATTACACATTTTGATTTGAAAAGAAAGGTGGAATGAGCAACCAGTGAAAAGGTGCAAGACTTAATGCGCCATGTAGAGACACTGGGAGAAGAAAAGAGAAGAGGGTCCATTAGAGAAGAAACAGAGAGTCAGCCAGCAGTATTATCTCTTTTCCTCCCTCATCTTCTCATGCTTAATCATCCTGCTAATTAACAGGGTTTCTCTTTAGCGCTGGCCATTGATATGACCATGATTCATCTTGATTCCTTTATTTCACATTAGCTGCAGCTTCAAAGGACAAACCTACTTATTCCTGTTCAGCTGTTAGTGACACAAACCTACCAATAGAAGAAGACATAGCAGCTTGTAAGAGGCCTGAAGTGGTTCTTTAGTCAGCGGTGCATGTTGGAACATTGTTTGATAGCTCTTTTCTCTCACTACTCGTTTGTGCTGTTGAGGAGTTTCCATGTCCACACATGAGAAATCTAGACAGCGTGTTATATGTTGACATTAAAGGTATTGTTCAACAAAGGTAAAGTTTTATTTACTCTAATGTCATTCCAAACAAGGATGATCATTGTTTTCAAAAAAATAAAATAATTTATAGATATGCTATTGTGTGTTCTTAGTTTATGTTAATTCGTGATGCAATAACTATTGTTAAAGCTCTTATACTCACCCAGGCTGTATATTTGATTAAAATACAGTAAAAACAGTCATATTAATATTATTAATTCTCAATTTTATATAGTTTATTTCTGTGACGGCAAAGCAGCCATTACTGCAGTCTTAGGTGTCACATGATCCTTCGGAAATCTTTCTAATATTCTGATTTGCTGCTTAGGAAACATTTCATTATTATTATCAATGTAGTTTTTTTGTGAAATGTGTGATACATTTTACTCAGGATTCTATGATGAATGAAAAACTAATATTTTTGTAACATTATAAATGTCTTTACTGTTTTAAATTTTGATGAACTTAATCTATCCTATCTGAACAAAAGTATTTCTTAAAAAAATCTTCTTGATTTGTATATGTAGGAATTAACATTACATGAATACTATTATTGTTTTAGTTTTTGTTCATGCTAACTACTGCATTATTGTAACTTATTGTAAAGTGTTACTGTTGGAAAAAAGTATATTTTTGTGTGAACTATTCCTTGTTTTGTCTATGACATTTACAAAGAGAGCTTATTCATGGTAATCAATTCATGTTAAATTAAATCATGCAAAAGTCAATCTCTGTGCATAGCTAAGAGAGCTAAGTGTTAAACACATCTGCTCTTTAAGCCAAAATATCATTATGAAAATGGATTTTTTTTTTTAAGTAATTTTTTTAAGAGGGTGTATTAAATTCCTTCCACACAGAAAAGGAAGTCAAATCCGAGCCACAGATGAGATCTATGAGGCTGTGACAAGATGTGACCTCAGTGATTCTCAGATAAGCTGTATGGCTCAATATCACTCCACCGTGAATGCTAGGACCATCAGGCTGTTCCACATCAGTGCCTTGATCCAACTTCTGGTCCTCTAATGCTACTTGTCTACCCTACTCCTGATCCTAACCCATGTAGGGTTGATCTCACTTTTGAACCCCTACAATTCTACCAAACCCTGGAACTCATCACCTCCAGTAACCAGAGGACACGATTTTCTCTCTCTCTCTGCCTTAATGGAGACCAAACTCCTACAACGAACCATCACAGAGGGTTATCATTGTAGATTTAAACTCATGTAATTACTGTGTGTAAGATAGATGGACAATGGTAAATGTTAACAATCTAGGACATCACCTCATT
This sequence comes from Garra rufa, assembly GCF_049309525.1. Classification (NCBI taxonomy): domain Eukaryota; kingdom Metazoa; phylum Chordata; class Actinopteri; order Cypriniformes; family Cyprinidae; genus Garra; species Garra rufa. Next base: position 13,103,870 of record NC_133384.1, read on the forward strand.
CTCTTTTTCTAACGTTTTACTGAGTGTTGTACATGTTTGAATTTGTATGCTGTATGTTGGCAATGTGACTGGGATGACCAATGTGACCTGTTTTTTTTTTTTTAATTACAAAAAGAAGCTGGAGCACATTTGAAATTTTAAATGTATGAAATGTCTTTGTGAAAGTAAACAAAATACCTGCAGGACCTGTTGTTGTATTTGCATTGTCATGTTTCTGTTATTCTCATATGTGTCACAAATATCTCAGGTTTCTTTTTGTGATGGCCATTTTTTGAGTTGTTTCTTTAAGGCGCTATACTCAAAACTGCATCTAAAATAACTGTGAAATTCATGATTTAGTCTCTATTTTTTTTTTTTGTAAAAAAAAAAAGAGTCAAGTGCCATTGAAAAACACTTGACCACCTGGTGTACAATGAGTTTGTGCTTGTGTTTGCATGAATCCCCCCCCCCCCCCCCCCCTTGTATTCATACTTGTCTTCGAATCAACTACAGATATCTGGTTACCTCTTGAGTATAAAAATCAAATCACTGTCATCTCAGTATGAAACACTCTGGTAATTTTAGTTGTGGCCTCTTTTATTAATTAAGTTTTTTATTCATCTGAAACAACCAGTTGTTATTCTGCTAGCACTGCTTTAGCATTACAGTCAACCTAGATATCCAACTGGATGTGCATAAGTAAAATGCTAATTTTGGACATTCAGTCTAAATCTAAATTCAGTCTAAAACAATTTATGTTTCTGTAAAAATCTGTAAAATAAAATAATAATAATGTCCAGTGTACCACATTAATATAAAATATTTTTTTAGGTTCTTTACCCATATTTTGAATTAGACATTGCATTGTGTTGTATTCTAAGGTTGAAGGTAATGTGTGTAAAATTAACAGAAAAGATATTTGTCATTTTCTGCCTTGACAGTTTTTCCTAATTTTTTCTTTATGTTTGTTATAGTGCTAGTTAGCTGGAAAATTGTACCACAGTTCAAATCAGATGAGCTTCAATTTGATATCGGGGAAGAGCCATGGGGAGCTATTGTGGTTCAGCATCGATTAGAAACCTGACTTGAGTTTTGAGCATTTTATTAAACAGGGATACTGCGTCATATTGTCTTAGCGAGTGACTAAGATGACGTCTGTGCTGCACAGTGTGTGTTCAGAAACAAAAATTGGCCCTGTTAGGTAACAGGAATGACAAAAGCGTGAACTTTAGTTACCTTATGAATGTATTCCAAGCAACCGTCCTTTTTTGAGCCAATAGCTCATAAATAAACTAGCATGAAATATACAGTTGCACCCCATAATCATCCCATACTTTTGTCTTCCCCATTCTACTTTAATATCACTCTAATAGCTATTCAGCTTTCACACTCTAAAACGGGTCCTGCTCCTTGTTGTTGTCTATGGCAATGTTTGTGTATAAAAGCATGTATCACATTTCTAATACAGTAGATGTAAAAAGTCCCATGAAAAGCACAGTCAAAAAAAATTAAAATGTCTTACAGTGTCATGTATTTTTTCTATTTGAAAAATCAAATGCATATTTACATACGAATGAAGTACAATAAGACAAGAGACAGATATGAAATATTGTAAGCTCTGTGTATTTTGGGTTTGTCGTGACCACAAGGGCATTAGCCTGCCTTTTATCAGAACGTCCTCTGTGTATTTTAACCATAAAGTGTCGACGAGGGAAGAAGAAAATATTCTGTAGCGAAAAGAAAAAAGCCAATGAATTCTCATGTGCCAAATTTGTTCTGACACAAGCAGTGTTCAAATAAATATGAATAAAGTTTGCATTCCTGAAGAGACTCTGAGATGTTTGTGTTCTTTGGTAGATTATATTTGAACAATTTTATTGTAATTTAATTGTGGAGCAGTAGTTTGCATATTCTATTACAATAAACTACAAATATACATACATACATTTGTTGATTTATTTATTAATATAGATTGTATTTGTAATATGTACAGATATTTTCACTTGCCAGTCAGTTTATTGGAAATAAATATTGAGGGATACACAGCCAGGGAAAGAATGAGAAAACTGTGATTAATTATACACACTAATACACCTAAATATTACAGGCAGCAGGTCGCTATAGGTAGTAGATCTCACGGTAACCAGTCTGACTCCTCCTCTGCCAGCGCACTCCTCAAACTCTCCTTATTCCTGAGAGTGTTCAACAAGAGCTCCAGAGATTTGACCACCGGCTGTAGACCACCTCCACTCTGTCTCTTCCCAAACCGCCCGATAGGTCTCACACCACGCCCCACATACCAGAACGGGTCAATCTCTGGACCTGATTGGGAAAGGTCAAGACAACTGTTACTATTGAAGTGCATATTTGGCGTTTCAGCACATATTACAAATAATCTTGGTCTGTTTTATTGTCCATCATAAATCTAATTAGAGTTTTACTCTAATAAGGTAAACAACTAGAAAGATCCTATGAAGCTTCTCTATAATGCCTTATTAAAATACATTCATCATGTCTTATAATCAGTTTATAATAAGTTCTCCTAATGCCCAGTTATAAAATGCATTTAAACGGATACATTAAAAACAAATGAACAACATCATTTTTGACGTTATTAATGCTAGAATGTATTATACTCTATTAAAGTACATTTTTAATTAAAAAAAAAAAATCAGCATTAGCAAACTGCTACTGCACAGTTGTGATTTTACTTAAAAAGATAAAAATACCACAATAAAACTATTAACTGGTAACTGCACATTATCTACCATATATTTACACATCATTTACTCAGTTCATTTATTCTTTTACAGTAGGTTTTAGTAGGTAAAAAATAAGTCCCCTGATGATGTTTGTTAACAGGTTTGTTAGCTAAGTCACTTCTGTTTTACTATCTGCATTATTAATGTTTTTCATTGGTGTTTTTAACCTTCAAAGCATATTTAAGAAATTCAGTCAGGTTGGTTTGTTAACATTAATATCGGTTAATGAAATAATGTCTCGAGCTATAACGTTTGCAGGCGCAAATATACTGTTAATGTCAGATCATTTCTGTTCATTTAAAAAGATTTTCTTTTTAGATTGTATAGGCTAACATTTATGTGTTAATGTATATAATGACAGTGAAAAGATAACAAAGTACAAAGTGCATGTAATGCATTACGAATACCATTAAAATAATTTGTGTAGGCTATATTGTATTAGGAATATTTTTAAATGAATGGACATCTGACAGCTGCTCCACTAACACTGCGCACTGCTTCTGGCATTCTCTTGATAAATCAAATTCGTTACAATGACAAAAAAAAAAAATGATCGAAAAACTTACTTCTGTTATCGACGTTGTGGACGATATGAAGGTCGTGCTCGACTGTGGTTCCGTGTGCAGAGGTCTCAGTGGCGGATAGAATTAGCAGCAGCAGCAACGCGACCGTTCCCAAGCGCGAGCCAATCAGGCACTTAGTCACGGGCTGAGTCAAAGCGGCGGGCAGCATGCTGAGTCTGATACAGGGCACTGTATATAATAGGATACAGAGCACTCAATATAATATAATACAAAATAATATATAATTTTGTGCACAATAACTTTCAAAACTTAACACAAAATTAATTACAAAAAATAAAAATATTTTCACCTATATAAATATCTTTACTTAAATGAACAAATTACTGCTGGGAAATATCTAATTTAATTAATTTAATATCTACCTCTACTGATTAAGTCAGTAGGAGTTTTTTGACTTACATGTGTCTTTGGACGTTTGCTCTTCAGTAACAGGTGTTTCTGGGTTCAGAGTCCCTTCTTCAGTCCAAGTAATTCAAGAATGTTAAGATGTTGTGCTTATATATCGTAAGGAGTCTGTCACAAACTGGATTAGATCACGTCAATCTTTCAGGACATCCCTCCTTACACACACACACACACACACCTCCCACTTCCTCCTCTCCTCCTCCTCTCATCCCCCATCAGCATTTACACTTCTTTGATCCCTTGACTTGGACCCATCATGGTGAAAGAGCGATGAGAGAGAGCTTGTCCGTTTGTGAATCAGACACGCCCTGACGCACTTTATCAGTGGATCTCTGACGCACACACAACATTAACTTCTTTAAAAAACACCACATCAAGTCCCACAGGTTTACTGAGAATTTAAATTTGAGAGCTACAGCAGAGGCCAAGAATTTCAGTTTATAAGCAAAAAGAATCTAATTGGCTCTAAGCATTCATCTACAAAATTATTTTATTCAAAGTTATATTCTCTAAAAAAAAACGTTGCCTCTCAGTGCTTATACATTTCTGAGACTCTCTACTGCAATATCGGTCCATCGCTTGCTTAAAAGCTTCCCAGGTCACTTATAATCTTTGGTTTTCACATTGCTACTGCTGTCTTGCTTTCGAGTCCCACCAAATGTTTTAAATGAGATTTAATCTGGAGACTGCAGAGACGACTCAAGAACATTCTATGACAGATCCCTGAACCAAGCTTCAGTCAGTTTTGGATGTGTTTACCTAAAGTAGGGAAAATAATTATTTGATCCCCTGCTGATTTTGTATGCTTGCCCACTGATAAAGAAACAAACAGTCTATAATTGTAATGGTAGGTTTATTTTAACAGTGAGAGACAGAATTACAAAAAAAAAAAAATCCAGAAAAACGCATTTCAGAAAAGTTATAAATTGATTTGCATTTTAATGAGTGAAATAAGTATTTGTTCCCCCATCAATCAGCAAGATTTCTGCATCCCAGGTGTCTTTTATACAAAAAGATCTCTTAAAGGTAATGCTCCTAATCTCAGTTTGTTACCTGTTTAAAAGACACCTTTCCACAGAAGCAATCAATCAGATTCCAAACTCTCCCACCATGGCCAAGACCAAAGAGCTGTCCAAGGATGTCAGGGACAAGATTGTAGACCTACACAAGGCTGGAATGGGCTACAAGACCATCACCAAGCAGCTTGGTGAGAAGGTGAGAAAAATTGTTGTGATTATTCGCATGCAAGATCTCACCTCGTGGAGTTTCAATGATCATGAGAACGGTGAGGAATCAGCCCAGAACTAGTCAAGTCAAGTCAAGTCACCTTTATTTATATAGCGCTTTTAACAATACAGATTGTGTCAAAGCAACTTCACAGTATTTAAACAGGACAATAGTGTGTAAGTAACGCATTATTGTAAACAATTTTCAATTAAAGTATTCAGTGATATCATCATCCAGTTCAGTTCAAATAGTATACAATATCGCTGGAAAGTGTCCCCAACTAAGCAAGCCAGAGGCGACAGCGGCAAGGAACCAAAACTCCACAGGTGACAGAAATGGAGAAAAAAACCTTGGGAGAAACCAGGCTCAGTCGGGGGACCAGTTCTCCTCTGGCCAGACGAAACCAGCAGTTTGTACCAATGTCAGATTGCAGAGAACTTATGAGGTTCCCGTGGTGAAGTGCCGATGGCCGTCTAGGTGGCGAGGTCTTCATTGATTCAGAGAAGAACTGGGTCAAAGTGTTGTGGTCAGATGAGACCAAAATCAAGCTCTTTGGGCATCAACTCAACTCGCCGTGTTTGGGAGAGGAGGGATGCTGCTGGCTTGGAGAGGATCCGCAAAGAGGAGTGAGACAAAATCCCTTCTGAGATGTGCAAACCTGGTGGCCAACTACAAGAAACATCTGACCTCTGTGATTGCCAACTAGGGTTTTGCGAATGGGTCAAATACTTATTTCACTTATTAAATGGATTTTTGGGATGGATTTTTTTGTTGTTGTTGTTCTGTCTCTCACTGTTAAAATAAACCTATTAAAATGATAGATTATATAATTTCTTTGTCAGTGGGCAAACATACAAAATCAGAAGGGGATCAAATAATTATTTGCCTCACTGTATGTCCCATGATTCTTTGCACAATTTATGAGAGTCACTTCCATTACACAGTGAAAGGTTTGCTCTATAAATGCAATAATAAGCCGTTTTACTGGCTACAATGAGGTGACATTATTCTACTCTCACTTCAACCATCGATCATTAAAATGAAATTTAACAGTTTAAAAGCATTAACAAATTACTATAGTAATAGTAATGTATGTCTACATTATGTAACAGACATTGCCATAGATACTTTTTTATACAATGTGACATTTTCATGTCACATTGTATAAAAAAAGTAAATGTTAAATGTCTGAAAATAGAACATGAAGAAAAATGTGCTGCTCATTCAGTCAAACTGATGGATAAGTATTATTTGTAGAGCAGCCTTATGATTTCAAAATATTTGTTTCAGTCTGATTAAGTGGAACATCCCCAAAAGAGAAGTGCATAATTTAAAATGCAGTAAGCTTGCTAGGAAAAAGGTGGATACTTTGCGATGGTTGCCCTGCTTAAGTGTGTGCACCGAAGGCATAAGAAATCTTTGCCAAAATGGCCTTATTTTTTTTAAGAATCCATGATATCCTTCATACAGTCAAGATCTTCACTTTCTGCAACAGCACCCCCATAACAAAACAGGCCCCAAGTTTGATCATGGTGATGTTGTTCTTCTGCTCATAAGCCTTGCCTTTTTTTCACCAGAAATACAGCTTATCCGTTAGTTCTGAAAGGTCTGTCTTTTCACTCCATAAAGCATTCTTCCAAGTGCCATGCTTGTTTAGTGTTCTTAATTCTTACAGGCTGCACTGAAATCTTTTTCCTGCTTTCATTATATCACTGTGTGTGTGTGTGTGTGTGTGTGTGTGTGTACCTGGTATTCATCACGTTGTGGGGACCAAATGTCCCCACAAGGATAGTAATACCAGTAGATTTTGACCTTGTGGGGACATTTCTTAGGTCCCCATGAGGAAACAGGCTTATAAATTATGCACAATGAGTTTTTTTGAGGAAGTAAAAGTATGCACAATCTCCTGTGAGGGCTAGGTTTAGGTGTAGGGTAGGTGTAGGGTGATAGAAAATACGGTTTGTACAGTATAAAAACCATTACGCCTATGGAATGTCCCCATAAAACATGTAAACCCAACATGTGTGTGTGTGTGTGTGTGTGTGTGTGTGTGTGTGTGTGTGTGTGTGTGTGTGTGTGTGTGTGTGTGTGTGTGTGTGTGTGTGTGTACCTGGTATTCATCACGTTGTGGGGACCAAATGTCCCCACAAGGATAGGAATACCAGTAGATTTTGACCTTGTGGGGACATTTCTCAGGTCCCCATGAGGAAACAGGCTTATAAATCATGCACAATGAGTTTTTTTGATGAAGTAAAAGTATGCACAATCTCCTGTGAGGGCTAGGTTTAGGTGTGGGGTAGGTGTAGGGCAATAGAAAGTACGGTTTGTACAGTATAAAAACCATTACGCCTATGGAATGTCCCCATAAAACATGTAAACCCAACATGTGTGTGTGTGTGTGTGTGTGTGTGTGTGTGTGTGTGTGTGTGTGTGTACCTGGTATTCATCACGTTGTGGGGACCAAATGTCCCCACAAGGATAGGAATACCAGTAGATTTTGACCTTGTGGGGACAATTCTCAGGTCCCCATGAGGAAACAGGCTTATAAATCATGCACAATGAGTTTTTTTGATGAAGTAAAAGTATGCACAATCTCCTGTGAGGGCTAGGTTTAGGTGTGGGGTAGGTGTAGGGCAATAGAAAGTACGGTTTGTACAGTATAAAAACCATTACGCCTATGGAATGTCCCCATAAAACATGTAAACCCAACATGTGTGTGTGTGTGTGTGTGTGTGTGTGTGTGTGTGTGTGTGTGTGTGTGTGTGTGTGTGTGTGTGTGTCAAATGTTTGATGTATGTTTTTTTGCATTTTGTGGTTGTATTGTCACTGGTGTTACAGCCATTTAAAAAAAAAGAATGTGTGGTTCTGCTCTATGCTCCAGAAAAAAGCTAACAGTGAGCATCAGGTGCATGTCTGATAATGAGGAGGAGAAAACAGCCCCACCGCCCCACATGCAGCAAATAAGGCTTAAATCTATCAGCATTTATTACCATAATGATATTACAAATATGAGATGCCCTCATTCCAAACAGATGCACCACAAAAACTCCTCTCTTCTGTAGTATCCATCCAATGATTTGCAAGAGATGAGATGGTGAGATGTACAGGCTTTGCTGTTCCAATAATCTTGTCATTATCAGCCCAAGCACTGAATATGCTGGAACCCTATTGTGCTTTTTCCCACCCTGATTTTTTTCCAGCATCATGGCACTGCTTGTTACCCAGCATGCTTTGCAGCTGTGGTCAAATCAGTGTATGTTTCATCTGATTGTGCTAAAACTATAAAATGTGTGAAATGGGGTTTACAGTGTTGATATTCTGATTATATTTTTTTCCAAGCACATTTTACCTATTTCAAACCACATCTATCTTAACTACTATAAATTTTGCATTGATAAGTGATATATCTATAAAGTCTGGAAGTGAAAAACTCTTTATATTCAGGTGTGCATAATTATTAGGTTTCCTTTTACAGGTAAAATGAGCAAAACAAGACATTTAACTCAGTCAAAAATGATTAAATAGCCATGAGAAATATTCAATACTAATGCAATACAGAAATTGCAAAGTTAAGGCATGATCATTGGACAGCGAAATGCTCACTGGGTCAGCAGGGTCAGACAAAAACAGGTGGAGAAGAAAAGACACGTTAACTGCAGAGGAATTAAGAATTAATGTGAATTATTAGGTGTAAAACAATCAGGAACCCTTTAGTCTCAAGCTCCACCATTTTCCAAAACTGCAACCTACCTGGAGTCTCCGGAAGTACAAGGTTAGAGGGTAAAAAAAAAACGTAAAAAAAATTGCCCTCACTTTATTAGAATAACATGCTAAAGTGTTGTGAAATACATTAAGACTGATTTTTTGCTATGCTTTATAGACAAGCTTAAAAGGTATCCTCTTGTACCACTCTTTCAGGAATTCATATTGCCTATAGAAAATCATCATACCTCTTTGAAATAGTTCATTTTCAGCTTTAATTACAGCCATCAGTCTTTTTGGATATGTCTGTAGCTTTGTACACCCTGATTGGGGAATATTTGCCCATTCTTTCTTGCAGAATTGCTCAAGTTCAGTCAAGTTCTGTGGTGAGCAGCAATGGACTGCTCTCTTCAAACCCATCCACAGATTTTCGATTGGTTTGAAGTCAGGGCTCTGACTTGGGGACTCAAGGACATTCACCTTCTTATAAATAAGCCATTTCATTGTTGTTTTGGCGGTATGTTAGGGTCTTTGTCGTGTTGGAAGGTGAATGACCTGCAGCTGTCTAGCAGAGGGACACATGTTTTCCTTAAGAATTTGGATGTACTTAGCAGCATCCATTTTCCCTTCAATCCTGACCAATTGCCCAGTCCCAGCTGAAGAGAAACACCCCATGACATAATGCTCACACCACCATGCTTCACAGTAGGTATGGTGTGTTTTGGGTGGTGTGCTGGGTTTGCTTTTCACCAAAAATAGCGCTTGGAGTTCAGTCCAAAAAGGTCAATTCTGGTTTCATAAGACCATAGCACCTTTTGCCAGAAGGTATCAGACTCTTCCAAATGTGTTTTTGTATAGCACAAATGAGAAAGGCTTCTTTCATGCCACCTTGCCATACAGGTCAGCTTTGTGTAAAGCTTGGGAGATAGTTGTCACATGCACAGACTGACTAGACCCAGCCATAAAGCCTTGTAAGTCCTTCAAAGTTGTCTTTGGCCACCTGGTAGTTTTTTTTATCAATGTCCTCCTTGCTCTGTTATCCCATTTGGATGGATGGCCTGATCTAGGCAATGTGCTGGTGGTGCCTTACGCTTTCTACTTCTTAATGATGCTCTGAACAGTACTCCAAGGGATAGCTAAAGCCTTTGAAATGTTGTTGTAGTCTTCTCATAACTTGTGCCTTTCTACAACTTTATCCCAGTGGTCTTTTGAAAGCACTTTCCTAACCATGGTGAATTCTTCACCGTACCATGCACGGCTAACAGTGGAATCTTCAAGAAACAGCTTGTTTTATTCTGAAGTAATCAACATCACTGCTATTGATGTGAAGTGGGGCAATTAGTCTGGTGTTTAATCTAGAAGTTGAAAACCAGGCATTTCACTGATTGATTTTTAATAATTCTCTAGAATATTTTTAAATGCTATTTTTACTTTAATGATGAGTGATATAATGTGTACATGCAGTTTAAAAAAAGTTAAACTTGGTTTATTTTATTTTCCATGGTGTATTGTGACAAAAGGTAAAGGTTTTCACAGGGTATAGGGGAGAGCGGGGCACAACCTAACACTTTTTGAATTTCGTGGTTTATGTAAATCCACTTGGGGTTCAGAGTACAATATTTATCCACATTATTTTAACATTTGTCTAGTACAAATATATCGCTTTGATTCATATTTACAGTGTATACGTTTTTCGTTATTTACCTCAAAAGAAAGGAAGTGAAACGTGACAACATGCCCCGTAGGTGGGGTAAATTGTAACATCTGAGGGGCACGTTGTAACACGACCATATGACAGCTTAAAATGTTATCTGATCGAATGAAAAAAATATACACAACAAACTAAAATATATTGTCAGTAAAATACATGTGTTACCTTTTTCAAATGAAGTAATGACGTTTTAAAAAAAAAAAATCTAATTTTGGAGTTTGACAATGAACCCATCGCAACAATGCTTTGAACGGCCCTGATCGCAACACACAGCTGTACAGTAGTTCAAAACAATGTGGGCAGATAGATGAAACACATTTAGACATTTAGAAAAACACTTCCCTCCCTTCACACACAGCTCTCATAGAACACGACACACATAAACCAGCCAAAATGCTTTACATTTCTTGAAGCAAAAACTTCTGAACATTAAACATTGATTGTCAGCCTTTATTCACCTGTTTCTTGAGGTATCTTATCAAAATCCTTAGAAGTAAATCGTGTAAACTGCACCGCTAATGTCATAGAGTAGCATAGTTTAATAACAGCGGGGCATATTGTACCACAGTGTTACATCGTTCCCCATCTGCGCCACTGGAGTTTAAAACAGGTTAGTGTCTTCTGCTGGTTTGCGAAGCATTAATAAACCATTTAAACTGATAAATAACAAATTGGAGATTAAAATAATAGCAGACTTGTCTAATTTTAAATGAATACTAAAAACTGAAATGAAAAGTTTACTTCAGCCAGAAATGTACTTTTACTATGGTAAAATAAATATTCAGCGATATCTTCAAAAGGCTTTTGAATTCTGGCGCTCTTTTTTCTCTGCATAGTGTTGCTATGGCAACTAGTAAACACCGTAAATTTGGTTATGCTAGCATGTGTGGAAATATTTAAACCACGTGTTACAATTAACCCCGCGTTAGGTTAATTTTTAATCCATCTCCTGTCCTTAAAAGTCTATTTTGCAGAGATTGAAAATGAGCTCCTAAAACTTACTGCCAAATTCTAGAAGATAAATTGTTCAAACAGTGGTACAAGAGGATGTGGTGCTGGTCCTTGAATCTTCTAATCATTTGTCATGTCACACCATCATCAGATCATTGGCAGAATCAAGTCAAATATATTTTTTTGGCATGGCCCCCTGTTGACCTATTTAATGAAATGTACATGTGGACATGCATGATATTGTAACAATGTGTAACTTAGACAGATAATCATTATTATTCCACTAGCATTTGAAAGAATGTATTTATTTATTCATTTATTTAAATGCATTACTATTGACAACAACATCATCTATATTATCTAGTTTGGTCACTTTCTTCTTTTTTCCCATACACACAGACTGGTAACTATCATTTTATCAAAATTAGAAAAATCATTATGCATGTAGCCTACAGTATGTATTAATTTATTTAAATGCCACCTTCAGCTACAACTGTTCATTAAGGAATCATGTTAACAATAGTTATCTACTTTAGTTACCATGAACTAACAATGAACAGTCCTTTTACATCAATTAATCTTAGTTAATGTTGCTTTCAACATTCACTGATAGATCTAAAATCATCTAATAGATTGTAAAAAAAAAAGTTGTATCTGTTACATTAACTAATGTACTCTGAACTAACATGGGCAAACAATACACTATAAAAAACTGTTGAAAACAGAAAAATAACTGATAGCACATTATCTGTTAATTTACATACATTTCCTTTAACCGTAAAACACAACACAATACAATGTGTAATTTAAGATATCGGTAAAACACCTGTGAAAAATCTATATGAAAATTCCTTCATAACACTACACAGTGCCCTGTTTTTATAACCTTTTCTCAGGGTGTGATGAAATACTATTAATTACTAACATCATCAAAGGTTATTAAATTGTAAACTGTATATTTGAAAAAATATATATTGCACAATTTCTGTTAGTCAATACATTAACTAGTGTTAAATGAGACCTTATTGTAAAATGTTAAAGTGTCATGTATCAGTTTTGTAATTTCATGTTTGTATATGAATTTATCTAGATTTAAATGTAACAGTTTTAAGTTAAATTTTTAATTATCGAGAATAGGCAGGGATTTATCTTAACACAAATCTCAATTTTAATTATGAAGCATGTCAATCCCTAAACAAACCATCTGTGTTAGATCATTTAATCTTATTCCTAAACTATGATAAATAAATCAAGTGAATTAACTTTTTTCAACCTAACTGTGTGGATTTCATTGAGACTGCATGTTTGACAGATTTATTAAGAGGTTTCACGCCAAACAGACAGCAACTTCAATCATTCCCCATTCACCCCGTGCTGTTTTGGGGATGTTTGCGGTGTAAATCTTAGCCTACACAGAGAGTGGGTTGATACAAGCATTGATCAACTGTAGTTTTTTTTGTGTGCTAAAGTCCAGACTAGCAGCCATCCTTACTGTTCAATGAGCAATTACGTGTGTCTAACCAGTGTGGGTGTGTATGTGTGTGTGAGTAGGCATGAATTTCAGAGACAATTATTGCGAAGGACAGCATCATTATGCAGTTCAGTGGTGCATTTTAAACACAAACCAGGTTTTTTTTTCAGACTTTTTTACTTTATAACTTATACACAATCGTTGACAAGTAAGACAGCTATATTTATTCTGACTCATTCTTGATTACTGTGGACACAGCAGTAGGATTTGTGCAATATTATTAGTCACTGCACAAGTAGATGTACAGCATATTAAGTAAGCTGAATGCCAGTTGCTTAAATGCATTTTTTTATATATATTGTGGCCGGGCGGAGAACAGCAACAACAGAACAAGAGTTGAGTGAGCCCCGGAGGGTGCGTTTATTGACAGGTGTGAAGTAGAACAAACAATACGGTGAGTGAAGAGGTGAGCTTGTCTTCCTTGTGGTGCAGGGTGGCTTCTTCCTGGGTGCTGGTGTCTCCTAGTGTCGGTGGCCGGTGCAGGGGGTTGGTGCAAGGACGTGCTTTAACCCCAAAACGTGCAACCCGGAAGTGGGGGACCAAGCGGTCACGGCGACTCTGTAAGGGAGAGGATACAGCGGTCAGGTAAGTCTCACAGTGCATTGGAGATGTCTCTCACTCTCTGGCTGAAGCAGGCTGCTTATAAAGCTGGCGGGGCCGTGACCGATTGGTCCGCGGTGAGTGGATCCAGCTGGTCCTTGTGTGTTGCCAGGGCGACGCTGATTGCTCCTCGGGACGCCCGTCACACTCCCCCCCCCAAGCGACGTCCTGGTCCTGGAGGTGAAAAGAGAAGGGGGAGATAGGGGGTGGGTGGGGAGTGACCCCTGACAGACCTGTATAAGCTGCCCAGGACCGAGAGAGACCGTCGGCGTTGTTGTTGCTGGAACCGGCCCGGTGGCGCACATCGAAGTGGAAGTCCTGGAGCGACAGGAACCACCTCGTGACCCGGGCGTTCGTGTCCTTAGCCCGGGCCATCCATTGCAGCGGGGCGTGGTCTGTAAACAGAGTAAATTTGCGGCCTAAAAGATAATACCTGAGCTCCAGGACTGCCCACTTGATGGCGAGTGCTTCTTTTTCCACGGCAGCGTAGTTCCTCTCGGCCCGGGTCAGCTTTCGGCTGATGTAGACCACCGGATGCTCCTCTCCCTCCTGGACTTGGGAGAGCACAGCCCCCAATCCTGTGTCTGAAGCATCCGTTTGGAGCAGGAAGGGGCAGTTGAAGTCCGGAGCGCGCAGGACCGGTTCCGTGGTTAAGGCCTGTTTGATCTGTTGGAAGGCGCGCTCCGCTTCCGGGGTCCAGCGTATCTGCTCGGGCTGCCCCTTCCTGGTCAGGTCTGTCAGAGGGGCGGCTATGGAGGAGAAGCTGGGGATGAAGCAGCGGTAATAGCCGGCCAACCCCAGGAAGGCCCGTACCTGGGTCTTGCTGCGTGGCTGTGGTGCTTCCAGGATGGCCTTAACCTTGTCTTCCTGGGGTTTTACGAGGCCTCTTCCCACTCTGTAACCCAGGTACCTGGCTTCTTCCAAGGCAAGGTGGCATTTGCGGGGGTTGGCCGTCAGTCCAGCCCGGCGGAGCTTGGACAGCACCCTCCGGAGTCGATCGAGGTGGTCCTCCCATGCCTCCGAGTGGATGACCACGTCGTCCAGGTAGGCCGCGGCGTAGCTCTGGTGGGGTCGGAGAATCACGTCCATGAGGCGCTGAAACGTCGCTGGAGCGCCATGTAGGCCGAAGGGAAGGGTCCGGTACTGCCAGTGGCCCGACGGAGTGGAGAAGGCGGTCTTGGGCCTGGCATCAGCAGAGAGGGGGACCTGCCAATAGCCCTTGGTCAGGTCCAGGGTGGTGATGTACCGGGCCCTTCCCAGGCGCTCCAGGAGCTCATCCACCCGGGGCATGGGGTAGCTATCGAACTCCGAGACTTCGTTGAGGCGTCGATAGTCGTTACAGAACCTGAGGGTGCCGTCCGGCTTTGGGACCAGGACTATCGGGCTGGACCAGGGGCTTCGGGAAGGCTCAATGATCCCCAGCTTGAGCATTTTCTGGACCTCCTCCTCTATAGCCTGCCGACGGGCCTCGGGGACTCGATAGGGCCGTTGCCGGACGATGACGCCGGGAGGAGTGCGGATGTCGTGGGAGAGGACATTAGTCTGGCCGGGGGTGTCGGAGAACACGTCCAGGAACTGACCGACCAGGTGCCGCAGCTCCATCTTCTGGGCGGCCGACAGATGGGGGTTGACGTCTACAACCGCGGGTTCTGTGACGGCGAGGGCGACGGCTTGGTCCCTATCTCCAATCCATTTCTTGAGTAAGTTGATATGGTACAGCTGCAGGGGTCGTCTTCGGCCGGGTTGTCTTACCCGATAGTTAACTGGGCCTACTCTTTCTTCCACGGTAAACGGGCCCTGCCACTGGGCGAGGAACTTGCAGGCAGCGTTAGGGACCAAGACCATCACCCTGTCTCCAGGCTGGAACTCCCGCGGCTGGGCCGGCCGATTATAATGGCGTTGCTGGGCTTGTTGGGACTTCACGAGGTGTTCCCGGACTAACGGCATGACCCTGTCGATTTTACTCCTCATGTCCTGCACGTGCTCCACCACGGTGCGGAAGACGGCCGGCTGCTGCTCCCAGGCCTCTCGGGCTACGTCGAGGAGACCACGAGGCTGGCGGCCGAACAGGAGCTCAAAGGGTGTGAACCCGGTGGAGGCTTGGGGGACCTCCCGTATGCCAAAGAGAACGTATGGTAAGAGCAAGTCCCAGTCCTTCTTGTCTTCGGCCGCCACCTTCCGGAGCATCTGTTTGAGGGTCTGATTGAATCTCTCGACGAGCCCGTCGGTCTGAGGATGGTAGACAGATGTCTTGATTTGCTTTACCTTCAGCAGCCGGCACAGGTCAGCCATTAGCCGGGACATAAACGGGGTTCCCTGGTCGGTCAGAATCTCCGACGGAATACCCACCCGGCTGGAGAGCAGGAACAGCTCACGGGCGATGGCTTTGGCGGTGGCTTGGCGAAGGGGGACTGCCTCTGGATACCGGGTGGCGTAGTCAACGATGACAAGAATGTGTTCGTGTCCCCGGCCAGACCTCGGCAACGGCCCTACGATGTCCATCCCGATCCGCTCGAAAGGCACCCCGATGATGGGCAAAGGGATCAGAGGACTGGGGGGAGGCTTCCGAAGAGACGTGCGTTGGCATTCAGGGCAAGCTTGGCAAAAGCTCTTTACTTGGGCTTCCAGCCCTGGCCAGTGGAACCTGTCCCGGATTCGTTGGGTAGTGTTCTGGGCCCCCAGATGGCCTGCCATAGGGTGAGCGTGGGCGAGCTCCAGGACCATCTCCGTCTTTTGTTTTGGCACTACCAATAGTCGTTTAACCTCCCCCCGTCGCTCCGCGACGCAGTACAACAGGCCATTCCGAACGATGAAATGTGGGAGGGGGTGAGGGGCCGGCAGAATTTCCTGGTCCTCGAGCACCCGGACTTGCCGCCAGCAGTGCTTGAGCCTGTCGTCCTCTTTTTGGGCTTTCCCAAAGTCTCCTCCTCCAGTAACCTGTTGAAACACATCGTGAAACAGATTAGAACGTTGGCCGGCAGACTCACCCTCTCTCCCACTGTCCGTCGTAAGTAGGCTGGAGCGGCATCCGGACCCCCGCGACGGCGGTGGCCGCGGTTTGCGGCGGCAGTGGACAGGCTGTGTGGTGGAGGCCAAGGCGGCGTCGAGCCCCGGCCAGTCTCTGCCCAGTAGTAGGGGGACAGGTAGGTCCTTCAGCACCCCGACTTCCAAGGTCCAGGCCTGTCCATCCTTGTGAAAGGTAAGAAGGTTAGTTTGTACCTGGCGCGTGTCTCCATGGACGCAGGTGATCGGCATCAGAGCCTTGGAGGCTGGCCGGGGCCCAAGGGTGGCGGGCCGCACAAGGGAAACTGCGCTACCGGAGTCTAACAGGGCCCGGAAGTGACGCCCTCTGATCCTGACAGTGGCCGTAGGCGCTTCAGGGGGTGTTTTCTGGTGAACCACACAGCCTGCCATCCAAGCTTTGATGGGGGTTGACGGCTCTGTGGGCATTGGCTCGTCGCGGGGGCTGGTCGGCCTGTGTACCGGTCGTGGGGTGCCTTCCGGCGGGCGTCGCTCCTGGGGCACCCTCCGGAGGAATGGCTGCGCTCGCTCCCCGACGTCCCGGTGGTAGGTTGCGTCCGCCAGCTCCACGGCGTCGATCACCTCAGCGATGGTTTTTGGCCCCCGCATACCCGCGGCCTGCCTCATCGAACGGGGTAAAGCTCTCAGCAGCCTATCTACCACCACCCGTTCGGCCACTTGAGCTGGGGAGGGTGAATCTTCCAGTAGCCAGTGTTCGGCTAACCGCATCAGATCAGCGGCCTGGGCGCGGACTGGCAACCGTGTTTTAAACTCCCATTCATGGAAGCGCTGAGCGGCAACGGTTGCAGAGAGGCCGAGACGGCCTAATATTTCTTTTTTTAACTCATTATAATTATTTTGGGAAGACGCTGGTAAGGAAAAATATGCCCGTTGCGCCTCGCCGGAAAGCAGCGGTGCCAGTGTCGCAGCCCAAGTACCTCTCGCCCACCCTTCGGTGCGAGCGAGTGATTCGAACATCTTAAGGTAGGCCTCAATATCATCATTTGCGGTCAGCTTGGGTAGCAAACGGGCAGCGGTGACTCGAGGATCCGGTAGAGGGATGTTGTGGGCGGCCGGTAAGCGTAATTCGGCCAAATACCCTTGAATGTGGCTGTGTTGCTCGGTAAGCAGTTCGAAACATTGTTGCTGGCGGACGCTAACCTCCGTAAGCTGTTTCACAAGATCCTCCATCGTTGCGGGGAGGAGCGAGCCTAAAAAGAAAGAAAAAAGACAGCCGGAGGTGAGAGGGGCAACAAAATGGCGGTGTAAACAACGTCTTGTTTGTTGGTGTTCTCAGCCGGCGCTAGGAACGATCTGCCCGCATTCTCCACCACCTTGTGGCCGGGCGGAGAACAGCAACAACAGAACAAGAGTTGAGTGAGCCCCGGAGGGTGCGTTTATTGACAGGTGTGAAGTAGAACAAACAATACGGTGAGTGAAGAGGTGAGCTTGTCTTCCTTGTGGTGCAGGGTGGCTTCTTCCTGGGTGCTGGTGTCTCCTAGTGTCGGTGGCCGGTGCAGGGGGTTGGTGCAAGGACGTGCTTTAACCCCAAAACGTGCAACCCGGAAGTGGGGGACCAAGCGGTCACGGCGACTCTGTAAGGGAGAGGATACAGCGGTCAGGTAAGTCTCACAGTGCATTGGAGATGTCTCTCACTCTCTGGCTGAAGCAGGCTGCTTATAAAGCTGGCGGGGCCGTGACCGATTGGTCCGCGGTGAGTGGATCCAGCTGGTCCTTGTGTGTTGCCAGGGCGACGCTGATTGCTCCTCGGGACGCCCGTCACAATATATATAATTTATAATTTACGTTTAAATAAAATCATTTGAATTGCACTAGAAAATCATATGAAACCTTTTAGATTTGCAAAATCTAAGTTTTGAATTTGCTCAGTACATTATTTTCCTCATAAAGGTTAAATGACTTGTTATAATTAACAACTTAACCATTATTTATATTCAACTCATTATGTCACTCAAACAATAATGTAACACCAATGAAATATTTAAATATGAAAAAAAACATGATGACTTTTTAAAATGTATTACCTTAAATAAAAACGATGAGCCCTAAATGTCATAGTTGTACCAGATGGCGTATCCAACGTGTTTTTTTTATATACAAAACAGATTAAAATTATTTCGCATAACTTAAAATGATGTTATAAAAATAGATTTTTCATGACTGAAAAGTCAAGGGACAGGTTTGTCACCTTAAAAAGTTACATTGTAATGTACTTTCCATTTAATGCTGTTGACAAGCCTTCCACAAGAGACATACTGTCTGTTGATGCTGATGATTCTTGATTTGTCACGAGCCATACATTTCCCACTGAATGTTGTATTAAAGACAGCTCTTTATTTCTTTCTCACCAACGCAAGCCAGAGACCTTCAGCGGTTCCTTTAGTGGCCATAATTGCCCTTGATATTGCACAAAAATAAGGTAATCAATATTAGACATCTTTGACTTCTGTGTCTTCTTTTAATACTTATGCACAGACTTATTATGTTAGCCTTGTATACATATTTAATTTGTTTCTTTTGTCACTATGCCCTTTATTTACAGATTCATAATAAACCTTTAAACCTGAATGACCTTCAACAGCCAAACAAGAGCAAGAAAAGGTTTGAAAGCAGGTAATATTCCTAATCTTCCTTATGAGTAAGTGAAATATTACTACCTATTACTGGCATCTAGTTTTATAACAAGTATGTGGGCCTCTGTAGAAAAAATATTCACTTTACAAACTAGTTCTTAACTAAGAAAATGTGTTCAAAACTTTAAAATAATGTATCTAATATAAAAAATGTATAACTTGGAAAATTACATTTGTGATGTTATCAAATGATCTATGAAGTCAAGAGAAAATGGAAAATGTCAGATTATCTGATGTAAGTTTCTGATGTTCTGTTGCTCAGTCAAAGGATTTGATTAAAAAAAAGATCTTTATCGTCGTGTTTAATTCATTATATTTAATTCACACAATAACTTTCAGAATGCATTATATTGTGAGATGCAGTATATGTAGTATTTCAGTACGTGAAATAAACATTTTCCACAAAGAAATTTTACAAAAGAAAACATCTGACTGCCTTCAGACATTTGAGGCAATTAGGGGACACATCAATGTGTCAAATCCTGCTTAATGGCTTTAAATGATAAGAGAAGAATACATAAGTACATAATTTCTGCCTGACAGGAATGCACCATTTCTCTCATGACTTAAGTGTGGAAGCCAAATTCTTTCCTAGAATTTAGGATTTTAAATTAAGTAAAAAGAAAACAGATTTTCCTAACACTGTACACTGTACAATTGGTGATTATATTATAATTACACAATTATTTACATAATTTATTAATAGTAAAATAATAAAAGATTGTCAAACTATTTAGTAAAGTGAGGCTTCTTTTCTTTTTTGTGATATGAGAACAGTCATAGCATACAGATATTTTTTTAAATATCAAAATACATTTTACTTCACAGAAGTAAAATGGTTGAAATACGGTTTAAATATTTCCACACATTCTAGCATAACCAAATTTATGGTATTTACTACTTGACATAGCAACACTACAGAGACAAAAGTGCGCCAAAATTTAAAAGTCTTTTGAAGATATTCGCTGAATATTTATTTTACCATAGTAAAAGTAAATTTCTGGCTGAAGTAAATTTTTCATCTCAGTTTTTAGTATTCATTTAAAACGAGATAACATCTGCTATTATTTTAATCTTCAATCTGCTATTTATCAGTTTATCAGTTATTAATGCTTTGCAAACCAGTTGCGAAGATGGGGAAAGTTGTAACAGCGTGTTACACTGTGCTGTTCTGTGACATTAGCGATGTAATTTACGCCATTTACTTTTATGGATTTTAATGAGAAACCACAAGAAACAGGTGAATATGACTGACAGTCGATGTTTAATGTTCAGAATTTATTGTTTCAAGAAATGTAAAGCATTTTGGCTCGTTTATTTGTCTCTTGTTTTATTAGAGCTGTGTGTGGAGGGAGTGAAGTGTTCTTCTGAATTTATAAATGTGTTTCATCTATTTGGGCACTACTACTGTACAGCTGTGTTTTGCGATCAGGGCCGCCCCAAGCATTGCGATGTGTTCATTGTCAAACTCCAAAATTCGATTATTTTTTATTCTAATAAAAAAACGCCATTATTTTATTTGAAAAGGTTAACAATTTTAGTTTATTGGAAAAAAAATTTAGTTTGTCGTGTTTTTTTTGTTGTTTTTTTTTTTTCATTCGACCAGATAACATTTTATAAGCTCTCATATGGTTATGTTACAATGTACCCCACCTACTGGGCATGTTGTAACATTTCACTTCTTTTCTTTCGAGGTAAATAACGAAAAACGTATACACTGTAATTATGAAACAAAGCGACATATTTGTACTAGACAAGTGTGAAATTAATGTGGATAAAAAAAGTTATACTCTGAACTCCACATGGATTTAAACAAACTGAGAAATTCAAAAAGTGTTAGGTTGTGCCCCGTTCTCCCCTATATTCACAGCATTTCATGCGTGAATTGCATGTTTGTGTTTCATTTTTAATAAATTATTAAATAGAACAAAAGAATAAGCATCATGCCATTGACCCATTTATTAAAAATAAGCAAATCATGTGTGGAAAAAATTTACAATAGACATCTGACAACCTTTGTTTCCAACCAAACTATTTTACTATACAACTCTTTTGAATAGTTGTGGGATTTTCTCTCAGGAGGAAGATATATAGGCTGTGACATCATCTAGTCCAGAGCTCTCATTATCCAGATACTCCAGAATTATGTTGCCTCCGTTGTGCAGGGGACAGTCTGTAAGGGAGAGCAGTGACTGGAGGCTGGCATCCATCTTAAAGGCTTCACCCGTCTCAGGGTGACACAAATGCAGTTTCTGTGCAAAGCATAGTTTTATGTGAATTGTATTCACAAAATAATAAAGAAATAAATTTGTTACAAAGTCAAAATCCTAAAACAATAGCCCCCAACATTGCACATTTTGCATGTCTTCTTAATTAAAAACACCTGATTCGACTCTTCAGCTTATAAGTAGAGACTCCAAAACTTGAAATTGGTGACATGCAAAATGTACAGAAGGGATAGGGGCACTGTCCTATAGAATAAAGTTTTATGTGGTGCTGTATGGCTGACCTTAGCTGTGAGCACGTTGTTGTTGTTCTTCAGACTGGCCTGAGATGCAGCAAAGTCCACTACTTTGCCAACACTCCACTTACTACAGAAGAACATGGGCAAACTAGGGTCTTTAGCCTCTTTGGGCAGAAACACCTGGAAATACGTCCGTTCTGTCTGCAGAGGAGTAATTTCTGATGTAATATTTGTCATAAATTAATGCAAAGAAAGGTACTTTGTAATATAAGGTTTGACTCTGATACCTGTGGCAGGCCTTTATCTCCTGATGCATGCATTTTAAGCTTCATCAGAGCAACTTTTGCAGCAGTTGCAGCATTTTTTGCTCCTTTTCTACCTTTACGTGGTGGTGCATTCTTCTTTGACTCTGTTGGAGGTATTGTAGATTATTTTTTTGGCTTTTTAAGAATTATTTGGTATTACAAACTCTTCAATATTAGACGCTACTGCCCTCATGTGGACAAGAAGAGAATATACACCAAACAGCAGGAGACAGAAATGCAAATAGCTTAAATCCAAGACAAACTAGTGTACTAAACACTAGTTTGTGTGCTAAAAAAAAACTGACCCACTATCTTTTGCACCAGCTCCTGTGTTGCAGCCATGCGAGGCTTTGGAGTCTCCAGTTTCTCACACTTATGGTCATCCTGATGCCGATGTCTGAAACCAGATGAAAAGTCAGATATGTAGAAGAGCACTGGATTTTAGATGTGGACACAGCACCTAGTACATCAGCTGTGATTATATGCACAAAACAATGTTTTAATGAGATTCTATCTATTGGTTTTCTACTACAGTCTCTCTGTCCATTTGGGTGAGACTTCAGTGGTGTCAGAAATGTGAAGTATGGAATGCATGACTATTAAATGATGATTGTGAGAGGTTTTATACGTGAGGCAGAAGTGTTTTTCACAGTGTGGGCAGATGACAGGCAGCAGCTCTTTCCCTCTGCAATTCTCAAAGCTACATGGATGTAATGTGCTTTCTCCAGACTCAGAGATGTCTTTCTTCCCTACCACCTAAAAGAGTTAAGAGAATAATCTGTAACAGCCATTCAAACTAGTAATTAGTTTAAGAAACACACACTTACATATGCAGAAATACATACATACATTTATATTTATATAACATGTGTGTTTGTTTATGTGTATATATGCATGTGTTATTGTTGTAACATTGTATATTGCACTATTTTTTTTTGTTTTTTTTGTCTGTAGTAAAATCATTTCTCACTCACCTCTGGACAAGAGTGAGAGTCCCGGCTTCTGTGTTCTAAACTAGAGGAGATTTAATGTTAATTGAGAAAACAATGATGGCAGTGAATAGAATGAAGTGTCTCAGACTGTCTTATTCAAAACTAATTCACTAATTCATTCAATAATTAATGAGACACCTGCGTTTCCCCATAAAGTATAGTGTGGAATTACCACTGCATGGTAACAGCATGAAATGTAATACTATGGTAGTGAATGAATTTACCATATTATTTTTATGGCATTCAAAAAATGTCATGGTACCATAATGACATGATAAGACCACCATACTTTTCTGCCTAGTCACTTCTTGTCTTTGTTATTACTCCGATCCGCACTATTTAATTTTAAATAGATTAATACAGATCTGAGATTAATTTATTGTAGTTTTCAAAGCCAGCGGTACAAAATCTTACCAAAAAACTCCTGAACAGCTGCTGCATACGAATGGTAGAAAATCTGCATTAAAACATGAAAATGATTAAAAATTATTCGAATTATAATCCTTTTTTATATACAAAAGTAATGAGTATGAGAGCAGATGACTGCTGCTGACTCACATCACACTGATGGTACATCTTATATTTACAATAGCTGTTTGAATAAATAATGAACCTGGAAACAGTATTGTAATTTCTACTAGAAGTGACTGTAGATAATGCTTAAACGTTAAAGAACGTAAAACCTAAAGTTACCTTTTTGATTGCAAAACTCAATATCACAATGTTTTCCGATATCTAGTTCAGCCATTTTAAATGACGTCACAAAGTAATTTCAATATAAAAGTCTCTTTGAAACGATCTCAAATTTGTTTCTCTCATGTCAGAGATGGTAAATATATTATTGGGAGATAACTGTACTTATGACAAGCGATGTCATGTAAATCTGCGTTCTGACTATCCATAATATGTTATATAGCTAGAGTTTTATTTCGACGAATCGTAATTATATTTTGACTAGTCCATGATGTTAGATATGTCAGCAAATTACACGACGAATCCGGAAATATACGGCAAGCCAAATTAGCTTTAAATGCCCATCATTACTTAACAGTGTTGCGCAGCAACTAGTTACTTGTAATTTAGTTGCTGTAATAATATTACTTTTTGCAGGAACTAGTAGCCCAGTGTAACTAATTACTAAGATTTCAGTAATAATATTACAGTTAGCCTAAAATCCATAAAATAACCCCAACAATTAAATAATTAAACAATTCCAAACCCATAAAAGCTTCATTCGTCTTCAGAACACAATTTAAGATATTTTGGATGAAAACCGGTCCCATTGACTGCCAAGTAAATAACACTGTCAAAGCCCAGAAAAGTATAAAAGATGTCTTCAAAATAGTCTGTCTGCCATCAGTTGTTCATAATTTTACGAAGCTACGAGAAAACAAACCAAAGAAAAATAATGACTTTATTCAACAATTCATCTCCTTTGCGTCACCCTAGCGGAGGAGCATACAAAAAGTATTCTCGTAGCTTTGTAAGATTATGGTTGAACCACTGATGGCAAATGGAAAAGTATGAAAAAGTATGGTAGCATGGTCTTTCATACTTTTCTGAGCTTGACAGTGTTATTTACTTGGCAGTCAATGGGACAGCCACAAAGCTCCCAGTTTTCATCCAAAATATCTTACATTGTGTTCCCGAAGACGAACATAGCTTTTACAGGTTTGGAACGACATGGGGGTAAGTGATAAATGACAAAATTTTCATTTTGGGGTGGAGTAACCCTTTAATTGCTGTTAACTGAATCTGTGAGTTAAGCTTGTTAAGTTTAGTTTTGATTAGTTTGTTTTTAATCTGAAATGAAATAAGCAGAAAAAACAAGGTTTTGGCTCGATTTTCATATTTTTGGTTCAGGGGTAGAAAACGGACAAACGACAACATTTGTTTTCATCTTGTGGGCGGTCCCTTTTCACTGATTAATTTCATGCAGTTAGGATATGGTAAAATTTGTTAATTGATTATTTACAGTCATTCATGTGACTGAGGTTAAGCACATGACATCGTTTAGGCTGCTGCTTGTTTTGTGGCGCTCCGGTGAAGCTTAACTTAAGTGGAAAAATGAGACTAATAAACAAATGTTATGAGGCTGTCAGTCAGGCCAGTGCATCCCTGTGTGGTAGGAAAAGGAAAAAAGCCTGTGACAGAGTTACGGCAGACACTGTGACACAGTTACTGCTGCTGTCAACAGGTGCTAAAAAACAATTGCTGTCATTCCAGCAGTTCATCCCTGACCAAAGTTTTGCTGCTAACAAGCAGACTTTGTCAAGGTGAGTTTCTGATCCAATTTTTCTTGCTTATAGGCACGCAGTATAGTTTCACGTCTAGGTGTAAGGGTCCACTCTATAGGAGTGTTGTTCCAAGGCCCTTTATGAAGGTGCTCTACACACACATTAATAATGTTTTATAGTGTGGATGTGGATCCAACCCTAGGCTCTCAGGTCCTGTCGAGTTGATCTAATTTTAGCCCACAGGTTCGGGTTCCATCTAATACACAGCTTGTAGGCCAGACATCCTTTCAGTATGGTTGCATGGTTATGAACAATACCATAGTGTCAACACTGTGATGCAGCATTTAGGTGCTTGAAAGGGAAGATCTCAGGGTAACGTACATAACCCTGTTACCTGAGAGGGGAAAAAGACACTGTATCATGTTTCCTTGCGTTTACACATGCGCTGTTCTTCAGACAAATAATGATGTCAGTTGCAGACGCCATTTTATGGGCTTGGTGACGCACTGCGCTATGTCACTTGGCCCACCTTTTGCCAAAAAGAATTGGCATGTGTCTGCACATGCTTTAGACACCAGTCATGCTGGAGGTGTTCACATAGCGTCAACACCATAACACAGCATATCATTCCCTTCCCAAGGAACCAGGTTACATGTGTAACCTGTAAAATTTCTTTGCAAAACAAGATTGACAGCTCTCTACTGTTTAGAATTCATTGATGTAAATGTTCCATGTTCTATGTTTACATTACAAAATTATTCCTAAATTGTCCCCTTGTATAGATGGTAATGAAATGGAAAGAATAACACCTTTGTATTCGTTCAGGTAAATGTAATTGTTTTGATAGCATTTAATTGTTTATATTTAGTATATACTTCAATATGGTTTTACTGTAAAAAATATAGCAAATTGCTTTCTTATTCAGTTTTGTATTATGTTATGTTTTGACCTTAATTTTAAAAGTTTGTAAATGTGCAAATTTGTCTGTAGGTCAGTACATAGAGTTTTGGCAGTCGTTGTGTTTGCTGTAAGAAATAATTCATGAAAAAGTTTGAAAAGTAATCTTTGAATGTTTTTTGTTTCAAAGCAATGATAAATGATCCACATCTTAGCCCACATGGATTGCTAAAGGTAGGTCTATAGGCCTTATTCATAGTTTTCACATGACGTCACACCCTAACAGGAATGCCCACCTGCAGGGCAAAACAAGGCTTTCCTCCACTTTAAGTGTTTTTCACATTAAATGTTTTAAAATGTCCTGCTGTTTTAGTGATTTAAATATTGCAGTGGGTGCTTTATACAGATTTCAAATGGCCAATTTTTTTTTTATTCACATATCCAGCCAATCAGAAAAAGTAAAAATTATTCATAGGCCTAATACTATTACAGTTTTTCTCAGTCGCTACAAGTTCAGTGGCCTAAACCCATTTGTCAATTGCAAATTGCTGGCAGCAGAAGTTATACAACTTCAAAACAGTTGTTATCGTTTACACACATGAAATCAAAATGGTTCACACTTGTCAGTGTTACTTAATGTTATTTAAGGATAAGTGTGTGCTGTTGAGATGTGATGATTGGGTTAATTATATAATGAGTGTTTTACCACCCCAGTTGGAAAGAACTGTAAAAACTTAAAATAAACATTTTTTACAATGTTATGGTTTTGTGGAAATGTGTGACATCTTCAAAAATGTGTCACTTTTTTTTTTTTGATAAAAATATCCATATGCAGTGTTGGAAGGTACGGAAGTACGGAAGTCCTAAGAGGCCATGCAGTGTTATTTTTTTCTTCTGGTTTTGTCGTGATCACGACATATTTTTGTCGTGATCACGACATAACAGAAGTTGTTTTGTCGTGATCACGACATAATTTTCTCGTGATCTCGACATAACGAGTTGTTTTGTCGTGATCACGACATAATTTTCTTGTGATCTCGACATAATAAAAGTTGTTTTCTCGTGATCACGACTTCATTGTCTCGTGATCTCGAGAAAACAAAAGTTGTTTTGTCATTATCATGACTTATTTTTCTCGTTATCACGACATAACAAAGTTGTTTTCTCGTTATCATGAGTTATTTTTCTCCTTATCACGACATAGCAAAAGTTGTTTTCTCGTTCTCATGAGTTATTTTTCTAGTGATCACGACATAACAGAAGTTGTTTTGTCGTGATCACGACATAATTTTCTCGTGATCTCGACATAACGAGTTGTTTTGTCGTGATCACGACATAATTTTCTTGTAATCTCGACATAACAAAAGTTGTTTTCTCGTGATCACGACTTCATTGTCTCGTGATCTTGAGAAAACAAAAGTTGTTTTGTCATTATCATGACTTATTTTTCTCGTTATCACGACATAACAAAGTTGTTTTCTCGTTATCATGAGTTATTTTTCTCCTTATCACGACATAGCAAAAGTTGTTTTCTCGTTCTCATGAGTTATTTTTCTCGTGATCTCGACATAACAGAAGTTGTTTTGTCGTGATCACGACATAATTTTCTCGTGATCTCGACATAACGAGTTGTTTTGTCG
The DNA here is from genome assembly GCF_049309525.1 of Garra rufa. Lineage (NCBI taxonomy): Eukaryota > Metazoa > Chordata > Actinopteri > Cypriniformes > Cyprinidae > Garra > Garra rufa. Next base: position 13,131,532 of record NC_133384.1, read on the forward strand.
TGATCACGACATAATTTTCTTGTGATCTCGACATAACAAAAGTTGTTTTCTCGTGATCACGACTTCATTGTCTCGTGATCTCGAGAAAACAAAAGTTGTTTTGTCATTATCATGACTTATTTTTCTCGTTATCACGACATAACAAAGTTGTTTTCTCGTTATCATGAGTTATTTTTCTCGTTATCACGACAAAACAAAAGTTGTTTTCTCGTTCTCATGAGTTATTTTTCTAGTGATCACGACATAACAGAGGTTCTCGAAGTTACACAAATGCGCCAACAGGTGGCAGTATTGTATTACAAATGACTGATTGGACACGCATAATGTACAGTATATCCATGTTTGGGACAGAGCAAGGACCACTCCGTGATTGCTATAGTTTGTGCAGTTAATTATTGACATTTAATTAACTTATAAACAGTGTTGGGCACTTACCTTTAAAAAAGTAATTAGTTATAGTTACTAGGTACTTCTCACATATAGTAACTGAGTTAGTAACTGAGTTACATCATTATAAAAGTAACGAATTACCAGGCAAAGTAACTATTGCGTTACTTTAAAAAAAAAATCTAATTTAATATAACTATAAAATAAATATAAAACATTGTACACTCATCTACACTATTTTAATGTTGTTGTGGGACAACGTCAGAGACAACTATCAAATTCAACATATTATTATAAATATTATCATTACTATAGTGGAACAATAAAGCACAATAGGTGGTTTAGAACTTTAAATATTTATTGCACAGACCGACGCAGAGTGACTCTTTTTTTCCTGGGCATAAGTTGCACGTTACATAACATTTTTGCCTTTCACCTCAGCGAGGGAAAAGTAGTGCTTATACTTCCAGTTTGCGAAAGCTACCTTTGAACTTGTTGGACTTGCCATCGTTGTGACTCCTGGATGTTGGTGTGTGAGACTGATCGTGTGTGTGCATGTGTGTGAACACCCGCACTACTCTGCCTCTGATTGGCAAACAATGGAAATTTACTCAATCTAAGCCAATCATCGCGTTCTCAGTTACACCACGTTTACAGACACACCAATCATCATCACTGGTTATGTGTCCCGCCCCGGCCCCGAACACACACAAACACACACACCCCAGAGAAAGAGAGGTCCTATGGCTGAGAGAGACGCTGCTTGCATGAAAACTGCTTCAGTGTTCTCCGTTATAGTAACGCGCATTTTATTGTCAGTAACGGTAACGGCGTTGTAACGGGGGAAACAGTAATTCGTTTGATTACTCGTTACTGAAAAAAGTATCGCCGTTAGTAACGCCGTTTATTTCTAGCGCCGTTATTCCCATCACTGCTTATAAATGTTTAATGCTTGAATAAAAATGATTATTTTTGCTTTAAAGTGTATCTGTTATGGTTACGTTCTTACTGCTGCACGACTCGTTTCTCAGCTGCAATAGCATTCAGTACTGAAGTTCTGAGAGACCATCCATTATGCATTGTCTTATGCATCTATCTTGTTTTTCTCGTTTTTACTGATTGTTTGATTTTTAAAACACGAGTCTACTGTTGCTATAGTAACGAACGCAACTTTGACGGACATCTGCTATAACCGTGCGCTCTTTGAGAGGCGAAAGTTGCTGAAATATACATAATAGTACTAAGGTCTACAAAAAAAAAAAAAAAAAAAAAAAATATATATATATATATATATATATATATATATATATATAGGCTTACCAATCACTGTTGAATTCTTTTTACACAGTAAACATTTTGTTTGTGTAATTTACATGTTTAAATGGTCTAACTAACATCAGAGCATTCAACACCGAAAGTGCAGGTGGAGTGCCCTCAGACCCATATGAAGGCGCTCCACCTGCGCTCTCGGTGTTGAATGTATAGATATAAAATATATAGATATAGAATCTACAGATATAAAACAGTTCAGATATAAAACAATGTTAGTTTAAAACGTTAAACCTAGATAAATGTGCGCTTTTATGCGCTTATTTAATCGTTTTTGCGGAGAGGGGGGGCTAAAGCGCGCTTTACAGGACATGGAGGCGCCAGCACGATCGCTTGCATTTTTCAGTGGAAACAATTTAAAATTATCCTTCACTTTAGCTCACAAAGGTAAGAATAAGGGGCCGTTCACAAGTCGCGCCTAAAAACGCGTGGAAAGGAAGCGTCTGCCGTTTCTAAGCAACCATCAGCTGCGCTCTATAGCTCCAAGCCTATGCGTCTCCATGCATTGTTTCTTCTATTAGCGTCAAAATAATGGGGGCTTGACAAATCATAAAGTTCAGGAAATCCCTGGACCACATGATGAGCTGCTCCTCAATGTTTCTACAGAGGTTTCAATGTAACGGAAAAACGTGAGGAAGCTGATTGGTTGGTTCATGGCACATGTCCTGCGGTCCGCTTGCTGCATTCTGAAAAGTTGAGATGTTTTTATCTCGATGCGGCGCGGACGCGCCTGGAAAAAACGAGCGCGTCGCGACCGCGTCGCTTCCATTATGCGCGCGCAAGCCGCGCGTCTACATTTGAAATAACGAATTTGAGCGCGCAAAAGACGCTACATGTGAACGGCCCCTAATACATCATTTAGAACTTTAAAGGATCTGCTTTTATTTGTGTGCACTTACAATAGCAACAAAACGTTTAAAACAGTGCTTTTACAAAATTAAGAAAACAAACATGATGTGCTTTTTGGCGTCTGGTTCTTGAATAGAGGAGCAGCTCATCATTGTGGTCCAGGGATTTCCTGAACTTTATGATTTGTCAAGCCCCCATTATTTTGACGCTAATAGAAGAAACAATGCATGGAGACGCATAGGCTTGGAGCTAGAGCGCAGCTGATGGTTGCTTAGAAACGGCAGACGCTTCCAGAGCGCAAGCGCCAGAGCGCTTTGTTGATAAGGAAGAAAGCGGCGTGCCTAGCGTTTTCCACGCGTTTTTAGGCGCGACATGTGAACGGCCCCTTATTCTTACCTTTGTGAGCTAAAGTGAAGAATAATTTTAAATTGTTTCCACTGAAAAATGCAAGCGATCGTGCTGGCGCCTCCATGTCCTGCAAAGCGTGCTTTAGCCTCCCCTCTCCGCAAAAACGATTGAATAAGCGCATAAAAGCGCACATTTTTCTAGATTTAACGTTTTAAACTAACATTGTTTTATATCTGAACTGTTTTATATCTGTAGATTCTATATCTATATATTTTATATCTATACATTCAACACCGAGAGCGCAGCCTAGTATGGGTCTGAGGGCACTCCACCTGCACTTTCGGTGTTGAATGCTCTGATGTTAGTTAGACCATTTAAACATGTAAATTACACAAACAAAATGTTTACTGTGTAAAAAGAAATCAACAGTGATTGGTAAGCCTATATCTGTTTTTTGTAGACCTTAGTAGCTACTACATTATGTATATTTCAGCAACTTTCGCTTCTCAAAGAGCGCACGGTTATAGCAGATGTCCGTCAAAGTTGCGTTCGTTACTATAGCAACAGTAGACTCGTGTTTTAAAAATCAAACAATCAGTAAAAACGAGAAAAACAGATAGATGCATAAGACAATGCATAATGCATGGTCTCTCAGAACTTCAGTACTGAATGCTATTGCAGCTGAGAAACGAATCGTGCAGCAGTAAGAACGTAACCATAACAGATACACTTTAAAGCAAAAATAATCATTTTTATTCAAGCATTAAACATTTATAAGTTAATTAAATGTCAATAATTAACTGCACAAACTATAGCAATCACGGAGTGGTCCTTGCTCTGTCCCAAACATGGATATAGCCTACTGTACATTATGCGTGTCCAATCAGTCATTTGTAATACAATACTGCCACCTGTTGGCGCATTTGTGTAACTTCGAGAACCTCTGTTATGTCGTGATCACTAGAAAAATAACTCATGATAACGAGAAAACAACTTTTGTTATGTCGTGATAACGAGAAAAATAACTCATGATAAAGAGAAAACAACTTTATCATGACTTATTTTTCTCGTTATCACGACATAACAATGACAAAACAACTTTTGTTTTCTCGAGATCACGAGAAAATGAAGTCGTGATAATGACAAAACAACTTTTGTTATGTCGAGATCACAAGAAAATTATGTCGTTATCACGACAAAACAACTCGTTATGTCGAGATCACGAGAAAATTATGTCGTAATCACGACAAAACAACTTCTGTTATGTCGAGATCACGACAAAAATATGTCGTGATCACGACAAAACCAGAAGAAAAAAATAACACTGCATGGCCTCTTAGGACTTCCGTAGAAATTAATTAAACTAAAACTGAAATAAAAACAAATTACAGAATAATTATGGTTTCTAAAAATTATGAATTATTAACAAAATAATTATTAGAAGAACGTTATTACAAAAAATGACAAAAGCACAAGATAATTACAAAACTAAAATGAGAATAAAACAAAATTATTAATGTTATTATTACTCTTGTTAGCTGAAATAAAATATAAATAAAAATCTAAATATTTAATTTAATATTTAATTTAATATGAAACACTTAATTTAATATTAAATATGAAAAATAAAAAATAAAACAGGAAATTAAAAATTGTTGATTTGGCAGACAACTGAAATAAAATAAGTTAAAATGGAAGTACTAAAACTACTAAAACTAAAACTGAAATAAAAATAAATGACAGAAAAACTACTATTTAGAATAATAATTATTAATTAATTGAAAGAATGAGAAGTTATTACAAAGAAAATAATAAAAAAATAAAATAAAAAACAAAAGCTCCTTCAAGATTATTATTAATAAATACTTAACAGTATATAAATAATAATAAAATAGCTCTGTCATGATTGACTAACCTAAGGTACAGTTGATACAATTATTTATTAGTGATTAAAAACCAATTTTATATTTATTTGTAAACAACTAAAATGAAATAAAAACAGAATTATTATTATTAAAATAATTTTGTTAAGTGAAATAAAATACACAAATATTTAATTTAATTTTTAAATATTTATTATGAAAACATTAAAAAACTAATTAAAACTGGAAATTAGAAATGTCTTGGCAAATAACTGATATAAAATAAATTTAAGTCCAAGTACTAACATGACTAAAATAATTGTTAAGTCAAATGAAACTGAAATAAAAATCTAAATATGTTGTTTTTCATGTGAAATATTTAATGTTAAATAATATTAAATTATAAATTAAAAAAATTTGAAATGTTCACTTTGGCAGTACTAAAATTAGTACAGAAAAAAACAATGACAAAAAATAATTAATTATAATTATTATTATTCATGAATTAAAATAGAATGGAAACAAACTTATTACAAAGAAAATAATTAAAACTAAAAATACAAAAATAAAAGCTCATTCAAGTTTATTATTAATAAACACTTTAGCAATATATAAATAATAATAAAACAGTTCTGCCATGTTCGACTAACTTTGACCAACCATGAGTTTATATGTAAATGATGGCAGTCATATGCTAATGAGCTCTTGGTTGTGATGTCAGAACATTTCAGCATGTTGTTTTTGTAGGTCCAGCCGAACCAGAAAGTTATATACACCACATAACGTCTTACTTTGAGCGTGTCCTGCAGCTGTTGAGCGATGGCGCGGGCCTGAGGACCGTCTCCCTCCCCGCGGGCCGCCAACTCGGCTAACTGCCCCATCAGGTGCTCCACCTCTTCACATTTCCCCAGCAGATCTGACCGCTGAGACACCGGCAGCGCATTGGCCAGACGACGGCCTTCAGCCACCAACCCACGGATCGCAGCCTGACCTGGAATCGCAAACACACAATCATCACGAATATCAAGATCACTCGTGACGACGTATGAAGACAGAGCCGGATGAGAGTCGCACCGACGCCGCTGTCGTCCACCGTGGGGTTGTCGATCCATCTCTGCGCCTGTTCGATCTTCCCCTCCAGGTGAACGGCGGCTTTGGCGGGTCGAGTGTTGGCCACCGCTTTGCTGGTTTTGGACTGGAGGTTCTGCAGAGCCGTGGCGATCTGTTTGGCCAGAGCTCGAGCTTCTGGGGTGTCGCCTTTACCTCTGAACACACACATGAGAGAAGACAGAATTACTGAATAAAATAGAATTTATTATCAAAATTCCATCACATGTCCAATAAAGACACATTCAAGTAGGACTAGTTTACTCTGAAGAGGCTAAATCTACTAATCTAATAAAATCCACCCTAGACCATTATAAAAAAAAACAAAAACAAACAAAAAAAAAATCCTGAATTTTTACAAACAACAACACAATAATAATAATAAATTATGAAAATAAATCAATTAGGAAATTGAAGCTACTGAACTGGCAAATAAAAATTATTATATGTGACCCTGGACCACAAAACCAGTCATAAGGTTAAATTTGACAAAACTGAGATTTATACATCATATGAAAGCTCAATAAATAAGCTTTCTATTGATGTATGGTTTGTTAGGATAGGACAATATTTGGCCGAGATACATCTATTTGAAATCAGAAATCTGAGGATGCAAAAAAATCAAAAAGACTGAGAAAATCACCTTTAAAGTTCTCCAAATTAGGTTCTTAACAATGCATATTACTAATCAAAAATTACATTTTGATATGTTTACAGTAGGAATTTTACAAAAAATCTTCATGGAACATGAACTTTACTTTCTCAATGATTTTTGGCACAAAAGAAAAATCAAAAATTTTGACCCATGCAATGTATTTTTGGCTATTGCTACAAATATACCCCAGCGACTTAAGACTGGTTTTGTGGTCCATGGTCACATATAATAATAATAATAATAATAATAGCAATAATAATGGTAATCATTTTATTATTATTATTATTATTACTACTACTATTAACATACTTTATTTTATTAAATTAAGAAAATTAAATCAATGAGGAAATACATTACAATAACAATACTGTAAAAATATTTTATGTAAATATTTTATTTAATTATAAATTAAATAAATTAAAAAATATTATAATACTATTGCACTGTAAATTGAACATAATTGCAAAACTAAAATAAGAAAAAAACTGAATTATTATTGTTATTGCTATTATTGTTAAGTGGAAAAAAAAATATATATATAAATATAATTTAATATAAAATATTTTCAAATTTACTGTAAAATAAAAAAATAAGTTATTATTATTTAAATAGTTTATCACAAAATGTAGAAGCCCTAAAAACACTATTAATAATATTATTGTTGTATCAAATAAAAAATGAATAGTTAATAAATAATAATAATAATTATTAATAATACTACTACGATAAAAATAATACTACTACACTGTAAAAAATAAATATTATTATTTAAATAACTTATCTCAATTTAAAAACCCTAACAAATAGCAAAATACTATAGTAATAATATTTTTGTACTGTCAATTAATATGTAAATAATAATAAACTATTATTATCACTTTATTTAAATATTGTAATTATAAAATTAAATAAATGAAAAAATATTATAATAATGCTATTGTACTGCACATTGAACATAAACATTGCAAAACTAAAATAAGAAAAAAAACAGAATTATTATTATTATTATTACTATTGTTAAGCAAAATAAAACTGAAAAACTAAATACATAATTTATTACGAAAAGTATTTATTAATATTATTTAAATAGTTTATCATTACATATAGAAACCTTAAAAAACACTATAGTAATAATATTGTCTTATTAATATTGTACTGTCAAATAAAATCATATTTAATAAATAATAATAATAATAAACAACAACATGATCAAATTAATGATAAAATTACACTATTAATATTACTATTGTACTGTAAATTAAATGATTATTTATTAATATTGATAGTTATATAATTCTTAATTAATAATAACATTAATAAAATAAAAAATGTAAGTAATATTATTGCACTGCAAAAAATAATATTTTTTAATATTTTATCATTATTATTATAATTTTTAATTATTATTGTTATTATTATTTACAGAAAAGCTTTTTTATTTAAAGAAAACATAATATTTAGTGCAGTCTTAATTGCTTTAAAACATTACACCACTGAGCTTTTATTTTGGAAGAAAACCTAAGAAAGACCGTTTTTCTTCTTGTTTGTAGAAAACAGATTTATTTAATGAGATTCTCATTTCGAAACAGTGGATTTCAACACAAGTTTGCATCACAGCTGATTTGAATCAATCCAAAGAAACTAAATCCAAGTTGAAACAGGACTAATCTCAGGATTAGTTTGCCAGGATTACTGTTTCTTTGAGGCACTTATCAACAAGTAAAGCTCAGTTATATCTGTGAAATATAGCCACACAATGAGCAGAAACCTCAAACAGCCGTTGCTTAACTACCATCAAACAAAGGTAAACAATGGAAAGCGGGATTCCTCACGTGGGCAGGAACGGAACACTAATATTCCAAAGATTCCGGCCAAGAATTCCCACAAAAGAACAAAACTCGAAGTCAAGATGTTCAGAGATATGTACTAGGGCTGTGAATTTTTGGGTAAACAGCGAATTGATTCGATTCGATTCATGATTCATACGGCTTCGATTTGATTCAAGAACGATTTTTTAAAAATGTAAAAAAGGCTTAAGTTTTTAACAAATATTTTAATATAATTTTATAAAGAATATTTAAATAGTTTTTTAATAATATAATAAAAACACTTTGATATATTTAATTTATTTTATAAAATATTTTAATTACTACTATGGCCAAATAACTTTTTAAAATGTACATATATTTTTTTAATATATACATATATATATATATATATAAAATAATCAAATATTTAATATTTAAACAAATTATATTCAAATATTGTCGTTGACAAACAAAATATTTGGTTATATAAACATTATAGTATTTCTGTAAATAAAAAACTAATATTTTAATATAATTTTGATAAAGAATAGGATTTTAAAACATTATGATAAATCATTTGAATATATTTAATAGTATTTCTTTCAATATTAAAATTTTTACTTTTGCCAAAAAAACTTTTTAAATGTAATTTTTTATATTGTTTATAAAAATATAAATATATATCTCATATTTAAACAAATCAAATTAAAATATTATCTTTGAAAATATTTAATTATATAAAGATTGTAGTATTTTTTGTAAATAAAAAACATATTTTAATATCATTTTGATAAAGAATACTTAAACCATTTTTTAATATTATGATAAAAACATTTTAATATATTAAATATTATTACATTCAATATTTTAATTACTACTTTTGCCAAAAAACGTTTTAAATGTGATTATTTTAACATATTGTTGATAAAAATATACAAATATTTAACATTTAATATTTAAACAAATCTTTAATACTTATCTTTGACAAACAAAACATTTGATTATATAAATATTTATAAAAACAGTTATTAATATAATTTTGATAAACAATATTAAAACAATTGTTGTTTTCTATTTTATTTCTATTAAAATGTTATCTTTGACAAACAAAATATTTAATTATATAAACATTTTAGTATTTTAATATAATTTTGATAATGAATACTTAAATCATTTTAACATATTATGATAAAAACACCTTAACATATTTAATATTATTTTGAGAATACTTAATTTTTTTTTTACATCATCATAAAAACACTAACATATTTAGTTTTATTTATTAAATATTTTAATTATTCATTTTGCAGAAAAACCCGTTTAAATTATTTTTTATAAAAATATGAACTAATATTTAACATGTAATATTTAAACAAATAATAATAAAATATCTTTGACAAACAAAATATTTGATTATATAAATATTTTTGTAATGTAATTTTGAAAAACAATTTTTATAAAAAAAAATAAACAAATATTTAATGTTTAAACAAATAATAAAAAAAATCTTTGACTAACAAAATATTTAATTATATAATTTTTTTAAATTATTTTTGCAAAATAAAAACATTTTTAATATAATTTTGATAAACAATACTTACATTCGTCCTTGTGGTAATTTAAGGCGTATCCATTTTAAAGCACTGAAACGCTATAGAAATCACGATTCATTCGATTCTTAGTGTTTGCATAGGCATCGTCAGGTTTTGTAATCAATGCATAGAGAAAACAAGTGAATTGTTACAGCTATAATACTTACGCTTTCTTGAGCTCAGAGAGTTTGGCGGTGAGGGCGGCGATCTCTCCCATGCTGCGCAGGATGTCATCACGCTCCTTGGGATCTTCGCAGAGATCCGCGATCTTCCTCGCTTCACCCAGAAGAGCTCTGATGTTCTCTTCTCCCTCCGGACCGCCGTGAGGATCCGCCAGCCAGCTCTGCAGTTCACAAAAGATGAACAAGGCTCAAAATGCTGGTTAGACCACATTTATGCAGACCGAACACAAAGAGGAAGGCTCACCTGAGCGGCGTCGATTCTCTTGGCGATGGCTTGTTTGGAGCCGGTCATGGCCTCCAGTTTACGCGCCGCATTTTCCACTTTCCCCGTCAGGACGTCCAGACCCTGAGACACCTGCTGCGCTTTCTGAATGGCCACCGGACTCGTTCCTGAACCCCTGCGCACAAGACACACACATTTAACAACTTGGAATGAAAACAGATAAAAATTTGTGGATGAATTCCTGGTTGTGTGTCACTGGTGTAATTCCTTCTATATCACTGACAGGACCAAATTAAATAGAATTAGTTAAAAATATTAAACGTAAATATTTTAATATAAAAATGAAATAAAGCAAATTAAATTAAAATGAACTAAAGTAAAACAAATAAATCAATAAAAAAATAAAAAAAATAAAACAAGATAAAGTAAAATTAAATAAAGCAAATTAAAATATAATAAACTAAAGTAAAACAAAATAAAATAAAATAAAAATAATAAATAAAACAAGATAAAGTAAAAATAAAGCAAATTAAAATATAATAAACTAAAGCAAAATAAAATAAATAAAATAAGTACAAGTAACATGGAATGAAGCAAAATAAAATAAATAAATAAAGTAAAATGAAATAAAGCAAATTAAAATAAAACAAACTAAAGCAAAACTAAATAAAATAAAAGATAAAGTAAAATGACAAAATCAAATTAAAATAAAAAAACAAAAAATAAATAAATACATAAAACAGGATAAAGTAAAATTAAATAAAGCTAATTAAAATAAAATCAACTAAATAAAAAAAATAAATAAAAAATAAAAATTAGATCAAGTAAAATGAAATAAAGCAAATTAAAATAAAGGAAAGAAAGGAAAAGAAAATATAAAATAAGAAAAAATAAATAAATAAATAAAATTAGATCAAGTAAAATGAAATAAAAGCAATTAAAATTAAATAAACTAAAGTAAAAGTAAAATAAAGTAACAGTAAAATAAAACAAAACAAAACAAAAAATAAATAAATAAAACAAGATAATGTAAAATGAAATAAAGCAAATTAAAATATAATAAACAAAAGTAAAGCAAAATAAAATAAATAAAATAAGTTCACGTAACATGAAATGAAGCAAAATAAAATAAATAAAGTAAAATGACAAAAGCAAATTAAAATAAAAAAGTAAAAAAATAAAAAATAAAATAAATACATAAAACAGGATAAAGTAAAACGAAATAAAACAAATTAACTAAATAAATAAAACAAGATAATGTAAAATGAAATAAAGCTAATTAAAATAAAATCAACTAAATAAAATAAAAACTAAAATAAATAAATTAGATCAAGTAAAATGAAATAAAGCAAATTAAAATAAAAGAAAGAAAGAAAAAGAAAATATAAAATAAGAAAAAATAAATAAATAAGACAAGTAAAATGAAATAAATCAATTAAATAAACTAAAGTAAAAGTAAAGTAACAGTAAAATAAAATAAAACAAAATAAAAAATAAAATAAATAAATAAAACAAGATAATGTAAAATGAAATAAAGCAAATTAAAATAAAATCAAGTAAAACAAAATAAAAGAAATAAAATAAGTTCAAGTAACATGAAATAAAGCACATTAAAATAAAAGAAAGAAAGAAGAAAATAAAAATATAAAAAATGAGAAAATAAAAAATAAATATTTTTTTTTATAAGTAAAAGTAAAATGAAGCAAATTAAAATAAAGGAAGAAAGAAAAAAAAAAGAAAGTAAAATGAAACAAATCAATTAAAATCAAATAAAGTAAAACTAAATAAAGTAAAAGTAAAATAAAATTAAACAGCTGTAAATGAGAAAGAGTACCTGGCCCGCAGATCAGACACCTGCTCGGTAAGCTGTCCAAGCGTTTTGGCCGTTCCCACGATGTCTCGTCTCTCTTTCCCAGCGCAGAGTTCGCCAACTTTCCCCGCCTCGTCCAGGATCTGACGGATGGCCTGTTCGCCAGGGTCACCTGCAACAGCATCAGCAAACAGCCAGCTGTGAGTCTTTCTTCTCATCTGATTATTTGATCAGGCAATTTGACTGAAAGTACCTGGCTGGGCGTGTGGATCTCGGAGCCAGTTCTTGGCTTGAGCCATTTTGGAGTCGATCAGAGCCAGCGCTCTCTTCATGGCCTCTGTGTCCTGCAAATGATGTCCAGCACACACATTACATCTCACCTTTATTAATAGGTACGACCTCAATAAACTTAGTCTGCATTCATACACAAAACCCATTTATTCCACTCACATACGATTAGAATAACAATGCAAGAAATTATAACAATAAATTCAATAATTTATATAATTTTTTTTTTTTTACATAAAAATGCATATAATTAAGAAATATATGTAATGTATTTTTATATTTATAATATAATATTTTATAAATATATATCAGTAACCACAAAATTTTATTTTGGATGTGATTAATCAATTTGGCAGCCTTACTAGAAATACATTTAATAAAAAAAAAACATTTTATATATTTATTTATATATTATTATATATAATTATATTTATGTATTAATAAATACATATATTACAAGAATAAACTATAATTTTTTAAATTTATATTAAAATCTAAATCAAATCTTAAAATTAAATTTGTTTTAAATAAAATAAAATAATAATAATAAAACAAAACAAAAACCCCCCTTTTCAATTCATTTTAAAAGTTATATTAAAATCTATATTAAATTGAATCCTAAATTAAACACAAATATTGTTAAATATTATTAAAATAAAATAATAAAATAAAATAAAACAAAAACCGTCATCCTTTTATAAACCTCCGTTTTTAAGTTATATTAAAATCTATATTAAATTAAATCTTAACTTAAATAAAAATATTTTGTTTTAAATAAAGTAAAATAAAATAAAATAAAACAAAAACCTCCATCCCTTTTCAATCCGTTTTTAAAAGTTACAAAAGCCTGAATAAAATAAAAATAGTTTGTTTTAAATAAAGTTAAATAAAATAAAACAAAACTAATAATAACATAAAATAAAATAAAACAAATTAAAATAAAATAAAACTCTTTTCAACTCAAACTATGTATTATGTGTTTATTTTGATTCCAGTAAAAATAATAATAATAAAAAAATCAAACAAAATAAATAAATAAATAAATAGAATGAGTAAATCAATGCAAAAACATTTATCATTAATAATAAGCAAACTGAATGAAACTGAACTGAATTTACTAAAGAAGTTAAGAGTGAACTGAACAGAGTGAGTGAGTGAGTGACAAGAAAGAGAGAGAGAGAGAGAGAGAGAGATTGAGAGAGAGAAAGAGAGCGAGCAAGAGAGAGGGAGAGATTAAGAGAGTGTTAGAGAGAGGGAGTTTGTAGTATGTCCTTTTTTGGCTAAGAGATTCATCAGCTGCTGTTTCCTAAAGCTGACTCACACACTTTGTCACCACAAGATATAAAACACACACACACACACACACACACACACACACACACACACACACACACACACACACACACACACACACACACACACACACACACACACACACACACACACACACACACACACACACACACACACACACACACACACACACACACACACACACCCCGATAATATTAAACATACAAATATTCTGTGTGATTTATTCAGTGACACTGAAGCTGACGGTGCAACATATTTCCCGTCAAAAGCAACACATCACATCAGATGCGAGTCCTCAGAAACAAGCCGATTACACTTCAGCAGCATCAGACTCAAACCCACAAACCTCACAGTTCCTCTCATGACGAAACACACTCAACACATCTGGCAAACGCTCACATGCTCCACAGAGGCACTTCTTAAACCTGGACTATGTATTATAGGTTCATTCTTTATTTTAGTCACCTTTAATGATTGCACCCTGCTTAAAAAACATCGTAAACCAGTCTCAGATAGCCATCAGACTGGTCTTTTAGAAAGCTTGTGGGCTGAGAGACCACATGAAACAACTTAAACCGGCTGAGACCGGAAAACCACCTTAGGCTGGTTCACGCAGCTTTTTTAACAGGTACAGAGAAGAGACAGGAAATGGTCAGCTCAGGTTATTCACACTTAAGAGTTTATATTTGCAGTGATGAGAACCTGCATTCAGACATATAGTCACACACAGTCTTCAGAAAACAGGATCTTAGAGCAAAACGAGATTAAATACAAACACACACACACGAAACTGATTAGTGCTGCTCACATTACAGCAGGACAAAGACATGTTAAACATTAAACAGAGCCATCAGTGAGTCCAGCACGGCCCTGACAAACCTCTGCTTCCTTCTCCAGCATTAAATCATCACTTCATACTAGATTTTTAATTAATATTTTATTAAGCATCAAAACAGTTAAATCATGTAGTTCTTTATTCTTTGTACTGCACCTAATGTATCCGTTGGCATTCATATTATACTTTTTCGAACTTGTCCTAGACGGTTTGTCTGATTTCCACCAAAATTGGCACAGATCATATTCAGACCATTCTTGTTGAAAGTTATGGAATTGAAGTTGGTCATATTCAAAAATGGATGTGAGGCTATATCTCCGCTATATGTTTGAATGGAACTGAACTGAATTTACTTACGGTTTGTCTGATTTTCACCAAAATTGGCACAAGTCATCTTTAGACCATTCTGGTTAAAATTTATGGAAATCAAGTTGATTAGTCAAACCGTTCTCGAATAACGTGCAAACAAATTTGATGTAGAACACGCGAAAATGGATGCGAGGCTATATCTCCACTACATCTTTGAATTGAACTGAACTGAACTGAATTTACTTACAGTATGTCTGATTTTCACCAAAATTGGCACAAGTCATCTTCAGACCATTGTGTTTGAAAGTTATAGAATTCAAGTTGTTTTCTTAAACCGTTTTCAAATAACGCACAAACAAATTTGACGAAAAACACGCAAAAATGGATGTGAGGCTATATCTCCATTATATCTTTGAATGGAACTGAATTGAATTTACTTACGGTTTGTCTGATTTTCACCAAAATTGGCACAAGTCATCTTCAGACTATTCTGGCAGAAAGTTATGAAATTCAAGATGATTAGTCAAACCGTTCTTGAATAACACACGAAAAAGGATGCGAGGCTATATATCCGCTATATCTTTGAATGGAACTGAACTGAATTTATTTACGGTTTGTCTAATTTTCACAAAAATTGGCACAAGTCATCTTCAGACCATTCTGGTTCAAAGTTATGGAATTCAAGTTGATTAGTCAAACCGTTCTCGAATAATGTGCAAACAAATTTGATGTAGAACACGCGAAAATGGACGCGAGGCTATATCTCCACTACATCTTTGAATTGAACTGAACTGAATTTACTTACAGTATGTCTGATTTTCACCAAAATTGGCACAAGTCATCTTCAGACCATTGTGTTTGAAAGTTATAGAATTCAAGATGTTTTCTTACACCGTTTTCAAATAACGCACAAACAAATTTGACGAAAAACACGCAAAAATGGATGCGAGGCTATATCTCCATTATATCTTTGAATGGAACTGAATTGAATTTACTTACGGTTTGTCTGATTTTCACCAAAATTGGCACAAGTCATCTTCAGACTATTCTGGCAGAATGTTATGAAATTCAAGATGATTAGTCAAACCGTTCTTGAATAACACACGAAAATGGATGCGAGGCTATATATCCGCTATATCTTTGAATGGAACTGAACTGAATTTATTTACAGTTTGTCTAATTTTCACAAAAATTGGCACAAGTCATCTTCAGACCATTCTGGTTCAAAGTTATGGAATTCAAGTTGATTAGTCAAACCGTTTTAGAATAAAGTGCAAACAAATTTGAAGAAGAATATCTCTGCAACGGTTTGCCGTATTGAGACCAAACTTGGTGTGTGTTATAACAACCATTGCCTGAGGCTACCTGCACAGTTTCGGCACAGCGCCACCTAGTGCTCATGAGATATGAAAAATGGGTTTGCTTATAAGTTCTGAATGGTTTGGCTATATTTTTTTATGTGCTGACAGTGATCAAAAAGTTTTAAAGCAATTGAAAAAATTTGCTAACAACATTTGATTAAATTGGCCTATTGTAATGAAAGTGATCTTAATATATTCTTTGGGTCATGCTGAGAACATCGCTAACAATTATGCCAAAATTGGCCGAACTTCCTGTCCGGCATTTTGATTAATGTTGAAAACCCACTTTTTCGAACTCCTCCTAGACAGTTGGTCTGATTTTCACCAAATTTGACTCAGGTCATCTTCAGACCATGCTGGCAAAAAGCTATGGATTTTGTGTCAAAATATGAAATGGTTTTCGTTTAACGCATCAGCGAACACATCACATTAATTTGGTAACAGCAAATCAGCATATTAGAGTAATTTCTGAAGGATCATGTGACACTGAAGACTGAAGTAATGATGCTGAAAATTCAAGTTTGATCACAGGAATAAACAACATTTTAACAGAAATTCCCATAGAAAACCGCTATTTTGCACTGTAAAAATATTTCACAATTTTGCAGTTTTTACTGTATTTTTAATCAAATAAATGCAGCCTGGTGAGCATATCAACTGCCATATTGTTTATCACCTATAACAAAATAATTAAGCTAAAAAGACAAAAATATTTTCAATGTCAGTGCATTTCTAAATAAGTTTTTTTTTCTGCACTTTTTTAGATGACTTGATGCTGGAAAAGGAAGCTTCTCTTTATTTCTGTGATGGCGATTATGAAAAGAAAAGCGAGACAAACATGTGAGTTCATTTATCAAACTGCGCTGCATTTTTCCTCGAGCAGCTCCATTCGGTTAGCATCACACATAAGTGACGGGACAAACGTCCAGCCGTAATTACACTCTCAATCCGATCACATGAAAGCGAGGCCGAGCGCAAACCTAACACACGGCGAGAGGGAGCATGCGCACAGATCCTTACCTTCTACAGCAGGAGGAAAACAAACCAAGAGAGGAGAAACAAAGCACACATTTTAACAAGAACGAGTGACAAGATCAACGAAGAAAGAAGGGAAATAAAACAAATACAAACACTGAAATCCACAACCACAAGCCAAGTTCTCACAAAACCCACATCTGAAAGCATTAACCTTCAACCTCAAATACTCACTTCCCCAAAACATATCAATTAATTTCACAAAACTTCAATATTTCATCCCCAAATTATAAGGAAAAATGTGAAATTGTATTTTGCTTAAAGAAAATGTTATAATATAATATTGTTTTATTATATAATTGCAAAAAAAAAAAAAAAAAGAAAACTCAAAACTAAAATGTACACTTAAAAAAAATATAAATTAATTGTCACAATGCATAAAATCTTTACAGTCCTAAAACATACTTCCGATTCTTTGAGACAAATATTCTTTTGATTTTTTGGGGTGGATTGTTTTTGTGAAACTAATTCATACTGATTCCAGAAGCTTTGAAAAGTGTAATACGCTGATATTTCCATGCATGCAATAATGCATCAGCCAGATTCAGTGTCTGCAGCTCTCAAAAAAACAAACAAATTCCTGTTAAACAGCATCCCTTCTACTCTTTCAAGAGCATGTGAGCAAAAAGCAACAAATGTTTGAGGCACCAAACATAATTTCCACTGTATTTTTAGTACAAAAGTGATCGGGAATGACTTATTTGTTGCACATGCCATTTCCAGCCAAAAACCTCAGGATTTACTTAAATCTAGAATGTAAAATCCAGCCAGAAAACCTGAAACCAGCTGAACACAGAACACACACAAAGGCACGTACAAATGCACAACACACCTGTATTTGCAAACAGAGTAGTTCATAATACACACTCCACCCTTTAAATCCAGTACTTTTGCAATATATTCTTCAGGTTTAAACCAACATTAGAATGCATGTGCATGCATGCATAACTTAAAATGTGTGTTAAATAATATACGCCACAGATCCATGCATGTGTGTGAGCAGAATAGTGAATTGCACTCTGTGTGTTTGTGAGGCGTGTTTAACCTGCATGCACTTGAACACACGGTGACCTTAGTCCTCTCACGCACCTTATTGGCCCAGGCGTCCTCGTCCCATGACGTGAGCTGCAGCACGCGGATGATTTCATTGATTTCTGCGCTCATCTTCTCCACAGTGAAGTTCCTGTTCTTAAGGGCCTCCTCCACACCTTTACCTTGAGACGTCCTGGTCGTTACGAAGATCTTGATGCCTGCGTGAGACACCAACAGAGACATTTTGCTCACCAAGACTGCATATATTAAATATATATATATAAAATACATATATAAAATACAGTAAAAATTTAGAAATATTTTTACAGTTCAAAATTACAAATTAATTCTTGTGATTTAGAATTTAAATCACAAAATTTCGACTTTATTCATGTAATTTTAAATTTATTCTCAAAACATTTTGACTGTATCCTCGACACGTTTGGCTGTATCCTCAAAGTTTTTCAACTGTCTCCTCATAGTATTTAGACTGTTTTCTAAATATTTCAACTGTATCCTCGAAACGTTTCGACTGTATCCTCGTAGTATTTTGACTGTATTCTCGTAATATTTTGGCTGTATTCTTGTAGTATTTCAACTATATTCTTATAACATTTCGACTGTATTCTTGTAGCACTCCGACTGTAGTCATAGTATTCCGATTGTATTCACGTAGTACTGAGACTGTATTCTCGCAGTATTTCGACTGCATTCTCATGGTATTGTGACTGTATTCTTGTAGAATTGCGACTGTATTTTCTACTACTGTTCTCATAGTATTGCAACTGTATTCTCTACTATTATTCTTGTAGTATTGGGACTGTATTCTCGTAGTATTGCGACTGTATTCTTGTGGTATTGTGACTGTATTCTCTACTGTTCTCAAAGTATTGCGACTGTATTTTCTACTACTATTCTGATAGTATTACGACTGTATTCTCTACTATTATTCTCGTAGTATTGTGACTGTATTCTTGTAGTATTGTGACTGTATTCTTGTAGTATTGTGACTGTATTCTCTACTACTATTCTCGTAGTATTGCGACTGTATTCTTGTAGTATTGTGACTGTATTCTCTACTACTATTCTCGTAGTATTGTGACTGTATTCTTGTAGTATTGCGACTGTATTCTCTACTACTATTCTCATAGTATTGCAAATGTATTCTCGTAGTATTTCGACTGTATTCTTGTAGTATTGTGACTGTATTCTCTACTACTATTCTCGTAGTATTGTGACTGTATTCTTGTAGTATTGCGACTGTATTCTCTACTACTATTCTCATAGTATTGCAAATGTATTCTCGTAGTATTTCGACTGTATTCTTGTAGTATTGCGACTGTATTCTTGTAGTATTGCGACTGTATTCTCGTAGTATTGCGACTGTATTCTCTACTACTATTCTCATAGTATTGCAAATGTATTCTCGTAGTATTGCGACTGTATTCTCTACTGTTCTCAAAGTATTGCGACTGTATTTTCTACTACTATTCTGATAGTATTACAACTGTATTCTCTACTATTATTCTCGTAGTATTGCGACTGTATTCTTGTGGTATTGTGACTGTATTCTCTACTACTATTTTCGTAGTATTGCAACTGTATTCTCGTAGTATTGCGACTGTATTCTCTACTGTTCTCAAAGTATTGCGACTGTATTTTCTACTACTATTCTGATAGTATTACAACTGTATTCTCTACTATTATTCTCGTAGTATTGCAAATGTATTCTCGTAGTATTGCGACTGTATTCTCTACTGTTCTCAAAGTATTGCGACTGTATTTTCTACTACTATTCTGATAGTATTACAACTGTATTCTCTACTATTATTCTCGTAGTATTGCGACTGTATTCTTGTAGTATTGTGACTGTATTTTCTACTACTATTCTGATAGTATTACAA
Source organism: Garra rufa (assembly GCF_049309525.1). Lineage (NCBI taxonomy): Eukaryota > Metazoa > Chordata > Actinopteri > Cypriniformes > Cyprinidae > Garra > Garra rufa. The sequence continues at coordinate 13,151,762 of NC_133384.1, forward strand.
CTGTATTCTCTACTATTATTCTCGTAGTATTGCGACTGTATTCTTGTAGTATTGTGACTGTATTCTCGTAGTATTGCGACTGTATTCTCTACTACTATTCTCATAGTATTACGACTGTTTTCTCTACTATTATTCTCGTAGTATTGCGACTGTATTCTTGTAGTATTACGATTGTAGTCTTGTAGTATTGTGACTGTATTGCAACTGTATTCTCGTAGTATTGCGACTGTATTCCCTACTGTTCTCAAAGTATTGCGACTATATTCTCTACTACTATTCTCGTAGAATTTCAGCTGTATTGTCTAAACATTTCAACTTTATTTAGCGGTCGGACCAGACCTGAGATTAGAACAGGCAGCAGCTCCTTGACGGTGTTCATGGAGTTGACCAGCATGACTCTGTGCTCCTGATGCGTTAACTCCTGCTGTCGCTCGTCAATCATCTTAGCCATCTTTGTCATGCCTGTGAACACGCATAACATGTATTGCATCACAGTAGACACACTGAAATCTCATTGGTTCAAATCCTGCTCCACACATGACATATAAAACATGACATGTTGTTTTTAATGTACTTTTAATATTAAAATACCTGGTCCCAGGTTCTTAGTGTAAGTGATCAGGTCCTCCATGGACTCCACCACCTCAGCCACGGTCAGATACTCCAGAATCCCTTTACACACGCGGATGATTTTACGAACCTGAGATCAGGGAAAAGAGCCAGCGTTTTTGTCAGTATCGATGCACAAGCTCAGAAGAAATAAACCCATTAAACGGTTTTAAATGCATCATACCTCGGCCTCATCGAATGTCAGAAGCAGATCGGAGGTGCCGGACAGGATCCCGCGGGACCCGTCGATCAGATAATCTCTGGCTTGGACAGAATACGGATCGGCCTTTAACATCTGAGCAGCCTGAACCAATTTAGTGCACGCGTTCTCAACCCTACAGAGACAAAACAGAGAAAGAAAGTGTATCCTTATACATTCATCTGATTGCATACTGAACCTATAATCACTCAATATCTTATAAGCAATTTAAAGGTACCGTATGCTCTCCAAAGCTGCATTCATTTGCTTTAAAAAAATACTAAATAAATAAATAATTTATTTCTGCGTTCAAAGTTGAATTTTCAGCATCATTACTTCAGTCTTCAGAGTCACATGACAAAGCTGCACAAAGAAGGAAATGGGGGGATATTCTGAGATGTTTTTTCTTTTTGTTGCATTTATTAATTTTTTTCTATTATTAGAAATGCCTATAGAAGTATTTTTTAAAAAGTCAGCATGTTCTATATTGTATGCATTTTTCACAGTTTTCGTTTTAGTCACTCCCCAACACTGTCTATCCCACATGCATGCTTTTTCACGGTCAGCAGCCCTAAATCACGTAGGAGTGACGTATAGGTCCCAATTCCCCCACACACACACTCATGTCCTTTTCATCTGCGTCCAACTGCCGTCAGGAGGGTTTTGTTGTCGTTGCAGAATGGAGACTGGTATCATATTTCTCTGTGGCAGGACAGACCGCAGCTGTGTGTGTGTGACAGAACAGCAAGGTCACAACAGTGTGTGTCTGTGTGTGTGTAGTTTACAGTAATGCATATGAATTTTAATCAGCACTATTGCACCAGGCCACACACAAGCACAAACTATATTTAGCGGGAGACACAGGTTGTCCATTATGTGTGTCAGTGTTTCCAGTAATCCATACGTTCCTCCTGACTCAGGGATCTGAGCGCAGCAGAATGAATTCATGTATGACTCAAAGCAGCTTCAGGATCAATGTGGCTGCACAGGAGTGTCTAAAACGCTAAAAAGGCTTGCAGACTTGTGCAATGTATCATTACTGTAAATAAATCATATTTAAGAATGACACAACGTCTGAGTAAACAATGTCTGTGGGCTCTGAGATGAGCAACAACAAACTCGATACGAACAAACAGATAAACCGCTGTAAACCAGGACATATGCTTCAGGACATTTTGTTTAGGAGATTTTCAGCTATTTCCTGTTTTATTTCATTTGGTTCTTCCCTAAACAGCACTGTGATACACAGATGTTTGTGTAAATCGCTGGAGATTTTCCATCTGCTGACTTTGTTCCTAAAGGACGTTCACACTGACAGTCATTTGCTGTGATATTTCAACCAAAAGCCATTCATTTTCAATGATATGAAGGGATTTTACTGTAAGAAGCAGCGATTTATTTTTTTTGAGTCGAGTCATTTATTCGCTGTATAGAATCTCTGATTTAATAACTCACTGACTTTGTTTGCAGCACTTAACATCCCACTTACAAGATATTCATGCCTTTCTTTCTTCAGTTCAGTTGTAAAGAAATTATGTTTCTTGAGGAGAACATTTCAGGATTTCGCTTCATATAGTGGACTTCTATGGTGCCCCCGAGTTTGAACTTCCAAAATGCAGTTTAAATGCAGCTTCAAAGGGCTATAAACTAAGAAATAAGGGTCTTATTTAGTAAAACGTTGTCAGTTTATATACTTTTTCACCTCAAACGCTTGTCTAGCTCTGCCTGAACTCGGTGTATTCCAGTTCAAGACAGTTAGGGTATGTCCAAAAACTCCCATGTCATTTTTGTCTCCAACTTCAAAATCGCCCTACATTGCTGAAGAAGAAACAACCCAGTGTTTACAAAGTGAACCTGTAAAGAAGATCAAATGCCCTTTACAAAAAAAAAAAAAAAAAGGTAAAACAGTGATGTAGGATGATTTTGAAGTTGGAGGAGAAAATGAGATGGGAGTTTTTCGACAGACCCTAACTGTACTGAACTGGAATACACAGAGTTCAGGCAGAGCTAGACAAGACGAGCATTTGAGGTTAGAAAGTATATAAATTGTCAATTAAAAAACAAACAAACAGTTGTTTCACCAGATAAGAACCTTATTCCTCGGCTGGGATCGTTTAGAGCCCTTTGAAGCTGCATTTAAACTCCATTTTGGAAGTTCAAACTCGCGGGCACCATTGAAGTCCACTATATGGAGAGACATCCTGAAATGATTTCCACAAAAAACTATTTCTTTACGACTGAAGCAAGAAAGACATGAACATCTTGGATGACAAGGGGGTGAGTAAATTATCTGTAAATGTTTGTTCTGGAAGTGAACTACTCCTTTAAGAAGACGATTTTCAGTATTACTGATGATTTTAGAAGACTTGAAATACTGTTTTTGTCCTTTTTGAAGCTTGAAAGCTTAAACTCATTAGTCTGAAGCACAAAAACATGGTTAATTTGTTAAACTGAAGCCATAAAAAATGACTTAGATTTAGAAGATTCAGACTCAAGAAATTAATTTTGTTCCAGACAACATACAACTAATGAGACTAACCAGCAAGAAGAAAAGACTTGGACCATTGTTATATTTTTTATGGTTCTTTTTGACCTTTTTGAATCCAATGCCAGTCTTCATTTTAAGGGTGCATTATTTAAAATGTCTTTTTTGAGTCATATGGATTTGAAACCACATGACATTTTTGGATGAACTGTCCCTTTAAACTGAGCATAATTTTTTTATGCAAATGATCAATGATTTAATGCAAACATTTGTTAAATGTCACTCATGTTGCCTCAAGTCTCATTTGTGAGCCTGGACCACAAAACCAGTCTTAAGTAGCACAGGTATATTTGTAGCAATTGCCAAAAAATACATTGCATGGGTCAAAATAATACATTTTTCTATTATGCTAAAAATCATTAGGATATTAATAAAGATAATGTCCATAAAGATATTTTGTAAATTTCCTACCATGAATATATCTAAACTTGTTTGATTAGTAACATGCATTGCTAAGGCAGCGATTTTCTCAATATTTAGGTTTTGTGGTTCAGGGTCACATTTAAAATGAACAACTCTGGTTCATATGTTGATGCAAATCGATTGCAGTGTGAACAATCCATGTATAGAACAATACCAATAATTCTGAATGATCTATACAACTATTTCTATAATTCAAGAGTAAAGCAGAGGCTTTGTATGCGCTCTGGGACAGTAACACATGTAGAAGAGCTCTAGTGCTCCTCTCGGGAGGTGAAGTTGTGTTTGCTCATGAGCGCAGCTGCTCTAGCATGTCCGCACCTGATTTATTAGTCAACACACCTGCATTAGAGCACTTCCTTCCTCAACAAACACACACACATTCACAGACAATAGAGTTGACTGCATTTAAATCTACATGCATTGTATGCATTCATCCAAAATGACATGCATCGTATTCAAGGAAGGCATTTTATAAGTTCATGCATTGTATGCAAAATTATAAAAAATACAAAAAAAGATAAAAATAGTATTTAGAGTTGCAAGGATGCTGTTGCATATACAGTTGAAGTCAAACGTGTACATGCACCTTACAGAATGTGCAAAATAAGAGAGAATTTTTCAGTAAGATACTTCACATGGAAGACGTTTTCAAACAGTCCACAAGAGAAAATAATAGTTGAATTTCTACAATAGTTTACATCACCTTGCTTTTTAACATTGTGTTGTTACCTGAATGATCCACAGCTGTGTTTTTGTTTAGTGATGGTTCTTCATGAGTCCCTTGTTTGTCCTGAACCGGTAAAAAGCATTCAGGTCCCACAAATTCTTCGGTTTTTTAGCATTTCTGTGTATTTGAACCCTTTCCAACAATGACTGTATGATTTTGAGATCCATCTTTTCACACTGAGGACAACTGAGGGACTCATATGCAACTATTACAGAAGGTTCAAACGCTCACTGATGCTCCAGAAGGAAAAACTACGCATTAAGAGCTGGGGGTGTAAACTTTTGAATGAAATTAAGTTGTATACATTTTTCTTATTTTGCCTAAATATCATATTTTTTTCATTTTGTACTGCCCTTCAGAAGCTACATAAGATACTTAAATGCTTCCCAGACAATAAAATAAGTCACATTTATCCCGATCTTCAAAATCCAAAAGTTTTCACCCCCCACCTCTTAATGCATGTTTTTTCCTTCTGGAGCATCGGTGAGTGTTTGAACCTTCTGTAATAGTTGCATATGAGTGTCTCCGTTGTCCTCAGTGTGAAAAGATGGATCTCAAAATCATACAGTCATTGTTGGAAAGGGTTCAAATACAGAAAAATTCCTTCAAAACCAAAGAATTTGGTTTATTTTCTTATGTGGACTATATGTAAACATATTTTATGTGAAATATCTTATTCAGCTCAGTACTAAATAAAAAATAACATGCATCTGGCATGATCCCTCTTATTTTGCTAAAATAATTTACTTTTTGCAGATTTTGCAAGGTGTACGTAAACTTTTGACTTCAACTGTAGATTTTCACTTAAAACAAAAGGCTGATGCAGACAAAAACAGAGCTCCATTATTCATAGCACTAACATGTTGTCCATGACCTTTACCTTTAACAGAAGGAGTGTATGTATGTGTGTGTCTTACTTTATAAAAGCAGGCGGCATGTCTCTCCTCATGATGGCATCCTCAGTGGTCTGAACAGTCTCTTTGCCCACCTGCATCGAACACACACACAAAACACACAATAAATACTCACATAAACCACATCATGATCATTTTGTCCTTTATATTGTCCACAATGCACTAGGGGGAGAAAAAAAAACTGATTCTCAGATGCATCGCGATTCTCTGTTTAACGATTCTAAATCGATTCTGAATCTTTCAGAATCGATCCTGAGCTTGTTTTTTTCCGCATATGGCAGTGTGCACGCTAGAGATTTCAGTATTACCGATAGGGATGTAACGATATTTCGTGGTACGATATTTCGCGATGCAAAAATGTTACGATATGTATCGTAGAGTGATGACGATACATTTACGATATGACGACAATCTAATCCTATTGGTTGAGCTGCCGACGTCTCCTACTCTGCAACAGCGCTGCTTGTGCTTTCATTGCAGATTCAGAATCAGATGCAGAAATCATTTGAACTGAATATTAGTAGAGCAACATGAGTTCGGCTGAAACTTAAATTAAAGATACCCTGTCTTCACGTCCGACATCATTTTGGTTTCACAGTCATGCGACAGTACGACGGTAGAAAAAAAATTACAGACAAAACATTATTACAGTCACGGTGCATGTTATTACCACGGAGTGGGAAATGAAAAGTTCCGTGCTTCAGACTCACCCGCTTTTCGAGTCACACATTGGAACAAACATCTTAAAGCTTTTATGGCTCTTAGCCACAGGAACCTCCGAAGATGTATTGTAATCCTTTTATAAGCAGCAGCCACGATTTAAGCAGTTACCGCACAGATAACTATTTACAACCAAAAGCGCATTTCACTGAGCGCATGTCGGAGTGTTGAAAACATGATCAAGATCATTTAAAATAGGCTATAATGGAGCTGTATGATCCATAAAATACGGAGAAAGGCTATTAATAAAGGAAAAAAAATCCAGAAAATGCGTGTATAGCCTGAGCAGGTAAAAATACAATTATGTGTAAAATGTCATAGTAAACTGTGTCTGATATGAAAACTACGCTAGTCATTGTCCCATAAAATGACAAATAGCAAATAACACATATAGTTTTTTCATTACGTTTCATTTATTTTGTTTTTGTTAAGTAAAACGAGACCTTGTTGTTTGCAACTACGTTTACCCCGAGACCGTGTCGCGAACACCAGCTCGACCGCAAAACACTTTCACTTTGAGAGAAAGCGGCTGCCGCGGAGAGATTCCACCGCTTGACGCGTCCATGTGAAAGGGCTTTTAAACGGTCTTCAGACAGCGTGAACACAAAACGGGACCGTTTGAGAGCAGCATCAGCGTGTACCGGATTGAGTCCAAAGAGCACATACCCGTGCATGTCACCCGCACCGCACCTGACAGATAAATATTATTCCACCCGTTACGTCAGTTTTAGCGGTTCACCCGTCGGGTAGGACTCTATTTGGCACACACATAGAATCTTGCATTGATAGCAGGTTTAAAGAATTTGACATCTTGACAATCTTATGTTAAATAAAAAATAAAATAAAAAAAAATCAGTGACAGACAGACCTATTCAGTTGTTAATTTTAATACAGGTTTTTATTAAACCTTAAAATGTGACCTTGTATGTAAAACTAAGAAAGCTATTGAATTTTTTTTTTTTTATCTGTTGTTTGATTTTCAGTTTCATGTTTTAACTTTTGTTCAAAATATCGTGATACGTATCGTATCGTGAACCCAATATCGGGATACGTACCGTATCGTGACCTAGGCATATCGTTACACCCCTAATTACCGATGATTCTATAGAAGACTTAAAATACAGTTTTTGTCCTTTTTGAAGCTTGAAAGCTTAAACTCATGAGTCTAAAGCACAAAATCATGGTTCATTTGTTAAACTGAAGACATATAAATGACTTAGATTCAGAAGATTAAGAATCAATAAATTCATTTTGTTCCAGACAACATACAATCAATGAGACAAAAACTAGCAAGAAGAAAAGTCTAAATTTTAAGAGTGCATTATTTAAAATGTCTTTGAGTCATTTGAAACAACGCAACATTTTTGGATGAACGGTCCCTTAAAATTGAGCATAATTTTTTATGCAAATGATCAATGATTTAATGCAAACATCTGATATATTGTTAAATGTTGCCTAAAGGCTCATTTCTGACCCTTGGCCACGAAACAAGTCTTAAATCATTAGGATATTAAGTAAAGATCATGCTCCATAAAGATATTTTGTAAATTTCCTATCATAAATATAACAAGGTATAATTTCTGATTAGTAATATGCATTGCTAAGGAGGCAATTTTCTCAATATTTCAGATATCAGATTCCAAATAGTGTATCTCAGCCAAATATTGCCATACCCTTATCAGTTTTTTTATACATTTTTTTTATGGGGGCACCGTAGAAGTCCACTATATGGAGAGAAATCTTGAAATGTTTTCCTCAAAAACATTTTTTTTATGACTGAAGAAAGAAAGAAAGACATGAACATCTTGGATGATTATCGTAATTACAGTAAGTAAATTATCTGTAAATTTTTGTTCTAGAAGTGAACTTTAACTCCTTTAATATGTATTTATTGCAACAACACTGTCTTAAACTACATGTCATCATATAAACAAGTCAACAATGTCACTGAGTTAAGTCTCTTTTTGAATTTTCATAAAGTCTTTTTTCAGACTAGTGGAAAGAAAACACCCAAAAGACACTTTTAAGTGCTTCTTTTATAGCACTTTATCTATTTGTGTCAATGGATTTCAATTACAATTGAACAAACAAAAATTAGTTTTTTTCTCTTACACTGAACCAAAAATTTTTATGCAACATTTTATTCCCCCCAAAATGGAAAAAAAATACATTGCTTTCTGTCTGTTTGGAGTTTTTTCTAAATCACGGAGTGACAAAAATGAGATAACCAAAGATAGAGATACCTCTGTAAAAGCATTTGACTCTAATATCGAAATGTCAAAAAAATTAAATAAGAATTTTGAAACTGACTTCATTCAGTGTTTAGATTTTTGTACTGGAAATGTATGCAAATTAGCGCATATTTCATTAAATAATGGTTCATTTGCATATTTAAACCTAACATTTTAGAAAGCCTGTAATACAAAAAGGTTTGCAATTATCAATGTAATCAAGTAACTGTAATTAAGGTAATAACTATTAGTTATTTTTTTTACCCTATTCACCTGCAGTGTCTTGCCTTAAGCAAAGTACAAAATATAACAGTTCTCCATTCATTGCTTGTGTGTTTAATGTAACCATAAAGATGACTTCAGGAGGTTCAATAATGACTCAATTCACCATTTCCACTTCTGAGTCAGTATTTAATTCTAGATAATCACACACATGCGGCATCATGCTCCTGTCAACCGAATGACTTCATGTTTGGTTCGTCTCCAGCATCTGCGGGTTGACAATATGGTCCCGCTTAAACTCAAGGCCACGTTTAACCGGTTTCTCCCAAAATTAGCTGATTTCAACATGATGCAACTAAACCGATTCTATCATTCTCAGCATATACCTGCAGTACTAAGTCTAAATCCAGTTTACTTCTGCAATATGTCTTGTTTCACATCTCTGTCTTATTTCTGGTCTCTATATATGGCTCAGGCCACTCTTTCCGTGTAAATCAACTACACTATTTGAGGAATCCTTGGCTTCTGGAGCACAAATGAAGTTTGATACCTGGAGTTGGAGGTTTATTTAAACCAATAAGTAATAGTAATACCACTAATAAGCATAATTCTGCTCAATTGTGGGCTTCGGATGACGTCGGATCAGAGAACATTCCTCTGATTTTCCACTTGCTCTCTGTCTGTGTTTCCTCACAAAAGAGAGCAGTATGTTCTTCTAGTATGAGGTGCTCAGCTAAAATAGAAACGGTGACGGCGGTTTGGCAGTTCACACCACTCACATACCAGCCGTTTGTGTTTAAAACAGGAGGAGAGAGTCGCACACACACACACACACACACACACACACACACACACACACACACACACACACACACACACACACACACACACACACACACACACACACACACACACACACACACACACACACACACACAAGGTTACACCATTCCTATCAGACAGGTAAGAACAGGTTTAGTCAGAGCCTACACTGATTTAAAGGAACAGTGCACCCGAAAATGAAAATGCTGTCATTTATGCTCTCTCAAGTCATTTCAAAACTGTATGGTTTTATTACTTCTGTAAAACACAAAAGGAGAATTATTGGATAATTTCTCGAATGTTTTTTTTTTTTAGGTAAATTAAAAATAATAGGTTGTAAATTAATTAATTAATTAATAAAAATAAATAAAAATAATTAAATTAAATTAAATTAAATAATTAAGATATATTACAATAAATGAAAAAATTTGAATAATTAAAAGTGATTTAAAATCAATTAATATAAATTAAAATAATTGAGACAATTTGTAAACTGAATGTAAAATAAATAAAACGAATTTAAAAAGTATTTAAAAATCAATTAAAATAAGTTAAAATAATTGAGACAAATAATTTGTAAACTGAATGTAAAATAAATAGAATTAAAAAAGTATTTAAAAATCAATTAAAATAAATTAAAATAATTGAGACAAATAATTTGTAAACTGAATGTAAAATAAATAAAACGAATTTAAAAAGTATTTAAAAATCAATTAAAATAAGTTAAAATAATTGAGACAAATAATTTGTAAACTGAATGTAAAATAAATAAAAAGAATTTAAAAAAGTATTTAAACTAATTAAAATAAAAAGTATTAATTAAAATACACAAAATCATTTAAAATAATTTAACTTAAAATGTGTAAAATCATTACAATTAGTAAAATAAAGTTTAAAAAATGTATAATTATATGAACAAAAATATTTATAAATATAATTAATTAAATATGTTTAAAAAATCATTAAAATTTGTTATTTAGAATAAAATGTAAAAATTAATTATTATAAACAAAACTCATTTAAAAATGTAACAAAATAAATCAAGAATTATTTTAATGGCATTAAAATTAATCTAAATGAACGTAAATAATCAGTTCAAATAAACTAAATGATTTGAAATATCTGAACTTAACTGAAAATAAATTTAAAAATGTAAAAGAACTCAAAAATGTATTTAAACTAATTAAAATACATTTTAAATAATTAAAATACACAAAATCATTTAAAATAATTTAACTTAAAATCTAAAAAAAACATTACAATTAGTTAAACTAATTATAATAAACAAACAACATTTAAAAATGTGACTTAATGATTTGTTTCAATTATTTAATTATTTAAAGTAGTTCATTGAAATGAAATTTTAAAATGTATTAATATAAACTAAATTAATTAAAAAATGTAACTTAAAATAAAATCAAGAATCATTTTAATGGCATTAAAATGAATTAAAATTGATCAAAAATAATTTAAATAATTAGTTAAAATAAACAAAATAATGTAAAATAGCTTAATTACAATAAATTAAAAATAAATTAAAAGAATTAAAATGCATTTTTAATTGAAGCAAATAAATTAAAAGAATTAACATTCATTAAAAGTAGTTTAAAATACATTAAAATGCATTTAAAACAATTGATGTTAACAAAAATCATTTAAAAAATTTAAATTAAAATAATTAAATTAATTAAAATGCAATGCAAATAATTCAAACAAACTATTTTAAATAATTTAATTTTGAATAATTGAATTTCAAATAAAAAAATCATAATTTAGATAAATTCATTATTAACACAATTAATAAAATGCATTATTAATAAAAATAATTTAAAAGAATTAAACGAAAAAGAACACAAATAAGCAAATTAATTAAAATAAGAAATAAATATATTAACGCAGTCTGCATGACTTGCATATTCCAAGGTTTATAAAATCATTAAACATTTAAATAGTTTAAATAGTAGTGCAGCTCATAAAATCTAACTCGCACTAATGTTCAGTTCAAATATGATTCGATATCTATTATTTCCAACATAATTTTTCAATTAAACAAGCTTGATGAGCTTCTAGAAAGGAGATAAACTAAATCAGTGAATAACACTTAAAGTCTGTTTCTCAAACATAGCAATCGCATGACTTCAGAAGTCTCTGAATAGAGCACATGAGTCATATGAACTACTTTCACGCTGCCGTTTTCATCATTTTTGAAACTCGACAGCCTCATTACGACAATAAAAACATCCCCTTTTGTTTTCCACTGAAGAAAGACATGAGGGGGGAGTAAATGAACACAGACTTCGAACTTCTGGGTGAACCGTTACTTGAAATACTGAAGAACAGTTGTGCCAATTCAGGCTGGAAAACATCAGTTAATGATGAAGTCACTTCCTGTAACTCTCATTATGACACTTTCAGCAGCCGATAAACAGCTTCACGGAGAGACGATTGTCAAGCGAGGACGGTCTGCTGGCGTCCGACTAACAGACGGCTCTTTGTATGCGTTCCTCAATGCTCTATACAGGCTGAAAAGAGCTCTCAGAGCTCAAGAGCTCACACACTAAACTCTATTAAATAAGACAATCATCCACAACTATCTTATTTTAATACTGAGTTGAGTTATCATAGCACTGAATACCACAAAAATACGCATTTGGAGTACAAGAGATACTGCAGAAATGCGACTACGATTAGATTAGTGCTATATAAAACATTTTCAAAAGCAAATCGACTAGCAATTGAAAATTCACTGAAAATTAGTTAGGTCCTTCCCAACTGTAGACGAGTTTGTTTCTGTATCAGATTTTGAGAAATGTGTCATTTCATCACTTGTGCACCAATGGATGTGAATGGGTGCCGTCAGAATGAGAGTCCAAACAGATGGTAAAAATATCACAGTAATCCACACCACTCCAGTCTACAGTTAACATCTTGAGAAGATAAACACTGCATGTTTGTAAATGATTTTTGTATAATATAATTGAATCTGAACATTAGGAAATATTAAGGTAAGAATTATTTAAATGTTTTTATTTGTTTGTTTGTTATTTTAATTAATTTGCTTATTTGTATTTTTTTTAATATATAAAATTTAATTTAATTTTTTAAAATTATTTAAAATTATTTATTTTAATAATGTATTGTAATTCTTTAAAATTCTTTTTGTTTATTTTAATTATTTACATCGATTTTACATTGAAAAATGATTCAAATAAAATTCTTACTAGTTATATGACATTTTATTGATCAAAAAGCATCATTAAACTTTTAAACTTAAAAATACACAAATAAAATTGTTAAAAAACTTAATTTTTTAGGTTTCTGTTTTATTATTATTTTAATTTTTCTTTTTTTTAATTAAAATTCTTACCTGTTATATTACATTTAATAAATCATAAAGCATAAGTAATTAATTAAAATCATGAAAATTATAAACTTGAAATCGATTAAATAACTTTTTTAATATTAAATCTTTGAAATCTTGATGGATTACTTGTGGATTATTATAATGTTTTAATCGGCTGTTTGGGCTCTCATTCTGACGGCACCCATTTACATCCATTGGTGAGCAAGTGATGCAATGCTTAATTTCTCCTGTGGATTATTGTAATGTTTTAATCAGCTGTTTGGACTCTCATTCTGACGGCACCCATTCACATCCATTGGTGAGCAAGTGATGCAATGCTACATTTCTCCTGTGGATTATTGTAATGTTTTAATCAGCTGTTTGGACTCTCATTCTGACGGCACCCATTCACATCCATTGGTGAGCAAGTGATGCAATGCTTAATTTCTCCTGCAGATTGCTGTAATGTTTTTATCAGCTGTTTGGACTCTCATTCTGACGGCACCCATTCACATCCATTGGTGAGCAAGTGATGCAATGCTACATTTCTCCTGTGGATTATTGTAATGTTTTAATCAGCTGTTTGGACTCTCATTCTGACGGCACCCATTCACATCCATTGGTGAGCAAGTGATGCAATGCTACATTTCTCCTGTGGATTATTATAATGTTTTAATCAGCTGTTTGGACTCTCATTCTGACGGCACCCATTCACATCCATTGGTGAGCAAGTGATGCAATGCTTAATTTCTCCTGCAGATTGCTGTAATGTTTTTATCAGCTGTTTGGACTCTCATTCTGACGGCACCCATTCACATCCATTGGTGAGCAAGTGATGCAATGCTTAATTTCTCCTGTGGATTATTGTAATGTTTTAATCAGCTGTTTGGACTCTCATTCTGACGGCACCCATTCACATCCATTGGTGAGCAAGTGATGCAATGCTACATTTCTCCTGTGGATTATTGTAATGTTTTAATCAGCTGTTTGGACTCTCATTCTGACGGCACCCATTTACATCCATTGGTGAGCAAGTGATGCAATGCTTAATTTCTCCTGTGGATTATTGTAATGTTTTAATCAGCTGTTTGGACTCTCATTCTGACGGCACCCATTCACATCCATTGGTGAGCAAGTGATGCAATGCTACATTTCTCCTGTGGATTATTGTAATGTTTTAATCAGCTGTTTGGACTCTCATTCTGACGGCACCCATTCACATCCATTGGTGAGCAAGTGATGCAATGCTACATTTCTCCTGTGGATTATTATAATGTTTTAATCAGCTGTTTGGACTCTCATTCTGACGGCACCCATTCACATCCATTGGTGAGCAAGTGATGCAATGCTTAATTTCTCCTGCAGATTGCTGTAATGTTTTTATCAGCTGTTTGGACTCTCATTCTGACGGCACCCATTCACATCCATTGGTGAGCAAGTGATGCAATGCTACATTTCTCCTGTGGATTATTGTAATGTTTTAATCAGCTGTTTGGACTCTCATTCTGACGGCACCCATTCACATCCATTGGTGAGCAAGTGATGCAATGCTTAATTTCTCCTGCAGATTGCTGTAATGTTTTTATCAGCTGTTTGGACTCTCATTCTGACGGCACCCATTCACATCCATTGGTGAGCAAGTGATGCAATGCTACATTTCTCCTGTGGATTATTGTAATGTTTTAATCAGCTGTTTGGACTCTCAATCTGACGGCACCCATTCACGTCCATTGGTGAGCAAGTGATGCATTTCTCCAAATCTGATGAAGAAACAATCTCAACTTCATCTTGAATGTCCTGAGGGTGAGCACATTTTCATTTCTGGGTGAACTATTCCTTTAAATTAAGTTTTCATTGCATTATTTCATTCTCAATGCTTTACAGGAGAAGACGTTCTGTTCTTTTGCATCAATTTCCACTTCCAAGATAATATCAACTTCTCAAGGAAACACGTTTTTCTGAACAATGATATTAAAGTCTACTAAAGAATCTTAAAAGTTTATTAAATTTATAGTGCAAATAAATGCTATTTTACCTCGTTGCACTTGTTGACCTATAGCTGCCACTTAAAGAATCAAAGACACTTTACAGAAACAAGTCCAACTTTAACTGGACTTTGAGTTATCCTGACACCAATCCAAGCATTTCAATCTCGACAGTGTTTGTAAACCCTTTTAATTAACCTCATAAACCACAGCCAACCATAAAATAATCCAATTCTTTCCGCCTACCAATGCAATAAAAAAAATCTGGCACCTAAACGGCTCGACGACACTCGGTGATTGATATAAAAACTCAGTTCTGCATGAATGAAGCTCTGCTCTCGTCCCACGTTTCTGAACCTAAAGAGTTATTTAGGACACATTATCTCAGAGTGTAATTAAAGCGCTTTCCCCGGCAACCGGCTGATGATAAACGTTTCCTTCTGTGTGCGTCTGAATGGAGAGAGACTGTATATCTGTCCGGTCTGAGACACATAAACAACAATGAACCGGACTGGAATGAATACCGAGGAACAGATTAGCGACTAAAAACCTTCTTCTGGAACATCTGCTGGAACATTATAATCCTGAGACAAAGCCAGAGCTTCCGGACGTGCCGAGTTTCCTCGTCCAGAGCCGCTCCATCCCCCTCCGGCCATTAGTTTGAGGACATGAGACGCACAAAACTTCCTCAGAGCACTTCAAAGACAATCTGGAGAAAGTAAAGGCTTCCAAAATACATTTAACAAGCTGCAGGATGTGCAGAAAAAAATTTAATAAAAAAAAAAACAACAACTTCAAGTTACTCAAAAACTTTTGAACACCTTGAAAGTAGATTACTTAGAAGCTACAACCCTATGAAAATCATTTTATTTTTACCACAAATTGCGTTTAATTTTTTTCAGGATTTTTTCCATATTAACTTTTCTGTTTTAACAGTTCAATTTATTAATAAAACAATTTAAATAATTGAAATTAGTTCTCTCTCTCTTTTTTACGGATTTTTACACCCAATTTTAATTTTTCTGGATTTTGTTTATTTTTATTTTTTCATTAAAATTCCTTCCAGTTATATTAAATTGTATTAATCAAAAAGCATGTGTAATTAATTGCAATCATGAAAAATATACAACTTAAAAATAAATTACATTTTGAGGCCCAATGAAATCTAGTATATTTTTTTCCTCAAATTCTCATACATTTTTCTGTTTAAATTGTTCTGGATTCTACTATTATAAATATATCTTATCAGTTATATTAAATTTTATTAATCAAAAACGCATGTGTAATTAATTGAAATAATTGAAAATCGAAACATACATAACTTAAAAACAACTGAATAAAAATTGAACAAAAATGACATTTTTGGGTTCGAAATAATATTTAATTTAACCCCCCGCCCCCCAAATTGTGTTTTATTTTTTCTTAAATTTCTTAAAATGTTCTGTTTTTTTTTTTTCAGATTTTCTCCTCAATATTATAATTAAAAAAAATATGCCTAATGAATTAAAACTTGGTTTGTTTTTCCCAAATTCAGTTTTTTTCTGGTTTAATCCCCCCCCCCTTTTTTTAATCAACAAAAGCCTGTCTAATTAACTGAAATCATGAAACTTCTACAATTTAACAACAACTGATTAAACATTTAACAAAATGACATTAACAAAATGGCCTTAATTTAATTGTTTTAAACAATCTAAAATAATCTGAAAGTCCATGTTTTTAATGCTGGAACAAGTGCAAACTGAAAGGAAACAAACACTACTCCCTTCTTATTTGGTTCCTGTGTAGAACGCAGATAAAATTCGGATAAAATACTTTCGTCTAAAAGAAATCTCCTAAAATAAGAACTGAAGGAGTTCAGGGCTTTCAGCAGCAGTATAATCTAACGCAATTTGATTTCTCTCAGTTCTGATAACAAACGCTTCTCTTGTATTGTTGGGAGGATGTTTTCGTCTGTGGTGGTCTTGAGAAATGCATGTTCAGCCAGCGTTTGACCCTTCAGCTTCTAACATCTCAAGAAATCCTAAATTAGACACAGAGCTAGGGATGGGCGATATGGCCTTAAATCCATATTGCGATATACATTGCAGCCTCTTGCGATAACGATATATATTGCGATATATAAATTATAATAGAACCATTTCAGAACAGGTTACATAGACCCTTAGGAAAGCCAAGCTGCAATTTTTTTTTTTTTAAAGAAATAAAGAAACGTTGCATGTCGTTTTGAGAACATTTATTGTGCAAAAGCAAAACTGTAATTAAACAACACAGTGTTGCAGATAAATAAACTAAATGTAGTGGTAGAACAGATTAGTCGTGTTACCTCTCTTAGCTGGAACTTTTGCCCCACACACTCTACAGAGTATATTTTGCTGCTGCTCGTCGGACGGCTTAAAGCCAAACCACGTCCAAATAACAGATGTTGCACCCAGGGCCGCTGCTGGCCAAATGGGTGCCCTAAGCAGAAATTTACTTTTGTGCCCCCTCTCCAAAATATTACAGAAGTAATAATAAAATAATAATAAAAACACCTACTATAGGGGCCAAAATAGAACTTATTCAAATAAAAGTAAATAGTAAATACATAAATAAATTGTATCATTTATAAATTACAATTGTAGCTCTACAGCAAAAAATACAAACTAAAATTACACTATAAATAAAACAATTAAAAATGTGAAATCTCAATCAAATAAACCATAATAAACTGAAATAAAATCAACACTGTCATCTGCTGAAGCTTTAAAGCTTTCCAAAGGCACACTTCTGCTTTTTCTTGAGGCAAAGTCGTAAATGAGCTCTTCATATAATAAAGCCTTTGCTATTTGATAATAAAGCAGACGAGGGTTATGATGTCCACATATTTTAGTTGAGGAAATGATAGGAAAGATTATGTGGATATTTTAATTAAATGTTTGGTCAATATTAAACTAGGAATTTGATCATCATGTAAGTGTAACAACTGCATTTATCAGGCCTTTGGTGCCCTTTTCAGGCATTTCTATTAAAATTGTAATGTAAACTGTTAATTTTGTATTAGATTATGTATTTTAACACTGTTATTTAATGACACCATAAGGTCATTATTAATCAATAATCATAATTGCCATAATTGTTTTAATATAATGCATTTTAAGTCATTTTGTTTACTTAGATCTGCCTGTATTCATATTAAGAAAGATGCGTTAGTCGTGAAATTATTACCGACATTAAAACACATTATTAATGTCGACAGAATAATATAAAGTTTCACAGGATTATGAAAGTACCTGAAAGTGATGCACGGGCTTCATCTTGGGCTTTTTTTTTTCTTTCGTTTCTCGGCGCCGGACTGTTGATGTCTCTTTCCAGGACCAGGCATATTGTTCATCAATTATTATCATCATTTTTGGCCAAATAGGCAGCCGTAAACAGAGGTGAGAGCGCGTTGCGGCGCAGATGCTGCGCGTCATCACGTGTGTTTACAAGCCTAGTCTGCGTATAGGGAGCGGCGATACTGGTTGCACCAGTCTTTTTCACGAGCTCCTCTGTTTCGCTGACGCTTTCAGCCATGTTTATTCAAGATGATGCGTTGCAGCCATAGACTGTAGGTTGCAGCCGGCTGCAGCTCGTTACTGTAAATTTCGCGGGTAGATTGCGTCATCAAACATGCATTATCGCGATAGTGCAATAGAATTAGAATCTCTATCGTAGGCCAATTTTGTATCGTTTATATCGCATATCGTTTATATCGCCCATTACTACACAGAGCCACACATTCCCAATACTGACCTCAAAATGTGTGTCTGTTACAAAACAACATACAAAACAACAAAGATCAGTGACACGGGAGGTGTCCTTAACCTACTTTCTTATCACTTCAAGACGAAAAGATCTACAAATATAGGAGAAAAAGATGTTAATGGTTGTTTAAGATGTTAATGCAAAAATTATATTTTAATTTTTTTTATTCTGAATATTTTTAAACTATTTGGTTTGAAATCATTTCATATAACTAATATTTTATTTTAAATTAAACGTTTTTCAACAAATTACATTTTATTAAATGTTCAGATTTTTGTTATTGCATTAATTTATAATTAATGTAATATTTGCAAATATATTTGCTAAATAAATAAATATACTGATTTGAGATCAATGTTTTTAAATTATCGCATTTGTGTACATTTTTATTTATTATTGTACTCAAATGAATAAAGAAATTAATTCATGATGTAATATTTGTAAACATAATTACAAAAAATATATAACCATTTTATATAAATATAAATATTTGATATACATATTATATAATAATTATTATAATATTATATAAATATAATTTATATATTTTTCTATTTAAATAAATATAAAAACATTCACCTCACTTAATTCCTTTTTAAATAATTTGTTTTGATTTTTAAATAAATTAATTAATTATTTTTGAAATAATGTTTTTAAACAATTACGTTTTATTATATGTATAAATGTTTATTTTATTATTGTATTTACATGGTTTAAAATAATTAGCACAATGTGTAAATATAATTGCCTATTTTAATTGTATATATACATTAATTTAATTAATATTTTAACATTTGACATTTAATATTTAATATTCATACATTTACTTTTAAAAATATTTTTATTTTAAAATTATTTTACAATTATTTTAAACAATATATTAGCAAATTTTAATTGCATATAAATTAATATTTAACATTTAAAATTATTAGCATTATATATTTATTTTTAAAAAATATTTTACAATTATTACAAATAACATATTTTTAAATTAACTTCTTTTAAACAATTACATTTTATTATATGTATACATGTAGATTTATTATTTGTACTTTTATGGTTAAAAAGAATTAACAATGTGTGTAAATATAATTGAGTACATTTTAATATATTATAATATATTTAAAATAAAATATTTTTATTATATGTAATTATTATGTTTACATTTAAAATGATAAGCATTTTATTTACTTTTGGAAACATTTTTTTTATTATTTGAAATGCAATTTCTATTTTAAATAATTTTTTTAAAACTACATTTTTATATATGTATTTTTTTTTTATTGTCGATTGTTAAAAACCAATAATGCAGTTTATTTGTATTCATTTTCATTTGTGCTCTGTGTTATTTTCTCATGTCACAGAAAAAGCAGGATAAAATTTCATGCTTCAGCGAATCTGATTCTCCGTCTGAAAAAACTGTCTGTCCCAGAGACAAATCATAAATAATTCACTAAAGTTCATTCAGGATCAAAACATAATTTATATCAAGTGCCCTGAGCTTTAATATGCCATCTCAACTAAAGCAGAAAATCATTTTGGACTGTTCCTGAAAAAATAAAAGAAGTCCAAAAGCACAGCAAACACAACAAACCACAAACACGCCCCCGAAACTACACTAAACACTACTAGCAAACCAAAATCACACATTAATAAATAGAGGAAGAAAAAAAAGCAAAGAGGAAGGAAGATGAGAAATACACAAGAGTAAAAGAAAAATAGAAACAAGACAGGAACCATTCAAACATGAGGGTGAGAGGAATACAGCTTCAATATTGTACTTAATTGAGCCTCGAATGCTCAGAAAAATCAGATTAACCTTAGCTGAACAAGAAACCGCAAAGTCAGAGCGCTATATATGACAAAACAACATCCTCTAAAGCTGCACAGACAGGAAGTGTTTGCCTGGGTGGGGTCACATTTATACACGAGACACCTAAACAACTCAAACCTCAATCAATCGAAAAATCTAAAAAAACCTAATCTTATCAACCTGCGATTTCTCAGCTCGAGTTACTGCAGAATCAAGTCGGATTCAAATGAATGAAAACCCCCATCAGTGTTATTTCAAGAGTCTAAAGTTAACCCTGGACAACTGCTAAGAATAACTGAGGAGCAGCGGCTTGTTGATGAATTTACAGGCTTCTGAAGGTTTTGTTTCCGTTTTAGGTAACCACACACGCTGGCAGACAGCTGATAGAAGCACTTCTGCAAGTATCTGTCCATCACAGACCATTTCCTTTCCTCTGTCTAAACATACAGTACTGGACAGACTGACAGCAGATCCGTTTTTTGCAATGGGATGAGACCGAGGTCAAAAATTAACTAGGGCTTGAGGTCACCACAACTGAAAACATTATTAAAAATAAATAAACATATATGGAGAATCAGTTTCAGAATAAAACTCACCCCCTTGTCATCCAAGATAGTCGTGTCTTTCTTTCTTCAGTCGTAAAGAAGTTGTTTTTTTTTCCAGGATTTCTCTCCATACAGTGGACTTTTATGGTGCTCCCGAGTTTGAACTTCCAAAATGCAGTTTAAACGCAGCTTCAAATGATGCCAGTTGAGGAAGAAGGGTCTTATCTAGCTAAATGAACTGTAATTTTCTTAAAAAATTTACAGTTATACATTTTTTAACGGTGTATTCTGGGTCAATACAGTTAGGGTATGTGGAAAAACTCCCATCTCATTTTTTCCTCCAACCCCAACAAAAATCGTCCTACATCGCTGCAGAAAAAAATGACCCAGTGTTTACAAAGTGAATGTGCAAAGACGATTAAACGCCCTTTATATATATATATATAAAAAAAGCTAAAACAGCCATGTAGGGTGATTTTGAACGGTTTTTCGACATATCCTAACTGTCTGCGCATCGCAGAGCTTGACAAGACGAGCATTTGAGGTTAAAAAGTATATAAATTGCAAATTTTTTACAAAATAACTGATCGTTTCACTAGATGAGACCCTTTTTCCTTGTCTGGGATCGTTTAGAGCCCTTTGAAGCTGCACTGAAACTGCATTTTTAATGGTCAATCCGTTGAACACCATTGAAGTCCACTATAAGGAGAATAATTCTGGGATGTATTTTTCAAAAAACTTAAACGTCCACTGAAGTACCTTGAAACACGCAGGATTATTCTATGTGGTGACGTACTTTTAACTGAAACAAAAACATATCGCCCAGTCCCGCCCACTTATCTTGAATAGCCAATAGCGTTCCATTAATATCTGCTCGAGCCAGAGCCGTTGAGCTTGGTAAAGCTGCATTTGTAAGCTTATGACAGCCACAGACTAATAAATTAGCGCACAGATTCAATATGAAACTCTTGCTAAAACAAAATAGTGATCATAACCATGCTGAGGCTGTGTAGTTTAACACATGCCGATGGCACATATGAGCGCATATGATCTGCTCCGTGTATTGCGTCTCTGTGTAGGGGGCGGGACAACACGAACACGGACTCTTGAGAGCATTTGATTGGCAGTGTTGTGCCTGAACGAGTTCATTGAACGATCGTTCATGAACTCGTTCATATTCTGGGTGAACGTGAACTGAACTTGCTGTATATCTGCCTGATGAACGTGAACGTGAACGCGCTCATTCTGGCGTTTATGAACGTCGTTCTCTCGTAGTTCAATTTTGTTCTAGAGAGTGCCAGATTTCTATGGAGCCAGGCAAAATCCCGGCTATAACCACTGACTGCACAATATCTAGGCTACAACCGCTACAACACAATCTACAACGGGCCTTATTATATAGGGGAAAAGACCAGATCTGGCAACACCAGTCACCACAGAGTCGCACCGCGCATGCGTCATCAAATTGCGAAAAATGAATAGAGGCAAAATCCGATGAAGGCAGCGGCACTACTTCTGTCTCAATGATGAATGAAACTTCATATGTCCACTTAAAATAATTTTTTGAAAAGGTCAGTGATGATCCAGGTGGGAAAAATCTTACCTTTTTTGTGTAAACTGTGCCCGTCGGGTCTCAAGAAGCAACTCCGCATAAAAATAAAAGAACTAGTTCATTTTGGAACCTGCGAACTTAGTTCAAAAAATTTGAATTATGAACTATGAACTGAACTAGTTCATTTTAAAATGTGTGAACTGAACTTTGAACTAGTTCATGTAGAAAATGAACTTTCCCAACACTGTTGATTGGACAGAACGTTTGATGAGAAGCTGAAGTGCACGGTGATATCATCAAAATCATTGATTCATATTGGCGGAAGTGACGAGACTGTAAATTTTGAATGCCCATATCTTGTAATCACGAATTTTGTCTTTGTTTTGAAGCACACTAGCTTATAGATAATCTTAAGGCTAATATATTCATACTAAAAGCCAAAAAACATTAATTTTGATTTCAGGGGGACTTTAAAGGAGAAGTTCACTTCCAGAACAAAAATGTATGATAATTTACTCAGCCCCTTGTCATCCCAGATCTTCATGTCTTTCATTCTTCAGTTGTAAAGAAATTAATTTTTTTGAGGAAAACAAATCAGCATTTTTCAACTTCAAGTGGACTTCAATGGTGCTCAATGGATTGAAGGTTAAAAATGCAGTTTCAACGCAGCTTCAAGGGGCTCTAAATGATCCCAGTCGAGAAATAAGGGTCCTATCTAGTGAAATGATCTTTAATTTTCTTTCAAAATAAATATTTATACATTTTTTTAACCACAAATGCTTGTACTGTCTTGGTGAATTCCGGGTCAATACAGTTACTCTAGGGTATGTGGAAAAACTCCCATTCTCCAATTCCAACAAAAATCGTCCTACATCGCTGCAGGAAAACCGACCCAGGTGTTTACAAAGTGAATGTGCAAAGAAGATCAAACACCCTTTACTAAAAAAAGAAGCTAAAACAGCAATGTAGGACGATTTTGAAGTTGGAGGTGAAAATGTGATGGGAGTTTTTCCACGTACCCTAACTGTCGGCTCATCGCAGAGCTAGACAAGACAAGCATTTGAGGTTAAAAAGTTGTTTCTTTTTTTAGAAAATAACCGATTGTTTCACTAGATAAGACCCATTTCCTTGTCTGTAATTGTTTAGAGCTTTTTGAAGCTGCACTGAAACTGCATTTTTAATCTTCAAATCGTTGAGCACCATTGAAGTCCACTATATGAAGAACAATTATGGAATATGTTCCTCAAAAAACTTAAAGGAGTAGTTCACTTTCAGATTTATATATCTTATCTTTAGACAAGACCCTTCTTTCTCAGCTGGGATCATGCAGACTCAGAGCCATTTGAAGCTGCACTGAACCGGCATTTTTAACCTTCAAGTGTACAAAATGGAGAAAAATTCTACAATGTTTTCCTCAGAAAACGTAATTTCCTTGCGACATAAACATCTTGGATGGCATGGGGGTGAGTAAATATATATACTCTGGTTGAATATATTTGAGTTTGCATTATTTATAAATACTTTTGCATGTAAATTGAGAATTTGTAGAATGTATTCTCACTTTAATTGATTAATCTGAAGTGTTTGTGACCCTGGACCACAAAACCAGTCATAAGGGTACAGTTTTTTTTTAATTAAGATTTATACACAAGTATACGTTTTCCATTGATGAATGTTGTTAGGATAAGACAATATTTGGCTGAGATACAACTGTTTGAAAATATGAAATCTGAGGGTCCAAAAAAATCTGAATATTGAGAAAACTGCCATTAAAGATGTCCAAATGATCTTCTTAGCAATGCACATTACTAATCAAAAAAAAATATTTGATAATCTTACGGTAGGACATCTACAAAATAGCTTCATGGAACATGATCTATATTTAATATCATAAGGATTTTTGGCATAAAAGAAAAATTGCCAATTGACCCACACAATGTATTATTAGCTATTGTTAGAAATATACCCATTCAACTTAAGACTGTTTTTGTGGTCCAGGGTCACATTTGACATAAATACACAAATCATGTCATTTGAAAAACATATGATTTGCTGAAAATATTGCCCTTTCAGAAGTTTTCATTCTCTGGTAAAGACTATAGAGGTTAAAGAATCATGTGGTTTGATGAATGTGCCTCATATCAATAGCTCTATGAGCCGCTGTAGACTCTGTGGTTATCTGAGGTTACTCAGATACAGTCTGTCAGTCTAAGTGAACACTCTGAATGCAAAATTAAAGAGTCTAGATGAAACAATGTGGGTTCAGACCACACGTTTTCACAACAATGCTACAGAAGAACCACTTTAGGTTCCTCAAAGAACCACTTTTTCTCAATGCATCAAACTTTTCAATGATGATTTTCCATTCTAAAGACGCCTGTGGTATAAAAAGTTTTAACTGATGCCAACAAAAAAACTGTTTTTAAGAGTGAAGCATTGATTTGATTGCGTAACCTTGAGCAAGACAGTTCACCTCGTGTTCCTGAAGGAGACTGAACATGTAATGCCACATAAATCATCAGCTAAATAACTAGTTTCACTTTTTGTGCTCAGATATCAGATGCACTGAATGGCATGTCGTGGCACAGCGGTGTTTCAGTGGGCAGGGCGAAATCCAAGAGGAAAAGGCGGAACTCGGTTTGGATCAAAGCCAGAGAACTTCAGGAAACTTTCGTGGATACATTAACCTCAAACGACGATACTTTATATCCACTCTGAGAGTTTAGATGTGCATTCACGCTTATGAATGAGAGTAAAAACAGCGAAGCTCTTACCCGGACCAGGTTGCTGACAGCTGCCTGCACGGCGGCTACGGGAGCGGTGAGATCCGGGATGGCTTTCCCGTCCACCTCTCCCTCCTCATGCATGATGACCAGATGAGAGATCTGCTGAGCCACCGGCTCCAGGATACTCTCTATCGTCTTTGTGTGAAACACCGGCATGATGAGCACTTAAGAAAACACAAACTCTCTTTCCAAGTGTGTATCCAGACTGCCCTATCCGTATCCGAACGCCGAGACTATCCACTCTAGAACGCACTGACTGACTCTCCTTCATGCAACTCACTAACTATCGTGGGAAGCGACTCGTCTACTGAATGAATCGTTCATAGGAGTCGGTTCTTTCGGGCTCGCAAAATGATTCGTTCGCGCATCGCGCTTCGCGAGTCAACAACTCATTGAATTTGACAACTTGTTTGACACTTAATTCCTAAAACGTAACTACTATCTGCTAAATATTAATATTATTTTTTTAATATCGCTAGGAACGATTGGTTAGATTTTAGAATCAGATACTATGCCATATTAGTAGCCTATGCCTACTTATCAAAGCATTCTAGAAGCCTATTTAATTGTCTGTTTATATAAATAAACAGACAATTATAAATACCTTTTTTTTTTGCTTTTAAGTCTGAGGCTTTTCATTTGCCAAAAATATAACTTTTTATATTAAAAACAAACAAGCAAGCTGCCCAGATTTTAAAAGTAACGCATTTCTTTCCAGAAAAAGTAACTAAGTATCGTAACCTTATTTTGCCTTTGCCTGTTTAAAACAATGCTTTAAGAATGGCCAAAAATACATAGCAATTAAAATCCAAAAATAAATAAATAAATAATAATAAATGGAATAAATATAGAAATAAAAAAATAAAGAAAGAAATAAGCAGAACACAACAATGA
Organism: Garra rufa; assembly: GCF_049309525.1. Taxonomy (NCBI): domain Eukaryota; kingdom Metazoa; phylum Chordata; class Actinopteri; order Cypriniformes; family Cyprinidae; genus Garra; species Garra rufa. The sequence continues at coordinate 13,177,875 of NC_133384.1, forward strand.
ATATACACTTCCCTCAAAACATAAATTATTAAATAAAAATATGTCATATGAGTCAGTTTTTGGAAATTGAGATTTATAGGTACATTATCTAAAAGCGGAATAATTTGCTTTCCATTTATTTGGTTTGTTAGAATAGGACAATTTTTGGATGAGATACAACTATTTGAAAACCTAGAATCTGAGGGTGCAAAAAAATAATATATTGAGAAAAACGCCTTGAAAGTTGTCCAAATGAAATTCTCAGCAATGCATATTATTAATCAAAAATTAAGTTTTGATATATTTATGGTGGGAAACTTACTAAATATATCCATGGAACATTATATTTATTAATGATTTTTGTTATAAAATAAAAATCGTTTTGATGTTTTTTTTAGAAAATAAATAGTTGCCCTTTTGTTATAAGAGGTAGATGAAGATTTAATATAGACTTTAATATCATCTTGAAAGAAAGAAAAATGGAGAGTAACGTTCATATCCTTGCATTTGTGGATAAAAATATTTTGCAAGAAAAATAATTAAATTGCAGTGAAAGTACACATTTTCGAATTGCTTCTCAAAAGTAAAAATTCCAAACAAAATATTTTTTTTTGCCCTGCATCATATTTGTCAACATTTTTTAGTATTTAATTATAATTCTAAACAAACAAATAAGAAAAGAAAAAAAAGCATTGCAGATTCAATTTGAACATTTAGGCCTAAAGATATTACAAAGTATCAAGGGACTGAAGATAATAAATGTCACATTTTACTTGTTAACAGTCTTACTGAAGAAATATAAAAGTCAAAATCATAACAAAACTAATTTATCATAAGAGGTGAATTAAGATATTCATTTAAAAGCTGTTTCAACTTCTAGGAGCACGTGATGCCATAAAAGAACCTTTCTTTGAACTGACTCGTTGAAATGAATCGTTCGAAAGAATCGATTCGCGGTCTCCCACATTAGACTCAACCTAAACCTCCCTAATGACGCAAATTCTTTATCCACCAATAAAAAGGAAGGGCTGGCGCGCCCGTGAATGCGATTGGTTCGCGCAAACGTCATTCGTCCTGATTAGCTCCGCCCATTGCCTTTGTAGCGTTTGCTAGAGACGCGAGTTCTTCCCAAATTACGTAATACATTCTCATGCCCTAAAAAGGAAACTTGATTCTACTGTTCTGGATGAGGAATTCTGAGTGCCAGGGGGCACCGAGGCGGTCTGCTAGGTTTGCATATTGCTTAGCATTGTTTAGAGTGTGTTTGAAGCTTTTTAATGTCATATTTTCACTTTTACGTGCGACAAGATCAGTAAACAACAATTAAACAACACAATATCATTAATTAATTTACAATAAGACGAAAAATACATATTTATCCACTGATTAATCTAATAAAAATATGTAAAATATAATTATAATTATAAAATTACCTATATTTTTTTACTATATATATCTTTAGATTTATATATTTATTTTTTCTTTATATCGTCATAACATTTGAACTGGGACAGCCACTGCTTTAAAGTTTTAACATGATTTAAATATTATTTAATGATGAACAAACGTATTGAAACTCTTGAAAACTCTAATACATAAATGCAAACGTTAGCTATAATATAATTGTTGTTAATTTTGTTCATGTTGAACATTCAAGATTCATAATCCTAAAAGCAGGCTTCATCTGATCATCTTGAAATAACAATAACAGTAGGCCGATCTCAAGCTGTTTCAACCATCAGACGCCTCAAACAGCTCAAGAATTTGCCCAGAGACCCTCAACAGGCTGCATGACCGAATATGGAAGAGTCCGAAAAGCAAGAATTAAGGAAGTCAGTTCAGAGAGCTCAGAGTAAACACACTCGCATGTATGTGTGTGTGTGTGTGTGTGTGTGTGTGTGTGTGTGTTCATGCAGCTATTAAAAAGTAATGCAATATTAGTACATAACTTGCGTTACTTGTAATGTGTTAACATCCCAAACTGGTAGTGAGAAAGTCACCTTTAAAGTTGTCCAAGTAAAGTTCTTAGCAATGCATATTACTAATTAAAAAAAAGTTTTAATATAGGAAATTTACAAAATGTCTTCATGGAACATGATGTTAACTTAATATCCTAATGATCCTGATTAAAAAATTGTCTTTCATTACATGAAATAATCAATGCAATCCAAAAATTAAAGCATTAAAAAAACCATGTTTCCAGGTAACTTTTTTTCCATGAAAATAGTTTGTAAATGTCCTACCATAAATATATCAAAACCTAATTTTTGATTAGTAATATGCATTGCTAAGTAGTTCATTTGGACAACTTTGAAGGTGATTTTCTCAATATTTTTTTTTTTTTGCACCCTCAGATTCTAGATTTTCAAATAGTTGGATCTCAGACCAAATATGATCCTATCCTAACAACATACATCAATGGAAAGCTTATTTATTTAGCTTTCAGATGATGTATAAATCTCAAGTTTTGAAAAGATGTCCCTCATGACTGGTTTGGTGGTCCAGGGTCACATATTAGTTCTTAAATAATCGATAAAGCATGCTGGCAATTTGTTTGCAGCAACCCAAGCAGTCAAATTCTTTGTAAGTGTACTTTGCCAGTAAAAACTTGGGCTGTGTCATATAATGGATTATTTTATGAAACAGTTCCCTATTTTTAGACTTTCTATCACACATCGTGTTATTTCCTTATTTTAGTTACGCTTTGGCACTTTTAGCACTGGTCGGTGATGTCATGTGTCATTAATGTATCATCTTTTCCAGTATTGTTCATATACTCAGTTACCTTCAGCACACAAACCAGTCTTTGTACTAATGTCATCTGTAGGATGAAGTATGAAGAGTGTGCAATATGAAGTGTTGACAGATTCAGTACTTAAAAACGTGTCTGAAAGCACGGATATATTTGTAGCAATAGCCAAAAATACATTGTACTCTGTAAAAAGTTTTTACCAGTTTCAACTTAAAAAACAAGTTCAGCTGCTGCCTTAACATTTTAAGTTAAATCAACTTAAAACTACTATTCATTTTAAATCACGACAATAAAATTAGTTAAAATTACTTGCACTTTTAAGTTGATTTAACTTAAAAATTTAATGCAGCTGCTAAACTTACATTTTTAAGTTGAAACAGTGATATGGGTCAAATTTATACATTTTTCTTTTATGCCAAAAATCATTAGGATATTAAGTATAGATCATGTTCCATGAACATATTTCGTTCATGTCCTACCATAAATATATCAAAACGTAATTTTTGATTAGTAATAAGCATGGCTAAGAAATTAATTTGGACAACTTTAAAGGCGATTTTCTCAGTATTTCGATTTTTTTTGTGTGTGTAGCAATAAAGCATATTTATTCAGTGTTCAGATGATGTATAAATCTCAATGTCTTTTCTACTAAAACAATATCTCTAATAATTGAAATTGGTCTCAAGTTTGGTCATTACCTTGAATCTAATTTAAATTAATTCATAGAGTTTATCCTGCAAAAGAATTTCTACAAAAAATGTTAAATTGACATTGATTTAAAATGTTCTTTTTGTGAACGCTTCATTGAAACAATGTCTCATTTGTTTTGAAGATCTAAAAATAGTAAAGCAGTTAAAACAATACTATATGCTCCTCCTTTGACATTTTTTTTTTACATGAAATAAAAATATGTAATGGTGCTTACCTTCTAAAGTTTATTTTCTCTTTTAACATTGCATTGTAATGTCATATGCAAATATGTCTAATATATATTTGTCTGACTCTGTAAACTGATGCTTATGTAGCTTGTTCCTTTATGTTGAGACATGCTATTGGTTGATAATAAAATTTTGTGGTTTTGTGGTCTGGGGTCACACTTATTTCAGTGTCTTTACATAGTCTGCCATCTAGTGGCTGAATAAGAAAAACAGCTGCAAATCTGTCACTGGGGTGGTCCTCAAAAATGCATTGAAAAACAATGCACACCTTTAATCGTTTTTTACCCCTAAATGGTATATATTGGTACTTTAAAGGCACATTTCAGTACTTTTTTTATAGAGGGCTTCATTCGTGTGAATGAGGGGTTTCCTATAAGTGACAACAGCGCTTTAAACTCCATCTGTGAGGCAGTCTGACCTCTGCTGACCCGATGAGCTCACCATCTCAGATTCTGTCTATAGTGACCGTGTCGTCTGGTGGGTAAAGCGGCTTTTCCACTCACCAGCTGCACTAGAATTACACTCACAGCTGTTGCAGTCATCCGGACTTAGTCATGATGACATTTTACACAGATTTTTTCCCCATTGTTAGGTTATGAGAGCATGCAATAGTGAACACTGATGGTGAGCATGTGAATCTGTGTAAAGTGCAGGAATTATAGTCATGTTATGTGTGTGTGTTTAAATAAAGAAGAGTGTGTAAATTCAGGGTGTGTGTTTGTTTTGACTGTTCATGAGCGAATATACTAGTCAAGGGGATTATACATGCAGAAGCACGTTGTATTTGCGGCTAATAAAACTACTGATTAAATGCATAGGCTGTTAAACATTTCTAGGATTCATTCATATTCACATACCAAACCATGTGGGTCGGAACTTTATTACCTACTTTAGCTTCCGTTAACTTTGAAGTAAAGCTACAATTTAGTTACTATTATTTGGAAATACATGTATATCTATTTAAATCTATCTGTACGTACAGCTGAGGTCAAAAGTTTACATACCAGAATCTGCAAAATGTTAATTATTTTAGCAAAATAAGAGAGATCATTAATTAGTACTGACTTGAATAAGACATATCCCACATAAAAGCCATTTACATAGTCCACAAGAGAAATTAGTAGCTGAATTTATAAAAAACAACCCTATTTATTTCATTTGTAATACTGTGTTGTTCCTGTAGTCATAGTTGTTCATGAGTCCCTTGCTTGTCCTGAACAGTTAAACTGCTTCAGAAAAGTCCTTCAGGTTCAACAAATTCTTTGGTTTACTAGCATTATGAGTATTTGAACCCTTTCCAACAATGACTGTATGATTTTGAGATCCATCTTTTCACACTGAGGACAACTGAGGGACTCATATGCAACTATTACAGAAGGTTCAAACACTCACTGATGCTCCAGAAGGAAAAACAACGCATTAAGAGTCAGGGGGTGAAAACTTTTGAACAGAATGAAGATGTGTGTATTTTTCTTTTTTGCCTAAATATATATATATATATATATATATATATATATATATATATATATATTTTTTTTTTTTTTTTTTTCTAGTAATATTGCTCTTCAGAAGCTACTTACATGTTTCCCAGAAGACAAAATGTGTTAAATTTATAGATGTCATCTATAGTGATTTTTAAGTCTCACTTAAAGACACACCTCTTTAGTTTGGCCTTTGAAGTGGAGACAGTTTGATTTGGGGAACCTTTTAAAATGTTGTTTTACCTGTGTGTATTTTTATTTTTTTTATATTTTTTAATTTTGTGAAGCACTTTGGGCAACGACGTTGCATTTAAATGTGCTATATAAATAAATGAAGTTGAAGTTGAAGTTAAAGTTAAATTTACCCTGATTTAAAATTCCAAAAGTGTTCACCCCCGGCTCTTACCGCATGTTTTTTCCTTCTGGAGCATCAGTGAGTGTTTGAACCTTCTGTAATAGTTGCATATGAGTCCCTCAGTTGTCCTCAGTGTAAAAGATGCATCTTAAAATCATACAGTCATTGTTGGAAAGGGTTCAAATACACAAAAATGCTGGAAAACCAAAAAAATTTGTGTGACCTGAAGGATTTTTCTGAAGAACAGCAGGCAGTTGAACTGTTCAGGACAAACAAGGGACTCATGAACAACTATCACTAAACAAAAAAACACAGCTGTGGATCATTCAGGTAACAACGCAGTATTAATAATCTAGTGTATGTAAACTTTTGAACAGGGTTATTTTTATAAATTCAACTATCATTTTCTCTTGTGGACTATATGTAAACATCTTTTATTGTGTTTAGTATCTTCAAGTCAAAAAAATTATCATGCATTTTGTATGATCCCTCTTATTTTGTTAAAATAATTACCATTGTGCAGATTCTGCAAGGCGTATGAGCTAGGGCACACACATATATTAATACAAACACTTATTTTACACAACAGAATGCACACAACTATTAGAAACAGTACGTTTATTGGCCAAACAATTGGCAATTATCATTGACATAAGATTAAATTGCTATACAACAGTATAAAATATAAAAACAAAGTCAAAACAAAGTGTCAAAGTACATATAAATATTTTTCATACAGATTTTCCGTTGAGCTGCTGGTATATCTTGGCAGCAGAATGGAATGCATGAATGATGGACATATTAACAAGCAACTGAACAGAAATCAGTTTGAACACGACTCGTTTGCAGTTGTCAGTTCATGTTCTTTGTATTAAACTGAAGGCAGGTGAGCTCCTGTTCTCATCGGAGTGACGACAGGCCGGTCTTCTCTAAGATCCAGCGGTGGTAGTTGGTGACTTTAGCATAAACTCCAGGACGGAAGGATCTGGCACATCCCTCTCCCCAACTCACCACGCCGAACAGAAACAAACGGTCACTGACACGACACACCAGCGGCCCGCCAGAGTCACCCTAAAAACAAGCCAAAAGAACACATGCATCAAACTGACAGCCTTTTTT